>NC_090924.1:808833846-809149680 GCF_040938575.1 Ambystoma mexicanum | reverse complement strand
ACCTTTTTTCTTTTTTCCTAGGTGCTTGTAAACAAACACCTTTTCTTTTGCTTTTTGGGGGGATTCCTCTTTTCTTCTCCTCCTTACAATCTTACATGAACCTCTTCACAGCATCCTTCATATTGTAAAACAAAAAAGTGTACATTATGTTATGTTATGTTACTTTGCATTTATATAGCGCCTTATGTACCATTGGTATAGTCTCAAAGCGCTGGTAGGTTGAACGCCCTCGGGAACCCAAGTTCGAGTCAGTAGAGAGAGTAGAGAGAAGCAAAGGTGCGTGTGAGCACCAGATATGTGTGCAGCTGGTGTGGTATTCATGTAGTAGCTGCTTCATAGCGGTAGGTGTGGCGGTTGAGATATCAAGAGTATGGGCCTCATTACGATTTTGGCGGTAGCCATGCCGCTATTGGCGGCATGTCTGCCGCCAAAATCGGGTCTGGGTTCCCAGAATGAGGAATTACCGGGCCATTCTGAGTTCAGAGGGCCCAGTAATTCCTCCCTCTGGGAACCCGGACCCAGGCCTTCACCATTCCCATTTCAGCCCCCATAGGGATGAATGGGAATGGGAGAGGTAGCAAACAATGGGCCAATTACGAGAAGCACGTTGTTTGCTCCCTCTTCCCCTCGCGGGACCCGCTCTGCACGTCTGGTAAAACCAGACGTGCAGAGCGGGTCCCGCAAGGGGACTTCGTAATCAGGCGGTACAGGGTTGACGGCGCCAGCATGTTTACCGGCGATGTTAACCCCTTACTGCCTGACTTGTAATGAGGCCCAATGTGTTCATTCTGGCAAGTTTTATCCAGACCAGTTCTGGCTGCGTTGGCCCTGAAGAGAACGCCTGGCTGGAGGGTGTGAAATCAGCAGTGTTTAGTTAGAGTGATGTGGGGTATGAGGCAGATGTTAGCATGAGAACAGCTATACCGAATGTTCTAGCTGAATGGTGGTGTAAGGAAGAGAGTAAGCATGGTGATGTGATATGATGGTTTACATGCTCTTTCAAACGTTACGTGCACTCCAACCCGTTCCATGTATGTCACGCACTTCAATGTGCTCCAGTCAGTTCCATGCGCTCCAGTCCGCTCCATGCACTCCAGTCCGCTCCATGCACTCCAGTCCGCTCCATGCACTGAGGTTCGCTCCACGCACTCCAGTCAGCTCCACGCACTCCAGTCCATTCCATGCACTCCTGTCCACTCCAGTCCATTCCACGCACTCCAGTCCGTTCCACACACTCTAGTCTGCTCCATGCACTTCAGTCCGCTCCACGCACTCCAGTCCATTCCGCTCACTCCAGTCAACTCCAGTCCGTTGAACGCACTCCAGTCCATTCCACGCACTCTAGTCTGTTCCACGCACTCCCGTCCGTTCCATGTACTCGGATCTGTTCCATGTATTTTGGTCATTTTCTGTGAATTCTAAGTTGTTTTATGCCCCCATCCACATATTTTACCCATACCCTCTACATATTTCACCCGTGCCTTTCACGTATTACACCAGTCGCTTCCACATACTTCATCCGTTCGATCCACATACGTCCCCATTCCATCCACATACATCCCCATTCCATCCACATACATCCCTCGTTCCATCCCCTTACGTCCCCCGTTCCGTTGCTTCACCCGCTCCATCCGCTCTAAGCACTTGTCTGTTCTACGCAATTGTCCGCTCCCACGCACTCATCTGCTCCACACATTTGTCCTTTCCATGCCCTCGTCCGCTCTACTCCTTGTCTGCTCGAGGTACTCGTCCGCTCGAGGCATTCGTCCGTTCGAGGCACTCGTCCTCTCGAGGCACCTATCCACTCCTTGCATTCATCCGCTCCATGCTTTCATCCGCTCCATGCACTTGTCCTTTCCACACCATCGCCCGCTCTACGCACTTGCCCTCTCTACGCATTTACTCGCTCTATGCAATCACCCGTGCTACGCACTCACCCGCTCTACGTACTTACCCACTCTACGTACTCACCCTCTCTACGCATTCACCCGCTCTACGCACTCATCCATTCTACGCACTCGTCTGTTCTACGCACTAGTCCGTTCTGAGCACCATGTCCGCTCTGCGCACACATCCGCTCTGCGCATTCATTTGCTCTTATGTACTCATCCGTTCTTACACACTCGTCTGATCTACACATTTGTCCGCTCTACACAGTCGCCCGTTCTGCATACTTGTCAGCTCTACACAGTCACCTGCACTACACAGTTGTTCGCTCTACACAGTCATCCGATCTAACCATCCTTCTTGTCTGTGCACTCATCTGCTCTACACACCCATCCGCTCAACGCATCCACCGGCTAAACACGCTCATCCTCTCAACTCACACCTCCGCACCACGCATCATCCACACCATGCACTCATCCGCTCCACGCACCCATCCGCTCCACGCACTAATCTGCTCGACACACTCATCCGCTCCACGCACTCATCCGCTGCACGCACTCATTCGCTCCACGCATTCATCCACTCTATGCGCTCATCCTTTTGATGCACTCATCTGCTTTATGTACTCATCTGCGCACTCATCTGCTTTACACGCTCATCCGCTCAATACAGTCATCCGCTCTTCACACTCGTCCGTTCTACACGTTCGTCCACTGTATGAATTATTCCGCTCTAGACATCCTTCCGCTCTACGCACTACCCATTTGTCCGCTCTACACTCATGTGCTCTACACACGCATCCGGTCTACACATTCCTCTGATTTACACACTCATCCACTCTACACACCCATCCTCTCCGCATACTCATCCTCTCCGCACACTCTTCCGCTCCGCACACTCATCCGCTCTATGCACACTCATCTGCTCTATGCACACTCATCCGCTCTACGCACTCATCCGCTCTAAGCACCCTTCCACCATACGCTATACACATTCGTCCGCTCTACACACTCATCCACTCTACACACCCATCTGCCTTACACGCCCATCTGCTCTACACACTCATCCGCTTTACACACCCGTCCGCTCTATACACTTGTCCGCTCTATACCCTTGTCCGCTCCACACACTCATCCTCTCCACACACTCATCCGCTCTACACACTCATCCGCTCTACACACTCATCTGTTCTACACCCTCATCCGCTCTATGCATTCATCCACTCTAAGCACCCTTCCGTTCTACGCTCTACACACTCATCTGTTCTACACACTCATCCGCTCTACACACTCATCCACTCTAAACTCTCATCCGCTCTAAACTCTCATCCGCTCTACACACTCATCCGCTCTACACACTCGTCCGCTCTACACACTCGTCTGCTCTACACACTCATCTGCTCTACACACTCATCGGCTCTAAGCACACATCTGCTCAACACATTCATCTGCTCAGCACATTCATCTGCTCAACGCATTCATCCGCTCAACGCATTCATCCGTTCCATGCGATTCATCCATTCTACCGATTTCATCCGCTCCACTCACTTCGTTCATTCATCATGCATTATCGGTTCAAGCCATGTCACTTGGCATACGTACTGGATCCGTTCCGTGCTTTCTATCTGTTTCATGCACTACATCTGTCTCATGTACTTGAATTATCTATTCTGTACTTTCATTTATGCCATGCGCTCATCCATTCCATGCGATTCATCAATTCTACCGATTTCATCCGCTCCACTCACTTTGTTCATTTATCATGCATTATCGGTTCAGGCCATGTCACTTGGCATACGTATTGGATCCGTTCTGTGTTTTCTATCTGTTCATGCACTACATCCGTCTCATGTACTTGAATTATCTATTCTGTACTTTCATTTATGCCATGCGCTCATACTTTCCATGCCATCTGTCTGTGTACTCATCAGTCTCCTATATTCATCTTTCCAACCTCCTTTCTATATTCATTTTGTCCATTTTGTTCATTTTGACCGTTGCAATCATTACATCCATTTCATTAATTTAGACCGCATTACTGTTTTCGTACGATTTATTCTTTTAATCCACTTCACTGCTTTGATCTACTTTACTCATTCTATTCTGTTTGTCCTATTAGTTTACATTACCTGTTATTAGTTGTCGATTTCTCGCTTGGATCTGGATGTTGTATTGTTATTGTCTTATTGTTATTCAAGATCTAGTAGTTTGTTGAGTTGGTGTCATTGAGATGTTCTTATTCAGTTTGAGTTGGTTTGAGTACGGGGTTGGTTTTTAGGGGAAGAGCCAAGTTTTCAGTAATTTGCGGGAAGACATTAGATCTTGAGTTAGGCGGATGTGGGGTGGGAGTGCATTCCACAGCGTGGGGATCAAGGATGAGAATGATGATCCACCTAGCCTGAATGAGATTGTTTTAGGTATGACTAGGAGGCCGGCTGAGCTTGATTTGAGAGTACATGGGGGGTGATAGGGTTTCAGCTTGTCTTGAAGATATTGAGGTCTGGTTTTATGCATTGCTCGGTGAGAAATGCATAAGGTTTTGAAGGTCACCCTTCGGGCCGCCGGGAGCCAGTGCAGAGTTTTGATGGCTGGGGAGATGTGGCATCTCGGGCCGAGCACTAGTAGCAGTTTTGTTAAGCGGCTTCACTTCAACACTACAGCTAAGTCAATGCCTAGTCTGGGATGCTGAGGGAAACCCCTATTGATATATTTTTAGGTCCAGTTCATTTACTCTGGATGACGACCCTTATATAATACCCCTCTCTGAGAATCCCCCTGATCCCACTGAGCCAAGAAGTAGGTCTGTTTTGCAAATTTAAAAGGTTTATTTGAAAAATTAAACAATATATATATATATATATATCACACTTTTATAATAAATTAATATCTGATAGTACACTGAGACATATGATGTGGATCCACAATGGGTAATGTTACAGTGGTACACTTGATTACTTAGGAGTAGTATAAAGGATGAGGTAGCTGAAAATGCTTTATGGTTTCAAGGAAATGCAAGGTGGAATAAATGCAGTACAGAAAATAAACTGATATGGTTTCACAAGAGATAATATGTTCACTTTTCCCCTGGTGGCAATTCACCCCCCCCTATATGCAATGCAAGGAGATGGAAGTAACACACACAGTCTTCAGGAATACAATCAAATACAATACGGAACTCAGTTCCCCCCCCAGCAAGCTTAGACAACAGGTATGCTTTTTAAAACACATGCCCAAAATGCTTTTAAATGTGATGGCAATGGATGGGAAAATGTGCTAACTGATGAGAGATGCTTGTTGGTATTAGTTCAGGCTCACTTTAGCAATGCTCTATGAGTTATTACCAGGTTGCAAACGGATTTTAACAAAGGAAAGAATGGAGCTGCTATTTTGACAAGTGGAGAAATTGAGCCAAATCGCAAATCGCGGTAAATTTCGCGAGTGCGTAAATCGAGATTGCGGAAAGAATATAGGGAGTAGGAAGTCGGTTCTAGGTTCGTTGGAAAACCTAGAATCGCAGCTTTAAAATGAGAGTTGAATTTCGCTCCTAGCCCAAACGGTTCCAGAGATACGCACGATTTAATAAAGGTAGATTTTCGGATTTAAAGTAAAACTCAAAATGACAGGTGACAGCTTGCAGCTGCAGAATTGACAGGTGACAGTTGTGCAGCTTTAAAAATGACAGATGACACGATTTCTAGGAGGCAGTTCTACTTAGGTTAAAATAGCTTGAATTAGATTATTTTAACTAAGAGATTGGTTCTGCACAGTTCTGCTAGGTACTCACAATATAAATTTGAACTAGACCTCGTCACGGACCTGGTCAACACGTCCGGTGGCGGTTCTGTCTGCTCGGCGGGTCAATCAGGCACCGGTTCTGCTCACAGCGGTCCGGATCTCTGGTTCTGCTCACAGCGGTCTGGGTCAGCTCTGCTCTGCTGGTCTAGCCTCTCTGGATACAGCGGCCTCTGGTTCTGGATACTGCTCTGCTTTCCGGTCCGGATCAAGTGGATTCTGGATGTAACACTGCTTTCTGGGTACTGGCAAAAGTTCTTGGCAAAAGAATTCAGACAGCTCGCCCGGCTGTGGAATAGTTTGCAAATGATTTTAAGGATGCTGAGACCTGCTGAGAAGAGTTCTCAGTTTGTGGGTTTAGGCCCTTTCTTTAAGTTCTGAAGTAAATTTCTGGTCTCTGAAGATTGATTAATGTGAAGTCTGGAGTTACCCGGCAGAGCGTCCCGCAGAAAATGGAATTGAATCTCTCTACCTGTCGCAGCAGTCTCTTTTTATGTGTTTTGAAAATGGGTGTGTGCCTGGCATAACTGAGCCTGCCCCTCTATACTTGTCATTGGCCCAATTCTCCCCTCTCCCATGATTGGGGGAATTGGGTTGTGAGTCAGAGTGATGAGGTCTGTTTATGGGTCAGAGGATCCTCCCCTGGTCAATTTGCCCACAAATCTATATTTGATTCAAATACATATTTCCCAGATACACAAGTGGTTGACATTACATGTACACATTATATATTCCTTATGGTCCATGCTTGTCCGTCTCTGATCTTCCTGGGGGCTTGCATTCAAAAATGACAACATTTTGCGCTTTTTGACTGGTTTACCAATATCGGACATTTACCAAAAATTACACACATGTGCACAAGGAGTATGGACATGAATTGATGAAGTGTCAGATTTTTAACATGCAGACATTTGGAGTAAGCCCCTATTTTCCGCTAGCAACCTCCCAGCATACACCACAGGGTCCTAACACCACTTAAAACGTGCACAGAGAAATCACAAGAATAATGATATTACTTATAAAATTCTGACAAGTCCATACTATGAATTATACATCTTTTTTTTAAATTATGCTCTGGCCCAGATGGGTGTGGTTTAGGTTCCAAAGCACATGGGGGAAGCTTCTGTCTGCCCCCGCCTCCAGCTCGGGTGGCTCCCAGAGGCACTTCTCCTCCCACTTCTCCCAAGAGGAAGCCACTTTACGGCCCCCCCCCAATATAACATTTGCCTGAGTCCAGAATAAGGCTTTGTTCAACCTCCTGCCGGTGCCCCTCCCCTAATCTAATCAGAGAGGTGTCAACTCCTTTTGGTGGGGAAGCAGGATGCAGCTAGGCCTGGGAAGAGTGGCTGAGCAGGTTTCTCCTTTTCGGGGGTAGTTGTCAGGCAGGATTCAGCTAAATGTCACTTTAGTTCCCAGTTTAAATCAAACTTACAATTTTTACCTATGCATTAAATAATTACTTCCTTCAAGTCATTTCAGAATATAGTTTTACATTGTATCCACCTCTTAGCAAGTCTTTCCTTGTTCTGGTTTGGGTTCCTCTGTTCAGTTTTACACAAAAGTCTGGTGGTTTTAAAACGCCGGCTTTCTGATAGTGGTGAGTACCGGTATTGCAACCATTTTTGGGATTAAGAAAATGAATTCCCCACAGTTCTGAGTTGCTTTTTGGCAATCAGCATTGTCATTCTCAATAGTTTCAGGCTACTGTGTATGTAGCCCAATGGTAGTTTTAGGCAGTGCCCTCCTGTGCTCACAACATAGGCAAAAATGGGTGGCAGCCTATTCTTCATGTTTTCCCTGTGCACTCTCTGGGGAGTTCTGGCCATCATGATGTTTTCCATGCCAGTACTGCACAGTTTTATGGTAGGGCTTGGATGCATGGGTAAAAACATCCCACAAGCCCCCTCTCTTGCGATGGCCATTCTGTCCTTTCACTGATGGAACTCGCAAGATCTGGGATGTTCGCCTCCTCTTCTTCCAATTCCATAGATGGCACAGTTCAGCATCTTTTCCTCCCTCCAGTCGATCAATCAGTTCTCCTTGCTGGTCCTGATGGGAGGATTGGGCAGTACCCCGGGCCCTCGGATCATCGCTCCCGGTCCCCAGGTCGCCTTCCAAGGTCAGTCTCCATGTTTTCTTTCTCCTAGGACGACAAAGGAAAGCGGCAATACCTATTCATAGACATTTCTCCCCCACTATTGATATAGTGGGGCGACATATACATTTTATACTTTAATAGACATAGCATTCCAATTTTTAAAAACAAGATATAATTCAGAGACAGTGGCTTACAAGCGTCATAATATTTTAGAGACTATATATGGGATATTTTAGGGTTGGAACTGAATTACTCTGGAGCGGCCCCCTCTGGTATTGCAGAGGACTCCTCCAGTTGCTGCAGAGTGTGCCTGGGATGGCAACACTTCAGCTAATATGGACCCACTTATCTTCCCCTTCCGCCAAATTACCTTTGGGGATGCGGATTTTGTAGGCAACAGGGGAGATCTTGTCTATAATTTCAAAGGGTCCCTTCCATGTAGGCAAACATTTTCGCTGTTTGGCCTGGTTCCTTTGGAAATTATATAGATAGACCCGGTCTCCCACATCATATTCCTTCCTGGTGGTTTTCAAATCATAGTGCGTTTTCATACTCTCAGCTGATCTTTCTAGATTCCGCTGAGCATAGGCAAAAGCATGTTGGAGGTGTTTCCTTAAATTCCCCACATACTCATGAGTTGTGGAGGCATTTATCAGTGTCTACTCTTGGGTCCTGTAGAGCAAATGCTGAGGAAGCACCATCTTGCGTCCGGTCATCAACTCAAATGGTGACATTTTAGTTGCAGATGAAGGGGTAGATCTGATCGCCATTAGGACCAGAGGTAGTCGGATATCCCAACTTGGCCCAGAATCTGCCACAAACTTTTTTAAGATGCTCACAATGGTTCGGTTGTATCTCTCCACTGCTCCAGAAGAAGCTGGCCTGTAAGCAATGTGTAGTTTCCTTTTGACCCCCTTTATCTCCCACATCTTTGTCATTACTTCACTGATGAAGTGGCTACCTCTGTCTGACTCAATCCTTTGAGGTAGACCAAAACGGGAAAAGATGTGGTTAATCGTCAGGGCAGCTGCTGTTTCTGCCTTGCAGTTTGGGGCCGGGAGACATTCCACCCACTTGGTAAACAAGCATGTAACGGTCAACATGTACTTGTTTCCTCTAGACGAGCGAATTACAGGGGCTACAAAGTTGATTTGCAAATCTGACTATGGCAGTGTCATCCCCCTCTTTTGGAGAGGCGCACGGTGTGTGAGGGAGGATGGCTGAAATTGTGCACACACAAGACACCCCTTCAAGTATTGGTCGAGGTCTTGCCCCATGTGTGGCCAGTATTCAACCTCTCTTAAGATTTCCAGTGTTGTGTGAAACCCCCTAGGACCGGCGGTGGCTGCATCATGGGCGTGACTTAACATCAGGCTCCAGAATGAGGTAGGAACCACCCACTGATCGTGGCCAGCTTTGGATTTCCTTACCAGCAAACCATCTTGGATTCAGAACCTTTTTGGACATTTCATCAACACTCTTAGGTCCTCTTTCCCAATGTAATCGGTATCCGTCAGGGGAAAGTTCTCAGGGTCCTCAATGTGTTGGTAAAACTTAACAATTATTGGATCCCCCTTCTGAGCTGTAATCAAATCAGCATCAGGGGTCTCCTTACTCCATTGTGCAGTTGAAAGATCATTGTGAGCATTTGTCTGGGACCTAGTGATAGCAGTGACCTGGATTTCCCCCAACAGGGACTCTATTTCTATTAGATCCCCTTGGATGGTCCCGGTTTTGGCCAGCTGATCAGCTAAGTCATTTCCAGTTTTGTCTGGTCCCTCTACTTTGGAATGACCCTTGATCTTTTTCCAGTAGATGGTCATCCCATTCGATGTGACCAGATCATCAATATTTTGGATTAGCTTCCCATGTTTCAGGGGTTTGTTATTAGCACATAACATGCCTCTGGTTTTCCAGTTAACCAGGTGCTCCACGAACCCGTTCCATGCATAATCCGAATCTGTGATTATGACCAGTTCGTGGAGTTGATGTTGGACAGCAGTGAGGATGGCCTGATGCACAGCCATCAACTCTGCCACCTGACTACTTCGGGGACCAATTTTGTATCCAGCAGAGGGTTCTGGAAACTCCTTCACCCATGCATTCCCTACGCCGGCCACCAGTTCTTTCTCCCCGTTGTTGTCAACATGGTAAGAGCATCCATCCACATAGACAGTGGGCATTCCCTCACACTTGTCTTCTTCAAAGACTTTGTGTGGGGAATTGAGGTATGCCTCCATGTTGTCCTTGATTTTTAGACTTTCGTCCTCGAGACAGTTTTCTCTGGCACAATCATGCAAGTCAGCCAGACCTTGCGCGAGGGGACTCTTCTTGTTTTGGCCATATCTGACCTCTACAGGAAAGCCTTGCATTGACAGAATCCAGGAAGTAATTTGGGAATTACTCACATTTCCGGCTTGGATTCTGTCACTTTGGAGATATTGCAGACGCTGGTGTGGAGTCTCCACTATGATGTGTTCCCCCTGGATAAACGGGCGGTAATTCTTCAATGCCCACACCGTTGCCAGGAGTGCCTTCTCACAATCGTTGAATTTTTCCTCCACAGAGGATAAAGTTTTCCTCGCATAGGAGATTACTTTATTGACCTTGTCATGCTTTTGGTAAAATACTGCCGTCAAGCACGTATTAGAGAACCCTGTCTCCAGGAAGAACTCCTTGTTTCTGACAGGGTACGCTAGGCAAGGCGCTTGTGAGAGGCTTCTTTTGAATTGTCTTACTGCCTCGGATTGTTCTGGACCCCATTCCCACTCGACCCCCCCATTCTAGAGATGAATCGGGCATCTAGTGATCTCTGCGTAGCCTTCAATGAACTTTCTGCTGTAATTAGTCAGTCCAAGGAGGCTCCTTAGTTCCCGCAGAGTCGTGGGGTCTTTCAGTTTCTGAAGTGCTTCCACTTTCTTTTCCTGGGGACAGAGACCCTGAGGAGTAATCTCATGCCCCACAAAATTAACACGGGTTCTACACCACTGTGCTTTCTGAAAGAACAGTTTTGCTCCGGCGGCCCTCAACTGCGTCAGAACATAACGGATCTCCGCTATGTGTTCCTCCACAGATGAACTTTTGATGAGGACATCATCTACATAAGCCAGGTTACCCCACGCACCCAGGTCGGGCATGGCCTTATGTAAGAAAATGTTGAATTCATTGCCGGAGTTGAGGTATCCGAAGGGAGTCCGGGTCCAGGTGTACTGCTGGCCCCCAAAGGTAAAAGCCAGTTTGTATTGGTTCTCTCTACTGACAGGCATGGTCCAGTATCCATTGGTCAGGTCTATTGCAGTGAATACTTGTGACCCTTGAATCTGGGCCAGCCCTTGGTCAATGTAGGGCAGAGGCCATCGGGAAGTATGGACCTGTTTGTTGAGCTCCCTAAGGTCGGCGCAGAGTCTCCACTGGCCGTTTGGCTTCAATATTCCCAGCACTGGATTATTGAAGGTGCTGTGGACTGGACGGATTATTCCCCGGGACTCAAGGTTCTTAATTATTTCAGTAAGGGACTCCATGGATGTGAGAGGCAAACGATATTGCTTCACAAACACTGGAGTCATTCCAGGGTCCGTGGGAATTGTTGTGGTGTGGATGTCGGTGCGACCACAGTCATATGAGTCTACCGCAAAGAGATCTTGGAAATCCAAGAAAACTTGTTTCAACTTTTGCTTCTGTTCCAGAGTCACGCAGGCATACGCTAGATTGACCCTCTCTTCCACCATCTGCCTGAAGCCGGGAAAGACTTCTGGTTTTGCTATCTCAGCGGCCTCCTCCAGCTGGGTGGAGAAGTCCCTGGTCAGAGTGCTGATTTGGACTGGAGGCTTCAGGTGGGTAAGGCAGCCCTCATGGACCTGGAAAATCACCTCATCCCTCCTGGCGTCACAAGTCACATCTTCCTTACCATAAGGGCAAGAAGTGTACACCAGGAAGTTCCCCCAATGCCGGGTGAAAATCCTGTCTGGTGTTGTATTGTCCTCACTGTCACTGTCAAAACAGTCCTTGGGGAATGGTCCTAACAGTTCATTTCCTAAATCAATGGAGAAATGTCGGTCATCAACCGCCATTCCAATAATGGTGCCTGCGGCTAGAGTAATACTCTTTAAGTCGCTGTTATCCACCTCTATTGGAATGGTGTCGTGTTCTATGTTGACTAATGGAGTTGGGTTTACCCCCAACCCTTGCTGTTGGAGAGAAGCATTTAGATGAATATAAACATCAGGGTTTTTCAATTTTTGTCCTCTTTTAACTTTCACTTCCAGGGAGAATTGTCGGGTCCTTTCTGGGATGGTGACTTCCTCTTTAATCTGAATTTCAACTGCATAAGGTAGCAATTGAGCTGACCTAAATGCTTTTTCTGAATCATCAAAGCCCATGGGATTATCCGCTAATCGGGACCAAGCTTTGAAGTTTATTAGGTCCAAACTAATGGCGAAGCGATTGAGAATGTCACTGCCTAAGTAAAAGGCGGCAGTGACGTCTTGCACGACCCAACAAGTATGGACTATGCTCTTGTTGCCATTGGAGATTTTGAGCATACACCTGCTTGGCAGGAGATGTTTGGAATTAGGTGCTTCCAGGTCCATTTCCCATTTGTCTATCAGTTTGAATATGGGAATGGCTGGATCTTTTGGGAGTTGGCGGAACATGGCTTCACTGATGATGCTCTTACCGTTGTTCACACACACTCGGGCGAGAACAGAGTCCTTCCCATCATTTAACTGAACAGGGATGAACAACTGCTCTCCAATTTGCTGAATATCAGCCAGGCTCTGAGCTGATTTCACATCTTTCTGGACTATGGGAGTGGGAGTGTCTGATTGTGGATTGGTAAAGAATTTCAGAGTGTTTCCTTCCAGTGTGGAATACCACCTTAAACTGGAAGGAAGCTTGATTTTCAGAAATAGAGAGGACCCCCCATCACCAGTCTGTTGTCCTACTGCTATTATTGTCACGTCTGGAATTTGGTTGTTCTGGAAGTGAAATTCTACTTGGTCAGACTTTTGTTCAACCATGTGGCAGGTGCCATTTAAACTAACATGGTTGACCCTCTGTTTTAATTTTATTGGTCGGCTAGTCTGGGTCCAGAGGACCTTGTTTACACAATCTATTAGGGGTGACAACCTTCTCAGGAGGTCATTCCCTAGTAAACAAGGGGTGCCCTCTGGAGTCACTACTATGACCGGGTGTTTCACCTTGTGTCCCCCAATTTTGATGTCCAAATCTGCAGTCCCCTCGACAGGAATTTCCTTCCCGTCAAAGTTCTGCAGTTGTCCAGGAAGAGAGGTGAGAGGAATACGGTAATTCTCCCCCCTTCCTGCATTTAGTTCACCAAAGGCCCTTTTGGACAGAAGGGTAGCTTGGGATCCAGTGTCCACCAGTGCCGAAATTGTACCCTGCCCCTGTACTTGTACCGGGGTATAATATCTTCCCTCCTTCTCCTCAAGGGGGCACAGATAATGCACATTTTTGGACAACTGGTGGGCTAACTTTCTGGTTTTGGACATTGCTAGCGAAGAGATTTGGGCAGAATTCTGTGGAGAGCCTGGGGAATCTGAAAGAAAAAGTTGGCAACTGGAGATCAGAGCCATTGTGGGTTCCCCTGGGTCTGGTTCTGGGCTGCCCCCCCCCTTTTTGGAGGCAGTCATCAGGATGGGTTTGAACCAGGGGATTTTGGTATTGTCGGTTCTGGGATGAGATGATGGGCGGCGGTAGCTCAGTCTCCATATCTCCCCAGTCTGAATTGGCATCCCTTGGGACCCATTTTTCCTTGGGAGGAGTTCCCCCATCTCTGAAAGAGAAGATCCTTTTCCCAGGATCGTCTGAGGATCCCTCTCCCTCAAATTGGAAGACCTGTACCTCCTCCACAAAGTGGGTCTGTTTGGGTCCTTTGTTTCTCCTACCCCCCTCTGCTCCTTGGGTGGCAGACTTTCAGGGGCAAGAGATTTTGTTTCCGGTTTCTGATTTTCCAGGGGCTGTTTACAAGTTGGGAAGGAAGCTTCCTCCAAGGCTTTACACCCCCCTTCCCCCTTGTGCCTCCTCCCTGGGAACCGGTGGGTTATCGGGGTGCTGCCCCCGTCATTGTTCTGGAGCACCAGGTCCAGAGTTTGGGGCATTCTGAGGTGGCATGCTCATCTGAGGGTATGTGACCCAGATCTCGTGCCATATTTTGGACCTGGCGCTCAAGTTGTGAAACCCGCTCAGGCTGATACGGGTCTCTATTTTCTCCCCTGGGCTGATCCCGGGAAGGGTAGCTATCCTTTCTCTGGTAATACCCCGAATTACGGAGATTTGGGTACCCCTCCACCCTTGGCCTCCCCTCTCCCGGATTAGGTTGTCTGGGCTTAGGGAATTGGGGAAAGAAGGATGGATGATTTTGGGGCTGGAAATTGGGTGGATACCTGAGGAAAAAGTTCTGCCCAGGATTTGGTGAATTTCTGCCCTCCTGGGGGAGGTTAGGAGGGAAGTTCCCTGGTGCAGGGGCTTGGCTGGATCCCCCCCCTTGGGCTGGAGGAGTCCACACATAACCCAGTATGGGTCGGTTTCCCTTGTAGAGGGGACTTACATAATCAGGGGAGCGAGGGACCCCATTTGTGGGACTACCTCCTTGGCTCCCTGTCTGTGATTGGCCCGAGGGCCTTCTGGGCCTGTCATTATTAGGTGTAGGCAGGTTTTTAGGCCCCCCATCTCCAAATCTAAAACGGGGCAACCTTTACCTCTGCCACCTTAGCAGCAGCAGGGGTGCTGTTGGTTTTGGGGTTTTTCTGCACATTATTTTTATTTTCGATGGGCTTCTGCACCTCATAGATCCGGGTAGCCTGTTCAATGACCCAGTCTAAAGATCTTTTCTCATGAAAATCTCTCACGAGCTGGGTCATTATGTATTTGGGTAAGGCATGGAAAAACGTATTAATGAATTCTCTGCTATCCGTGCGCACCCTTCTGGTGGTCTGCGCAAAAGCACGCTTTAATTCTTGCACAAACTCTTGTGGGGCCTGATCCTCCCCACATTGCAAATTGTAGGCTGCCTTGCGAGCCTCTTCAGGATTTCTGTGCACAGAAAAATGTTTCAAGATGGCCGCCCTGTATGTGGACCACCTTGAATGGGTTTGATCCTCCAGCCCTGCAAAGAAATTGGAGTATTCTGGTGAGAAGGTCCATTTGACGTACTGGATGCAGCTACTGCTGTCCTTCAAATGGAAAGTCTCCATCATTTGCTCATAGAGCTCCAAGTGTTCCCAAACAGAATACTTGGCGTTCTTATGATAAGGCGTGATGACACTCCTTATTGCCTTTATTTGTTTCAATGGGTCCTTAAGCAAGGCCCTTTTTGCCTTATTGGCCTTTTTGGTTCGGGTAACAGTGGTCCATTCATCTTCTGACTCAGAAGCACTGCTCCCAGAGGTGCCCGTCTGATCTTCCAGGTTTTCCCGGATTCTGCGAGCCTGGGAATGGCTGGCAGAATGTGGGGACCTGGTCTCCTGTGTCCTGTAATGCTCAGAGGAGTCTTCAGATCCCTCCTTGCTGCCAGGATTTGATGGGTACCCCCCCACTGACCTAACTGGGTAGAGGTTTTCAGGATGCCCAAATGGGCCTACTCTCCTGGGGTTCCCCACTAAATTGCACTGTGCTTGGGTGCCCATACCCGGATGCCCGCCCATCCATTCCTGGGAGGTACTGGCCTATGAGCCCCATACTTCTAGCTGGATAGTAATCTGCCATCCCCGTGGCCCTGGGCTCATGTGCGCGAGGGGACATGGGGGTGGCAGAGTCCAGGGACTGGGAGAGATGAAGGCCTCTGGTGCTAGGGCTCCTGAGGTTATGCTCCGGAGTTTCTCTTTCCCAGCAAACCTCATCTCTATCCGCCCCTATTCCCTGTTGCAATGCAAGAGCCTGCGCTTTCAGTTCCTCAGTTAAGGCCTTACTAGACTCTATCAGTCTCTCCTGCATCGCTACCTGTTGCTGGAGCCTATCATTGTGCTGGCAGAGAGCCTCATTCTCTCTCTGTGCCTCCTGATTGGTCCTGGAGTACTGGGCCAATCTCTGCTGCAGGAGGGTTACCTCCTGAGTCCCATCCCTACTGGCCTGCTCCTTTCTTGCCAGAGCCTCCTCCACCCTCCTGGTGTGCTCTAACAAGTTCTGGTGTTCTTTTTGGAGGTCACCCAGTCCCTGGAGGGCCAGGTGATTTTCTTCCATTTTCCTTTTTAAGTGGCAGACTTCCTGGCCTAAGGTATCCCTTTCCTGACTAAGAGCCTGCATCTGTGCCGCCAGGTCATTCCTTTGCCTTTGGAAGGCACCAGCTTTCTGGCGCTCCTGATCAAACTCTTCCTTGGTATCCAGGTCCTTCAGAATCAATGTATTGCTCTCTGCCTTCTCCCTATCTAGGTGGCTTTGCAGGGTGACTACCTGCTCAGCATATGCCCTATTGAAGTCTAACTGTTGCTCCAGCTTTTTCTGGCTCTGCAGTAGGGAGTCCAAACCTTCTTGGTACTCCTTCTGCAAGGCCAGAAATCTGGTATCCTGGTCAGCCTTTTCCTGTTGCAGCACCTCCATATCCTCCTTTATTTTAGTGATGTACTGTCTGCTGTCCTTTTCTGACTCCTGTCTCCTGAGCAGCCTCTGCTCAGAAGAGTCCAGATCAGATTGGGCCTTCTCTAACGCCATCTGTTGCCTATTTACCAGATCTTGGCCTTCAGCACGTTTGTCCTGCATGGCTCCCATATATAGGTACAAATATGCCACTATCCTGGCAATCTTATTATGTTCATCTTTGGCTTTAGGGGCCATATATAGTTCAATCAGGGCCACATGTAGGGGACCCTGATCTCTCCATTTATCTGACCCGGTTTCAGTAACCTGTTGCGCGATTGCCTGCAACCAGACCGTTTGGTCCTGATGAGTCCACTACCCTCTCACAAATAGCTTATGTAAGAAGTGCTCTCTGGCTATTTTGATGTCTACCAGTGTCGTCATTCTGGAATTTGAGTTCCTTCCTGACTTACAGAAGTTTGTATTTTATTTTTGCAAAACAGACCGTTTCCTTAGAGCTTTCCTTTGAGGAGTGCTTTACAGCGTAACACAGCGTGGTGATCCGACTGGATGTATGTCTCCTGTCAGTTAGCAGACTGTATTAATCTGCACAAGTGATAGATCTAACCCAGAATCTCCGGCTATGAGCCCCCACTTTGTTAAGCGGCTTCACTTCAACACTACAGCTAAATCAATGCCTAGTCTGGGATGCTGAGGGAAACCCCTATTGATATATGTTTAGGTCCAGTTCATGTACTCTGGATGACAACCCTTATATAATACCCCTCTCTGAGAATCCCCCTGACCCACTGAGCCAAGAAGTAGGTCTGTTTTGCAAATTTAAAAAGGTTTATTTGAAAAATTAAACAATATATATATATCACACTTTTATAATAAATTAATATCTGATAGTACACTGAGACATATGATGTGGATCCACAATGGGTAATGTTACAGTGGTACACTTGATTACTTAGGAGTAGTATAGAGGATGAGGTAGCTGAAAATGCTTTATGGTTTCAAGGAAATGCAAGGTGGAATAAATGCAGTACAGAAAATAAACTGATATGGTTTCACAAGAGATAATATTTTCACTTTTCCCCTGGTGGCAATTCACCCCCCCCCTATATGCAATGCAAGGAGATGGAAGTAACACACACAGTCTTCAGGAATATAATCAAATACAATACGGAACTCGGTTACCCCCCAGCAAGCTTAGACAACAGGTATGCTTTTTAAAACACAAGCCCAAAATGCTTTTAAATGTGATGGCAATGGATGGGAAAATGTGCTAACTGATTTTAATTCCCTCTAGAGATTCAGGGTGAGTGAGAGATGCTTGTTTGGTATTAGTTCAGGCTCACTTTAGCATTGCTCTATGAGTTATTACCAGGTTGCAAACGGATTTTAACAAAGGAAAGAATGGAGCTGCTATTTTGACAAGTGGAGAAATTGAGCCAAACCGCAAATCGCGGTAAATTTCGCGAGTGCGTAAATCGCGATTGCAGAAAAAATATAGGGAGTAGGAAGTCGGTTTCATTTTAAATCACAGCTTTAAAATGAAAGTTAAATTTCGTTCCTAGCCCAAACGGTTCCAGAGATACGCACGATTTAATAAAGGTAGATTTTCGGATTTAAAGTAAAACTCAAAATGACAGGTGACAGCTTGCAGCTGCAGAATTGACAGGTGACAGTTGTGCAGCTTTAAAAATGACAGATGACACGATTTCTAGGAGGCGGTTCTACTTAGGTTAAAATAGCTTGAATTAGATTATTTTAACTAAGAGATTGGTTCTGCAGAGTTCTGCTAGGTACTCACAATATAAATTTGAACTAGGCCTCGTCACGGATCTGGTCAACACGTCCGGCGGCGGTTCTGTCTGCTCGGCGGGTCAATCAGGCACCGGTTCTGCTCACAGCGGTCCGGATCTCTGGTTCTGCTCACAGCGGTCTGGGTCAGCTCTGCTCTGCTGGTCTAGCCTCTCTGGATACAGCGGCCTCTGGTTCTGGATACTGCTCTGCTTTCCGGTCCGGATCAAGTGGATTCTGGATGTAACACTGCTTTCTGGGTACTGGCAAAAGTTCTTGGCAAAAGAATCCAGACAGCTCGCCCGGCTGTGGAATAGTTTGCAAATGATTTTAAGGATGCTGAGGCCTGCTGAGAAGAGTTCTCAGTTTGTGGGTTTAGGCCCTTGCTTTAAGTTCTGAAGTAAATTTCTGGTCTCTGAAGATTGATGGATGTGAAGTCTGGAGTCTCCCGGCAGAGCGTCCCGCAGAAAATGGAATTGAATCTCTCTACCTGTCCCAGCAGTCTCTTTTTATGTGTTTTGAAAATGGGTGTGTGCCTGGCATAACTGAGCCTGCCCCTCTATAATTGTCATTGGCCCAATTCTCCCCTCTCCCATGATTGGGGGAATTGGGTTGTGAGTCAGAGTGATGAGGTCTGTTTATGGGTCGAGGATCCTCCCCTGGTCAATTTGCCCACAAATCTATATTTGATTCAAATACATATTTCCCAGATACACAAGTGGTTGACATTACATGTACACATTATATATTCCTTATGGTCCATGCTTGTCCGGCTCTGATCTTCCTGGGGGCTTGCATTCAAAAATGACAACATTTTGCGCTTTTTAACTGGTTTACCAATATCGGACATTTACCAAAAATTACACACATGTGCACAAGGATGATGAAGTGTCAGATTTTTAACATGCAGACATTTGAAGTAAGCCCCTATTTTCCGCTAGCAACCCCCCAGCATACACCACAGGGTCCTAACACCTCTTAAAACATGCACAGAGAAATCACAAGAATAATGATATTACTTATATAATTCTGACAAGTCCGTACTATGAATTATCCATCTTTTTTTAAAATTATGCTCTGGCCCAGATGGGTGTGGGTTAGGTTCCAAAGCACAGCTCGGGTTGCTCCCAGAGGCACTTCTCATCCCACTTCTCCCAAGAGGAAGCCACTTTACTGCCCCCCCCAATATAACATTTGCCTGAGTCCAGGACAAGGCTTTGTTCAACCTCCTGCCGGTGCCCCTCCCCTAATCTAATCAGAGAGGTGTCAACTCCTTTTGGTGGGGAAGCAGGATGCAGCTAGGCCTGGGAAGAGTGGCTGGGCAGGTTTCTCCTGTAGGGGGTAGTTGTCAGGCAGAATTCAGCTTAATGTCACTTAAGTTCCCAGTTTAAATCAAACTTACAATTTTTACCTATAGATTAAATAATTACTTCCTTCAAGTCATTTCAGAATATAGTTTTACATTGTATCCACCTCTCAGCAAGTCTTTCCTTGGTCTGGTTTGGGTTCCTCTGTTCAGTTTTACACAAAAGTCTGGTGGTTTTAACACGCCAGCTTTCTGATAGTGGTGAGTACCGGTATTGCAACCATTTTTGGGATTAAGAAAATGAATTCCCCACAGTTCTGAGTTGCTTTTTGGCAATCAGCATTGCCATTCCCAATGGTTTCAGGCTACTGTGTGTGTAGCCCAATGGTGGTTTTAGGCAGTGCCCTTCTGTGCTCACAACATAGGCAAAAATGGGTGGCAGCCTATTATTTATGTTTTCCCTGTGCACTCTCTGGGGAGTTCTGGCCATCATGATGTTTTCCATGCCAGTACTGCACAGTTTTATGGTAGGGCTTGGATGCATGGGTAAAAACATCCCTCAGTTTGGCTGCAGCGTTTTGTGATCTTTGTAGTTTATTCAGTTGGTAGGCATGGACTCCGAGGTAGATGGGGTTAGCATAGTCGAGTCTTGATATAAGAATTGATTGGACCGCGGAGAGTCTGTTGGGAAAGGAGAGGTATGGAAAGATGTGCCTAAGAGTTTTAAGGTGGTGGTGGCAGGACTTTGAGACGTTGTTGACTTGGCGCGAGAGTGTTAGGTCAGAGTCAAGGGTGCATCCAAGGTTTTTTACTGATTTAGAGGGAGTCGGTGAGATGCCCATGGCAGATGGCCAGGGTAGTGGGTGTGGAAGAAGTTTGGAGTTGCCACATACCATGATTTTGGTTTTGGAGGGGTTTAGCAAGAGGTGGTTTCTCGTCATCCAGAGCTCAATGTCGAGGAGGCAGGAAGCGGGGTCAGGTTGGCAGTTGGGTTTTGAGTTCAAAGGTTTTCGAATTAATTGGGTGTCATCAACGTAGTATGCACCTTGTGGAACTCCTGTGTCGATCGGTCGGAATTGGGAGGAATAGGTGGAGAGTTGCGTTATTTGGAACCTATCTTTGAGGAATGAAGCTATCCATTTGAGAGCAGTTCCACAAATTCCTAGGGAGTGGAGGCGGTCAAGGAGTATTGAGTGATTGATTGTGTCGAAGGCGGCGGATAGGTCGAGAAGGATTAGTGTGGCACATCCCGCAGAGTCTGCCGGGATTTTAAGGTCATCCCAGATTGAGGTTAGGGTGGTTTCAGTTCCGTGTCAGGCTCTGAAGCCTGATTGTGCAGGGTCTAGGAGATTGTTGGCTTCGACAAAGGCATTTAGTTGGGAGTAGGCGGTTCGGTCAATGAGTTTGGAAAGGAACCTGATGTTTGAGATGGGGTGGTAGTTTTTGGGCCCGAGAGGGTTGAGGGAAGGTTTATTTATTAGAGGTTTGACATGACCCGTTTTGAATGCGTCGGGAAAAATACCTGAGGAAAGGGAGTGATTTAAGATGGATCTTGCGTGTTCTCCTGCGCAGGTGGAGGAGAACATTTCTTTGAGGGTTGTGGCAGGGCAAGGGTCTACCAGAGAGCCGGATGGTTTGCGGGCAGAGAGAAATTTGAGAAATTGAAACGCTCACCTGACTCCCACGGAGACGCTGACCAGGTCTGGACTGCTGCGGCCTCTTCTAAGGTGATGCGCAGAACTCGGAAGACCGACTGGACAGGATCCCCAAATCTCGCTTGTCTGACTCGCAGGAGAATCCTTCTGCAGATGGAGAAAGGGGATTAACTACCTGCAGAGTAGTGCGTCGGCCTCCCACTTCCCTCTTTCACTCTCCTCAGACTACCTCCGAAATTCCCCGTTAACTCTCACCTTAAGGTTTGAAAGGACGAGCTCTCCATCCTGCTTCTGGTGCATGGGTGCGATTATATCCAGTTACTTCACTGGTGTTCGGATTGGTGAGGATCCAAGCTTACTTGACTTTCCTTGCAAGATGCCGTAAGTATACTGTTGTAAAAGTTCAAGAGTTGGCCTCCTTTTCTATTTGCCTTTTTATTCAATAGTCCGTCTCTTATCCCTTTTATCACAGGTGCTGATTGAAGATTTCGCGTAGAGGAAACAATTTGCCGAAGGTAAACTCAGGTGAGTTTATGATGGGTGGTTCCTTTAATGTCCTTATATTCACCCACTAATGCGTGTGTCTTTTTTCCCCATAGGGGCCGGGGTACGGTACTGCCAAAGAAGCGGCGCCGACCCGAGATGAGGAAAGATTCTCCCAACAATAATCAGGTAAGTCTTATGGCGAAAATCTGGCTTTCCTCAATATGTTCCTTTTGCTCACCTTTTGTTCTTCTCTTCCCCCTTAGGCGCAGGTATGCAGCGGATCATGCAGATGGTCGCTAAGGAGCACGGAGATGCCTCGTGAACAGGTGAGTGGAACGCGGCGCTGCAGCGAGCAACGCGATGCGTCTTTAAAATAAATGTCTTCCCTTAGGATCGCTGGCGTGATGACTCCGGACTCCGGGTAGAAGCAGGTAATGTTCTTCTGTTCACCTTTTCCCTTCTCTTCTTTCCTTTCAGGTGTTCCAGGATGGAGGCGGGCGTGGCTGGAGTCAGGATGCAGGAGCAGACACGGTGAGCGTCCAGCTGCTAGGTGCAGAACAACGCGAAGCGTGAGCTGCTGTCTGGGCGTGGCTTAAATAGCCCCCAAAGTAGTTCCAGGTACGTATTCTTCCCTGGCCACGCCCGAGTGGCAAAATAGTCCCACAGGTAAAATCCCTCAAAGAGGTCTGGATTTGGCGGCACGGTCTGCATCAGGTAAGTTCACATAAACACTCCCTTTATGAGCCTGTTCTTTCGAGAGCCGTGGCGTAAAAGTGGAGAGAGAGTGAGTCGCACAGTGATTGTGAGGGGGTCGGGCAGTGGTAGTGCATGATGGTTTGGTGAATTCGGTGATGATTTTGTGAAGTTCTTTGTTGGGTTTTTTGCAGTTTAGAATTTGGGCGTTGTAGTGGGCTTTTTTTGCTTTCCGGATTTTGGCCTTGTACTAATGAAGGTGCCGGGCCAAGATGGCTGTGCTCTCTTGGCTTTTGTCTTTCCGCCATTTGCATTCTAGGTATTTATATAGTTGTTTAGTGGTCTTCAAAACAGGTGTGAACCATCTAGGGAACAGTCCACGGTGGGCTGATGGTTTGCAAGAGGGTGTGCGCCGCATTAGAGAGGTGTTGAGCCATGAGTCAAAGGCGTCGGGGGTTAGTTGTTTCTTGAGTTGGCAGGTAGGTGGAGGAGACTGGAGGAGTGCGTCGGCTAGGTCAGAAAGGATTTCTAGTTTTTTCCAGCATTTGCGTAGATTCGGAGGTTCAGGTTCTGGTACGGGAAGCGGGACGGGTGAGCGAATGGCGAAAGAAACAAGGAAGTGATCGGACCAGACGATAGGGGTGGGGGGGTTTAGATGTGTCCTGTTGTGGGAGCTGAAGATGGCATTGAGAGTGTGTCCTTTATAGTGTGTCGGGCTGTTTATGTGGGGTTGGAGGTTAATCGCGTCTAGACCGTCAACCAGAGAGTGTGTCATAGGGTTGGTGGGGATGTCGAGCCATATGTTGAAGTCTCCTAGAAGGGTGAGGTTGGGATGGTTTAGTTGAAGGGTGGCAATAGAGTCACAAAGGTTGTTTGAGAATTGTCTTTCATAGCCAGGGGGTCTGTAGATTATTAGGAAGCTGTGTGAGGACGATGGGGAAAGGGATAGTTTAACGAGGAGTGATTCACAGGAAGGAATGGAAGGTTAGTTGTCAATTATTGCGGTGTGGAAGTGAGAGTTGTAGACAAATGCTATTCCCCCACCTCTAGAGGGACGGTTCAGTGGGATGAGGGAGTAGTCAGGGGGGAAGGCTTCATTGACGATAGGGGCGAAGTTGTCAGAGAACCAAGTTTCGGTGATGAAAACCAGGTCTGGTTTGTCAGAGGTGAGGAGGAAAAAGATGCTGTGTTTGTTTTTTGCTACGGGCCGGGCATTAAATAGGATGCAATTCATTTCGGTAGTTGAGGATGGTGTCAGAGCTGGAGCGATGGGGGTGGGGGAGGGAGGGTGGAAACTGGAGAGGGTTGGGGTGGTTGATGATTGATGGGAAAAGTAGGCGAGTAGAAAAGTTGGCGGGTTTCGGGTGGGAGTGGATGGATACCTGTGTTTGGGTGGTTAGGTTTGGCACAGGGATTTGATGGTGGGGTGTGGGGGGTTAGGAGTTTCAGTTGCGGTTGGTGAGAAATCGAGGGAGAGGGGTTTCAGGAAGGGTGAAGCAAGGGGGGATGGTGGCGATTGGTGGAATGAGGTGGTGGGTCAATACAGGGGAGGTGAGGAGTGCTGAGAGAATGAGGGGGACCAGGTACATTTCCTCTTTAGTGTCTTTGTTGCAATTGGTGTGTGCGAGAGGGTAGGGGGGTCAGTGGGAGAGAGGGATGAGGCTTCTGTTCTTGCTAGGGCCAGGCGTGCAGTTTTTAGGGAGGGGAAGGGGTGTTGTCGAGGGGGGATGATGGTGGGGGTTAGTGGAAAAAGCAGGGGGTGCATGATTGCTGGGGAGGGTGTGACCAGTATGTTAGTGAGGGCGGTGGCCATGATCAAAGTAGGCTGATCGGTGGGGGAGATTGGAGGAGCAGTGGTTTTAGGGTGGTTGGCTCGCCATCGTGCCCCTCTGGCTTTGTGTTTGGAAATGGTTAGGTTTACGTTCAGATGCAAATTAGACTTTATATTTGGATTTTATAAGTTCGGCTATGTCGCTGGGTGGGATTATTCTATGTTTCTCGGTTCCACTAAGCAGGGTGATATTATTCACTTATTCTAGATTTTAATTTACTAATTGTAACTAGGATAGGCTGTTAGGTGGCCTATGTATTTGCAACTACCGCACAGTTACGCTGTTGGTAGACTTTCTTCTAGCAAGCTGGAATACAGGTAAGCTATTAGGGAGACATTTTTTGTAACAGCGCCACAGGTATGCTTTTAGAAGGAGTTTTAAGTGTAATTTAGGAGGACTTTCTAATTGCGGTTCTAAATTCATTCACAGCGCGCTATTAGGCACTCTTCTAGATTCAAGCAGGGGGCACTGTTAGACACACTTCTAAATCTGAGTTTTGTATTGAGAGGATATTATAGGATATTATAGGGATGCTTCTATATTCAACTAATAACTCGAGGTTAATAGGCACGCTTTTGCACAGAGGGGGATATTCTGCACACAGAGCGGGAATAAGGCACACTTCGAAGTTCAATTTGTACAGGGAGGATATTAGGGACACTTCTGAATTCAACCAGGACACGTTATTAGGCACACTTCTAGATTTGGGAAGTGTGCGCTATTAGGTCCATTTCTAAATTTAGCTTTGCACAGAGAGACTATTAGGTACACTTCTTAATTCAACATTACACAGAGAGGATATTAGGCACAATTCTAAATTTAATCAGGGCGTGCTATTGGGCACACTTCTAAATTCAACCCGGGCACGCTATTGGGCACACTTCTAAGATCGATTTTGCACAGAGGTGATATTTTGGCACACTTCTAAGTTCAACCAGTGGACACATTTAGACACACTTCTGAATTAAACTGTGCACAGGGAGGCTATTAGGGACACTTGTCAGTTCAACCAGGGCACGCTATTAGGCTCAATTCTGAGTGCAGCTTTACACAGAGTGGATGTTAGGGATAGATCTAGGTTAAACCAGGTCACGCTATTGGCACACTTCTGAATTAAGCTTTACACAGAGAGGATATTAGGCACACATCTAAATTCAGCCAGCGCACGCTATTGGGAGCACTTCTATATTCAACCAGGGCAGGCTATTAGGCACAATTCTAAATTCAGCTTTACACAGAGAGGCTATTAGGCACAGATCGAAATTCAACCAGTGCACTCTATTGGGCACACTTCTGGATCAAGCTTTACACAGAGAGGATGTTAGGCATAGATCTAAATTCAATCAGGGCACGCTACTGGGCACACTTCTAAATTCAACCAGGGCATGCTATTGGGCACACTTCTGATTCAACCATGGCACGCTATTGAGCACACTTCCAAATTCAACATTACGATCGTTAAGGATGTCATTGTCACAGGAGAACATCCCATCAGTGTACAAAAATTCAGACATGCTTCTGTTTAGAAGACATCTTCCGACCTCTGTCTTGGGACAAATTACATCGGGATGGTTCCATACTCTTCTAGGTGGTATGCATGAGAAAAACACCTTGGCAGTGGGAAAAATCTGCATCACTACTTTTACCAAGTTCTTCAGCCCACGGAGCAAACAATGACAACTGATGTAACCGAAATGCAGGGCTCCAGAGTGCACCACTACAACATCAACAGTAGTGACAGTGGCCACATGACTGCGAAATGCAACCACAGCGTGGAAACTGCGCACAGGCACACAGCACCACAAAACCTCCACTCCTTCAGAATCAAAATTGCCAGTAACGCCTCTTACGTGGGCATACCTCTGCAGATCATCCACAAAGGAATCACCCACGATCAACACTGTGACTCTCCATCTCTGCCATCATCACTACACAGAGAAATCAATAAAAGTATTAGCGCCCCTTCCTATTAAGCACACCCTCAACACCTGATTGGATAATCCCCATACTCCCATGTCCATGCCAGGCATGCTGAGAAGGGCAGGATGTGGCATGTGCGCTTCACCAACTACCATGAGGGCCGCGCCCCACTAAAGCAGGGGCAGTCCTTCTTCCCTTTCCACTACTATTTTTCCAGCACTCCCTTATTGGATACTGTTTAAAAGTCAGACACACATCCACCAATCACATCCAAGATCTCTGCATCTAACACTGTCATCTCTGTGCAACACTCCATAGGTGCCATTAAACACTCAGGGTACAAGTCTCCTGTCATTCAAAAGCACCTCCACTAGAAAGTACTGTAAAACTATCCAAGATTTCTGCATCCAGATTCATCCACATCGCCACCCATGACCACAAAGTGCAGGTATCAATATTTTTTATACAGTACTTTTGCAACTCTGTTATAAGTGCCTCTGAACAGGGTACCTGCCGCTGAATCTCCATAACATACTCAAAAAGCATACTGTAATTTCTCCCATCACCTACCTTCAAATGCCACCTGCAATGGTATGTGTTTTCAAAGTTTTAGTTTGCAACACAGAAATATAGCAGCTTAACCTAAAAGCATAGAAAGTAGCCATCCACCCCTAGCATATTTTATACAGAATGTTGAAAGAGAACAGCTAATACAGTCACTAACAAAAACGAAAGCACCTACCAGTAAGGACAAGGTAATTCTGCTGTCAAAATGTAGAAATGAAAAGAAAGGTAGTAGAAAGAGTGCAACTCTCACTACTGGTACTAGAGCATGTACAAATGCTAATGTCACCACAAGGAAGCATTCCAAAAAAGTAATTTTACAAAAAATATCCACCACAGAGTCCTTCAAAACCTTATAAGTAGAGGGGTGAAATCACGCTGAACCCTTTACAGTTACTGCAGAAAAGTAATCCTGGAAGCTCTTGTGGACAGTGCAATGCTCCTGAAATGACTTTTCTTTTTTTTAATTTTAAACAGAATGAAAACATTAATAAAATGAATTTGTAAACTGCAACCACTACTTTGAAACAAACGCTATATCAGCATAGATACCTTTGGCAACATCTCTACAGGTGAGTGGTGTCACACCACCAGCACAGAGCCATACATCACTTAAGAATCATACAAACAAGAGAAACAAATCTAATTGCCATACATAGCACTGGATGAGGGTATGAAAAGGTAGAGACTGCCCTATCAGATTTGAAAACACAACTGGATCACTTTAAAGACAAAGGGATACCGTGCATCCTCCTCCTTTTAGATCTTTGTGCAACCTTAGATCTGGTCAATCATGACATTCTTTGCCAACACCTTGAGACTGCTTCCCAATTTTCATCAGATTCCATCAAATGGATTAAATCATTTCTTACTAATCGGGCTATGAGTGTCTTTTCTGACAACTCAGCAGCACCTCCAGTCCCTGTGTCCTGTGGCGTACCGCAGGGTTCCTGCGTGTCACCCCCATTATGTAACATCTTCTCTAAGCTCATATTTGACAAACTAGACAATAGGGGTATCACGTACACAAATTAAGCGGATGATACACAAATACTCATACCAATTACTGGATGTTACGACACCGATTCCAAAAACTTAAACAAGATCTACCTGGCTATCGAAGCTTGGATGGCGCTTAACAAATTGTGTCTTAATGACAATAAGAGTGAGTTAATCCTCATTGGAAAAAAAAACTAAACTCAGTAACCTCCCCCAGGCATACAAATCATATCTCCACCATCAGGAGGAAGATCCATCAGCTCCCTGTCCAGGACAAAATCAAATTAAAAATCCTCATGCTTACTCACAAATGTATGGCTAACAAGGCACCCTTATGCCTCAGTAACCTTATCCGCAAAGCCCAATCTATCAGACCGACCTGCTCCCCATATACCAATCTGCTCATCACATCCAAGTACAGAAGACAGAAAGCAGGAGGATCAAGTTTCCCTACAATAGCTCCTAAACTGTGGAATGCCCTCCCCACTCACCTTAGAAACAAAACCTCCTTCTGGACATTTGTAAAAAATCTAAAAACCCTACTCTTCAGGATAGATCTGCCACAGTGGCTTCATAGGCCTTAGATCAATACCTGCACCACTTGTGTACACAAATGTACATTGTGTAATGTGTAAATATGTAACTATGTACCGATGACGCTAAGGTCGACAAACCTGTAACCATCCTTTTAAGTTTGTATCAGCCCCTAGATGTCTTTGGGCTTTGAGCGCTTTATGAATAAATGTATACATAAATAAATAAATGGACAATACCATAATGGATGAAGAAACACTGCCTTCACAAATATCTCCATAAAAGTTAGATTCCACTCTCCATTGCACCAAACTAATACACCCCATCTACAAATGGCCTTGCATAGAAATGTGTAACGTTCGCCAAAACTCTATCAAATTTTTGCAGCAGTTCCTCAATCACTATGTGAAAGGCAACGACAAAGGAAAAATGTAAATACTACAAACTATGGACTCCTGTCCAGTGCGCATATAGATGTAATGCAGAAAACAGAAGACGATGACAAATCCCTATGGTTTCTAATAGCTCTCTACCTTATAGCAGAAAACAAAAAATGAATAACACCTCCATACTGTGCACATAGTGCACTGCAAAATTTGACAATAACTAAATGCCTTCCCGTGCTATCACGAATAATTTGTAAATATTCTCACTGCCAAATGCACTCCAACAGCTTTATTTGTATGAAAGCATTGTTATCCAAACAGTACACCCATTGCAAGCAATAATATGACTTCAAACAAAAACTGCAAAATTACATCCCATCAAATTACTAAGAGGCATTCGAGGGAAAGCAGTTTATTTACCATTAGATCAGAAAGAAAATGTAGATGCTCTACGAGTGCAAAGGCCAATAAAATAATATTTGATTGGACTGGTAAATGGTGTACCTACAAAAGACAAAATAATGTGCCAGTAACTAGTGGACTTAAACAAAGTTAGGGAAGCCTTGCACTATCTTATAGAGAACAATGAATACTACAAAAAAATAAACGTTGAAGAGAACCTGAGAGAAACCACTGACATAATTCAGGACTCCTCAACAACTGGCCAATTTGAACTTCTAGATCCTACTGCAGCTTCCGATATTTAAAATCACTATACAATTCACCCACTGGACTCCACAAACACCATAGACAATGCACTGGAAACATATCCAATGCAGCAACGCAAAGGATCGCCAATCAGTATATTGGAAAAAAGTGTGGAAGCACAAGCCTTTCCTCCTCTCTTCCTGACTGGAAAACTTGGAAGATACAATGAAAGAGGCACACAAATAACAGCATCAGAATACCGCTCTTTATGAACGTATTCTGAAGACCCCTAGATTTAGACAAAACGTGGAATCCATATTAAACCTCCTCTTTCAAAGTGAACTAGCAACGCTGTGTTATGGAGTTGCACACACATTGAAAACAGGTTCCCATTTTCAAAACACAGCTTCTTCAAAAGGTGCAAGACAAAGACAAAGTTTTACAGTCAAGTATTACAAATCTCTTGGCAAACATGCATGGTACGACAGAATATGGCGCGGAAATGTACGGTGTATGCTTTGCAACTTTAGCCCACCCACATAGTTTGTCAAATTAAGTTGCGCAGAGTATGCATGGGAAGACTTGAACACTTTCCTACGCATAGCAAACAAAAACAAAACAGGTATAGACATTGAAACACCAGGAGAACTGTGCTCTCTTGATCCTGTAAATGTATCAAGGTACTTCCATCAGCGCTTCATTGTCATGCTGAACTTTATTTGCAATAAAGCACTTCCTCCCCGTGGAGAAGTGGAACACATCTTTTGGAGAAAGGAATATCAAGCCAGAAGAGCACCACACATCCACATGCTTTTGTGGATTGCAAATGCTCCTAACTTTGTCCAGGACAGTGATGCAACTGTTTTGCAGTTCATTCACAAATATGTCACTTCTTGAATCCCTCTAGAAAGTACACACAGTGACTTACATGCACACATTTTGCAGTTTCAAAGACACAACTGTGGCAAGTATTGTCGGCGGAAATATAAAAACAAAGGCAAATACTACACCAAATGCTGCTTTGGTCTCCAGAGACCAGTGTGAGCAACAGAGCAAGTAAACGGCTTCATGTCTTCGGTTAGACAGAGTGTGAAAGGGAAATCTCCTTAGAACACACACTGCATGAAAAAGAGCTGAAGCATTAAAGTACATCAATGATTACAATGCAATAATTGCCCTCCTATGGAATGCAAATGTAGATGTGCAGTACATTGCAGACAATTCCACTGCAGTTGCACAATATGTAACAGCCTACTTAACCAAAGCAGAGAAAACGGAGCTCAAAAACCTGTGGGTTGACATATCATCTGACAAAACACTGTCACAGAAATTGTACAGCTTTGGCATAAAAATGCTGTCGCCTAGATGATGTGGCTGCTACGATGTCACAGACCGTTTAACCGGCGCCACCTTTTATGGAAAATCTGAAAACATAGTGTGGCTAAGCCTTGGTCCTACTGCATCCAGAAGAAGAGGTCTGAAATTGTACGACCACATAGAAACAGTAGCCAAAAACAATCCCAAAAGCCAGGACATTTTGAAAAACAACGTATTGGACAGATACTACCCAAACATGAGTACTGCTTTAGAAACCATGTGCCTATTCTACATAGCCCAAAACTTGTCATACAAAATTAACATTAAACCAGATGAGAAAAAAGGTAAATACAGAGTCGAAAGTTGTGAAGGCAGCCTGGTGAAATTTACCAAACACAGCCTGCTTAATCATATGAAGCTGTCATTAAAAACTCCTCAACACAAAGAACTGTACTACATGGCCCTACTGCAACGTTGTAAACCATGGAGAAAAGAAGAAGATGTATTAGACACCCATGCCTCCTATGAAGAAGCTTTCAAAGCAAGTGAAAGTGCCATAATACATATAAAGTTTACGCGGTACAAAACCATATTGGGAAATGAACGCCAAGAAGAAGAAGAACTTCAAGCACAACTAAATGTAGCACTCCTGAGAGCAGTAAACCTTCTGTCACAGGAAGCCAATAACCACTTGGACTGCCAGTCATAGCAAATGAGGCAGAATTAGCCATGACAGAAGTAGAGATCACTGTGTGTCAGTATGAGAAATCTGCAGAAGATTTTGCTGTACTAAAATCACAACTAAATAATAAGCAGCATACCGTTTTCCTAGAAGTAAGTAAGTAAATACATTGAACATGGTATACAGCATGAAACTAAAACTTGTACCTGTGAACAATACAAATTTGTACTGCTATACGTAAATGATCAAGCTGGTTCAGGCAAAACATTCATAATACAAAGCATCAGTAAATTCCTCCAACAATTAACAAACAGCAAGCTTTAACCTGTTGTAGCTGCCAACACAGGTTTAGCTGCCTACAACAAAGGTGGTCTCACTTTACACCGATTGCTACTCCTTCCAGTGGAACACCAAAACAAATTACACAAATACAAACTGTCAACAGAATGTGCTATGGAGCTACGCAGAATGTTGAAACAAATGAAAATGCTCCTAATAGATGAAATGAGCATGGTCTCCAACATAATGTTAGCTTTGATTCACCTCAGATTGCAAGAGGTCCTCAAAACAGACTACGAACACCTCTTTGGAGGAAAACTTGTTATTGATTTTGGAGATCTCCTTTAATTAACACCAGTTGGAGGTAAACCCATCTTTAAAACCTTAGGACACACACTGTCCTGTAACACGCTTGGAAGCAAAGTGAATGCAAATCTCTGGCAACATGTCCAATATAGAGAAGTAACTGAAAGCATGCGTCAGTCTGCAGACCTCACCTACGCCAACATTTTGAAAAACATTTGGATTGGTGTACTATCTAAGGAATCACATTGTACCCTAAATACCAGATGCATCCATGAGCTGTACGGCCATAACACATCTGCTACTGCTTTCATGGAACAAATATCATACAAAAATGTCAACTGTATGGCCTTAATGCCAACTCTAGCAAGCTGTACAGCATTCAATGAACGTATGCTGAAAAGAAAAATAAATGCAACCACTGGTTCAAATGTACTCCACAGACACACTGGACATACAGCTATGAAAATACCTATGTGTCAACAAGCGTTAGCACGACTATATACCTTAAAAAACTCTTTGTCTAACACAGCTGGTTTGGAAAAAAGATTAACATTGTGTTTAAACTGTTCAGTAATGCTTAAATGTAACATTGATGGAGAGCAAGTTTTAGTTAATGGAGCACATGGTACAGGTGTTGGGCTTCTGGAAGGCTCTGAGATCTGGAACCCTGGATGCGTAGTTGCCCAGTGCTGAATAATGAATCTTAGTTATTTGTAGGGTGAGCTATCTGTCCTGCGTTTCTTGTGCAGGGGCGCTTGACATTTTTTGGCGAGCTGCCCGAGTTGCTTCATTGGTGCAGTATGCTTTCCTTGGGCCCAGGCCTGTTGTGACCCCGAATCTGCTGGTAGGCAGGTAGGTTTGTTAATTGTAAGTCTTTGTTCTGTTTATGGTGGGAATTTGTTAATGTCTTTATCTCCTTCTTTTCAGTTACAAAGGTCTTGATGCTGGCATGCCGGATGGAGAGGCACGTTTCTAGGTAAGTGAAAGCACGAAGCCCAGCGCCTTTATTGTCCTTTAAAGTTAATCTGAGTTTTCTTCTTTTTCTTTTCACAGGCCACTGTGGTGCTGTGAGTGGATGGAAGTGCGATGAAAAACAGGCCTCTGGAATCCGTTAAGGTAAGTACAGCGCTGTGCTGTTGTTTAATATTGAACCTGAATATGTCTCTTTTGCTTTGCAGATGTTGCTGTGGTGCTCCGGATGGAAGCGTGGCGTATCACGATGGAATTCAGGTAAGACTGATGGACTTCGATGTTTTGGAAGCGCGTGTTCTAATATTGTTTTTCCCTGTCTCGTTATTGCAGGTCGCAATGTTCGAACAGCAGCTGTGGTAGCGGTTTGCCGGAAGTCCTCAAGCTAGTACTCACAGGTGAGTGATGGTGGTTCTTCTCTCGGTTTCCACAGATTGCAGCCCAGTTGAGAGGCTGAGTGCCGGATGGTGTTTTTTCAGGTATGACAGAATAATCTTGTTCTTGTTCTTGCAGGATTACAGGAAGATGCTGATGACCAGGAGCTGGACACGGTGAGCGTCACACTGCTGGTTGCAGAATAACACAAAGCGTGCTCTGCAGTCTGGGTGTGGATTATATAGCCCAGGTAAAGTAGTACCAGGCCTGCCACACCCAAAACACTAGACTGCATGGCTTGGTTCTTAGAACTAGACTGTGTGCGTGCTTCCATGTTGGATTTAAAGTCCCATGTACATAAATGGGACCTAGTTTGAACAGCCCTTCCTTCTTTCCTGGAGCCCTTTTGCAGTGGTTTTAAGGCCCTCAAGGTTCTGGTGGGAGCCTGCTTGTGGCACAACTTGTGCCCCCTCACAGTGGTCATGACAGTGGAGTACAATAGACTAAGTGCACTCTACACACCCCTTCTCAAAATGTACTGTGTTCCTCAAAAACGCCAAAGTTTTAAAAGAAAAGTAATGAAAGCAGAGGTTCTAAATGATCTCCCAACAGTATTTTCAAAGAAATTGAAATCAACTCAAACTCCATCAACTACCAAAAACACAAAAAAATAGACTGAAAAGAACAATGCATACCCAACTGCACACACAAAGAGAACTTCGTCTTCAAAGAAACCACTAGCACTTCATAAAAGTACTCAGACACAAATCTGGCTGGTCCATTCAAATTTTCCAATAGAAGTGGTGTAAACTGCTGTACAAATTTAGCAATCAATGTTCTATTGCAAATGCCAGCAATTGTTGGAAACATGTATTTAAACAGCTCAGACCAGATGTGTTTACAAATGGTAGTCCTTCACATAAATGCAGCAAACAGTCCTGAAAACAGTTACAGTGTCTCAGGAATAAGGCAGGAATAGGACTACAGTGCTGGAATGGTGAAATTCATGATAAGCAGACAAGACGATCCACAGGAATTTCGAATGTACTTACGGCAAGTAGTGGAAAGCAAAAACATACCCACAAATGAAATCCTTCAGATTTCCTACATGTGGAAACATAGATGCACTCTCTGCAATCATGTCATTCAGGAAGAAGTCCCTAACGAGCGCTTTTGCTATGTATCTATACCTAACAGTAATTCCATTCCATTTCAGCAACTGGTAGACATTGCAAACCATATCGTGTAGCTCTGGCAATTCCTATAATGTTCTACCTCGCATATACAATCACATAGTCAATACATAATATTAAAGCTTTTAAGATACAATGCAGATGGAACCAAAAATATCTGCAAGCTTACTACCTTCACAGATGGACAGGTATCATTTGGGCAAAAAAAACTTCACAACAGTAGCCATAATGTATCACACACGCGTCACAACCAGTTCAGGTCACTATACTGCATAAATTAGAAACCAATACTGTTCAATGTTCTGCAAAAACAGCTCCTGCATTGTGCTGCAATTGTAGCGGTCCCCTAGGAGGATATTTTTTGTTGTACGTTTGTGTGGGCACACACTAAGAGAATGTGCAGTGGGTCTGACGACACTTGCTGGCACTGACATCTGTTATAAAAAGCAAACACATGAAAGCAGGGTCTGTTGGCAACGTTTGAAAGACAAATCACATTTGTGTAGCTGTTGAAGTGGCACATTCAAAACAGACAGCAAGCCTGTGGGTGAACATCCAGCGGTACTCAATAACACACATTATCTCACCCTAATGTCCATGACCCGGCCATCTAGGGCACTAATTGACATCCTTCCCTCATAGCCCTTGTCCTTTACGCTACCACTGATAATGGCTACTTAAATGTATTGTTATTCCTTTTCGTTCACAGATACCTGATGCCATACAGCCTGTGTCACTCCTTCCACTTACCAACAAACGGATTGTAGAACAAGCATTACAAGATTACCAGATTGCTATGGTCCTGTATGTCTATTTGCGTTTCCGGCAATAAGAAGCAACATTTATGAAGTAAGACATTACAGAGACAACAACTATCACCTTTCCTAATTTAAAAAGAAAGTGTGTTCTTCCACACAAATCAACAAGGACTTTATTGTAATCCTTTTGCTATTTTGGAAGACATTAAAAGAAGTACACAAAAGTGCACACAGCATTCGGCCATGCACCCAACAGGTTAGGCCTCGCCATACCCATCACAACATAATACAGCCATGTATGCAAACATCTAGCCAGTTAGCAGATTCCACAAACATAACACAACCTCCGGCACCCCTACCCACTTCCGTTCACATAGTATTGTACTACTTCCAAGCAAGCCACAAAATCTTCAGAACATTGTCCCTGCACCCACCACTCTATTAACTACTCACAACCAATACATCATAATACAGTACAGTACTCAGTATTCTGGGCAATGGCCACAACCCAAACGCATAAAGATTGCACTTGAACCCTATGCACTTCCATACACACAGTATTCCAACACTTCACCCAGTGGACACATTCCAGGACTGTTGACTCCATCACCTCCAGCCATGCACCCAAACCTGTAGGACGTGCTAGCAATCACCACACCCATGCAACCAACAACGTGTACACTGCTCACAAAGCATACACAAAAGCCAACAATGTGAAACCTACTTCCAACCATTGGGCATACTTTTTGGTGCAATGCCTCTGGGAATGCATCCAAGGTGCTAGGAGCTTACCACACACAACACATCATTGTACACCTTATGCAAATATGATCATGTCATGTGCAATCCACTCACAATCCCCAATTGAGCCTGCCAGCAGTCACCACAGAAAATGCTTGCATCAGAACCTATGGTGCCGTAATGTAATTTGCGGATACTGCTTGCACACCACTGTCTTCTTCCACCTATAGAAATATATGAGATGAACCACTTTTCACCCCCCCACCCTTTCCATCCCCTCTTCCCACCACCAGATGCCGCAAAGCATGATTCCCAGCCCCTTTTGGCGCCGCATTATTCTTAGATACAGCATGGCGGCGTTACCCAAAATTATGATGCATATCACGCTTCCCTCCAGCCAACCACCAGGCGCGTCCAATGTCCGCTGACATCACGCCACACTCCAGGCCAATCAAACTTTTCACCGCAGAGTGAACAGGGAAATGGGACAGCGGAGCAGAGGCAGATATCACTCATTTTGTTTAGATGTACAGTTTACCTGTTTTTGAAAAACGTATTGGACAGATTTTCACCAAATTTACAAAAGCACGCTTTCGGGACCAAGTCGCCGCTCCTGCTGCAAATTTGATGAAAATCCGTCCAACAGTTTGGGCTAAACGTGTGCGCAAAGTTTTTGTCCATTCAGTCTATAAAGAAAAAAAAAATTGGGACCCCTATAACTTTGCCCCCCTTAACAAAACCTCACCAAACTTCCCCAAAAAATTCAGAGCAGGCCATATACTTTTTTTTACAAAGAATTCGTCCTGCGGTAGCGAAGTTATAAGCCTCCCAAAAAAATGTCTTCCTATGGGTTTAGCAACTTAACCATAACTACATGGCCGCTACCGCAGGCCGTGTAATATATATCAGCTAAAATGTAGTAATCCTGACAATGAGGTATATGAAACATCACTTCGTAACCAAACAAATACACTGTTCTGGTAGTCTTGGATTAGGAATACACATATCTGGGAGACTTTGAACAAGTTCCTGATACTGCTGACATAGGTGATGAGGATGAAGAGGATGGCACCATCAACCAGTAGTGTTGCTTGGGTCTAAGGCAGCACTTTGAACCAAAACGGCTGTGATATGGCAACAACTGTCTACATTTCTATATATATTCATGCTTGATGTGAATTATTTCTTCCCCAAAATCAACAGTTCTTTTATATAGCACAGTTACTGTTTAAGACATGTTGTATCCATACATAGAGATGCAGAGCATATCCCTTACCACACACAGCACACAGAACAACAACAACAAGGTTGAGTGTATGTCTTCGCTCAATAAGGCCCTCTACATGGTCTAGCTGCTTTTTCCATTTCCTGAACATCTCATGTATTCTCTTCCACAGTCCTGAAAGCTTGTGGCTGTGGCAATGGCGTGCCTGGAGACAGATTGCCCAGAATCACTGCACACCGCTTTGTCTTCTCAAAGTACAGTTCTAGCACCCAGGCAAAATTGTTTTGGTAAAGTGACTTCCCTGCAGCACTGAAAGATCCAAGCTTTGGCTCCTGATTTGAAGAAAGGAAGCATTATATATGATAACGCACAGCATACTTTTAGGGTTTACAATTAATTAATTTTCACAGTTAGTTTATAGTATTTATTTACATTTTAGAGTTTAGAGTTAGAGTTTAGATTTCAGTGTCTAGTTTTTTAAAATTTAAAAATAAGGTAAAAGTTAATTGACACACAGATTGTTTAGAAGGTCCGGTTCTCAGTGCAGCACACTGTCACACCAACGGTGTGCCTTTTTTAGAGCTCTTTTGGTAACCGTTTTCAACTCCTTCTTGGAGACCACCTTCTCACATAAAGCTTTCTTTCTCTTTAGTGGGAGGGGAATATCCTCCACTACACTTCGGCATAAGTGTAATTTATTGCACCAGATAGCATATTAGGCAGGTCACTTTGCTGAGTTTTGTGATTCTGGGGGATGCCTTACAAACCGAAAGGACACACAACAGTCACCAAGAGAAAAAGTAGCAAGGCTCATCCCAAGTTCACACGTGCTTTGTGCATACATGGAACTTTGCCTACATCTTGAGTATTATGCATGAATAAACAGCCAAAAACGTACTTATGCATCTTTTGTTTTATTTCAAATGTACCTGTATTCAGTAAAAAAGCTTAACATGAACATTTCAAGAATCTCATCCTCGTTTAAAATCATGCCCTAAAAGGGGTACAGGATTGGAGTGTTCAATCTTAGACACCATTCAGAGACATAGGAAGTTCTTGTTGTAGGTTGTTGCAAGCTGGAGACACATGTACAAAATATAGAGACGAGTTGCAGGGGTTTAGTAGGAAGAAGGAAAATGGTAGTGAGGACTAAGAAAGTTAGATTTACAGTCGTGTTTTATAGTTTTTTTCTATTTTCAGTCTTTGCTGTCTGAAATATTCATTGATGGGACATTGGTGAAGAACACTAGGGCAAGAGAATGTTTGTGAGTGAGAGCAGCTTGGGTGGCTGTGAGAGACACGCATGCACACATGTTGCTTTTGTGTGATACCACTATATGAGTCTGTAGAACATACTTGTTTTGTTCGAGGCATATGATACCACATCATATGATAGGCAGTTGATATCACCCATTCAGTGTCTTTAAATCACTGTAAACATTCTATTGAAAAATAAATGAACTGTATCCAGCTTTCTCATCACACTAGAAGGGAGTAGGAGCAGAGAATCAGAGAAGGGGAGCTTGCAGTCAGTGCCCGTCTCTTGAAGTGAGTGAATGACACATGAGCTTTGAGATGACTCTTGAGTGGAGGAAAACAAGGAGTGAAACCACATGGGGGTGTAGGAGGAGATACTGGATATGTGTAGGGAGAGATAATGGAGATGTAGGGACACTATGTAGGAGGGGCAGTAAGTGGGAGATGACATTATATTCAGAAGAGGCAGTAAATTGAATGCAAAATCCAGACAGCAAATGGAAATGCACATTAAGCACATTTTAAAATGATCCATTTTATAGTGAATTGGCCATCTGTCCAGTTTGCACTGTATGCATATATTAACCCAACTAACACTTTCCCATCAATTATCACTTTCCCATTAATTAATAATTTATCCTTAACAAAGCAGTGCAAAATGCTTCAGATGAAATGGCAAAGTAATGTGCTGTTTTACAGTACAATTAAACGTGCACCCAGTTTGCTGGCTGTGATTGATTGAACAAATTGTGAAGAAATATGTACTCTGGTGAAGAGTGCCATTGTACCAGAGGAAATTAAATGTTGCAAATTATTTTTCTGAAGCTATGCTTCCAGAGAGAGATCAACTCAGATGATGTGTATACGTAAGGGGTAAGGGCAGGTTTAGTGAGATTGACAGGGTTAGGGTATAAATCTAGCTGACGGAAGGGGTGGAGAGTTGATTCAGAGAAGGACGGGAGAGCAGAAGGCAGAAAAAGCAGAATCGTGCAGTGCAAGATTTTCCATGAAGCTGGGGCCTTGAACTGTCCTTCGTGGGTGGGAAGCTGCGGAATTCGCAATACTCCCGTGTACTGATAATTCACTTCAGAGAGGGGCTCCCCATGATAACATTGCAGAATTCTCACATGCTGGAAGTGAGTATTGGTAAACTTGAGGAGCGTGTTTATTTTTTCAGTTAGTCAGGATTAAGTGGTCACTTTATGAACAGTTTTGTTTTTTTGGCATTTGCTGAAGTGTAGACAAGGAAAAGAAAGTTGGCATACTGATGTGCTGTTGTTTTTGTTTCTTCTCTTAGACTGTAGGTTCTGCCAATTGCCTTGGAACCCAAGGTCCGGGTAAGATATATAATGCAAATGTTTTGTTCTTAACACAGGCTGGTCATGTAATCTAATGTAGAGGTGCTATGTTGTATTAATATGTATACTGCATAACCTGTGTTTAAACAATAGTGCATATAAAAAAAATAAATAAAAAAAATGAATTTTAGTAGGTCTTGGGAAAAGCTGTTAATTGCTGGCAAATGTCTGGCCCTTTTTGTTCTCCCTCTCAGCACTATGGGTAATGGAAGACACTGCGTGAAAATGGCTTACATAAAATACAATTCACCATGTACATGTGTACCAGTGGCCTAAGTATAGACTACATATGGCCACCGCGGTACACCCAGTGGACCAGCCAAGTGTAGTTCCATTTTCGGGGAGAAGGAGGAAGAGTTGGAAGCAAAAAGGCTAGGGCCTCTAAAATGTACAATTGGCCTTCGTTGCAGCATACACTAAATCAAATGTCTGCAACTTGCAAAGCACATTGCCTACTTTTTGCTTACCATTCACATTGTCACCACATGCTTTATCAGCAATTGTCAGTCTGTAAAAGAAATAATTACTCTGGGTCAGAAGATGAGATTACATTTTAGCCAGGCTTACAATGCCAAAAATGCCCAGTGCTTCCTGGAGTGTGGTTCTTCCACTTGTGTACCTACTGTAGCTGAGATGTTCCAACATGTGGACATACATGTGATGTGGATGCAACACAGCTGGTGAGCAGCATGCTTGCAACCTTGCATGGTGATCAATGAGAAAGTCATGTTTTTTGTAAATTTAAGATCATCTGGCTTCTCTTATGAACCCATGTTTCAAAGTAAAAGCGACTGATTTTCATTTGCGGTCTCAGGGCAGGAGAATGTGCAGCAAACATCACAAAAAAGAGACACTATTCAAATAGACAAAGTTGAATTGCTGCAGTACTTGCAACATCCATGCGGGGATACACACAAATACCAGAAATTGACACCTGGTGAAATATTTGCAAGCAGTGCGGGTGCAGCATACAGGGAGTTGATGCTGTGTGATACCCTTTTAAGGTAACTAGAATACAGAGTCAATAGGAACAGACAACAGTCCATCGGCTGCATAGACTCTTAATGCATACCTGCTGGACACTTCACCTCCTTCCCTTTCCCACTACTTATCACTGTAGTTCATATGCGGGTGCTAAGGATGTGATTTACTTACAAAGAATTAAACCTTACCATGAGGTGCTTTGATGCACAGCAAATTTTGTGTCCAGTTCCATGCTGATGATGTCACTGTTAGATTTCTTTTTTCATTTCTGGATAAGTTAAATGCACCCTTAGCACCGCCATATAAACTACAACGATGCTAATGGTGATATAACCTTTAGAGGCAGGCCAACCGCCGCCACCCCTTGGGTAATACCGCCTCAATAGAATATTGGTATAGCAAGCAGTCTGTATGATCAACAAAACTTTGTCAAGTTGCTTTTAAATTGCTAACATTCCCACGTCTGGCACGCCTGCAGTCATAGAGAGTTTTAGGTTTGGCACAGGTTATTGTCTCTAACTAGGTATACGCCTCTCAGTTCCACCTGTTGATCTGATGGCATTTATAAAAATGAACAAGGATGTCATTAAGGTGAACGACAGCACAGCATCTACCCATAGCCTAGACACCATCTCTGATGATGATCACTTGATACCTAGTACATGTCATAACTTCATTGTCTTTGTGTGTGCATGTGCTGTATTGGCAAATGGATAGCTTTAGTAGAGAGCGGGAATCCCTGACCAGTTGCTGACCTGCTGATGACAACATGCCATTGCCTTTTGATCCATTACTTCTTTTGAGTCCTACTATTGTCATGACCAGCCGCTCACCAAAGGTTCTCTGGCTCCTGAAGAGGTACGGCCGAGCACAGCCTCCCCCTAAATTTGAGGAATACACGCTTGGAGCTCTTTTTAGTGCTTTGATTCCTTTTCTGACCATAGGCACTTTACAAATGCTTAAGATAGATAAATAGAAACTGTAAAGTTTAGATGCTCTCCCAGAGGGTTCTGAGCCACTCACATATGTGGAGTCTCTACACTTAATAATAAAACTATCAAGGAATATACATACAGCAAACAGAAAAAGATAAAACATAGCAAACTACACAAAACAACCTGCACTCCCTCCAATTGTTAGCCAGTTATGTCGTACACCATATCTCAAAGCGCTAACAAAAATGGATACCATTACAATGTGATCTGGGCTTTTTAAGAAACTGACAATTCCTAGAGAGGCCTCTGACTGGCTGAATGAACTTGCCGATGAATCCTCATATTTGACTGAGGTTGTAGATGCCTAACTGAGGTTCTGCATGAAACCACCAATGGGGATCCTGTAGCAAGATTCCACTTGGGTTTTGACAAATCCAGCAACCTGTTGGCAAACACACAAGTTAGGATGAACCTCCTTAAAGAGATTTGAGGGTCTCTTGAACTCATCTTTGGAAGTATCTCCAGGCCTATTGAAAGGGGATTATGATATGAGTAAGAGCAGCATTCCCTTCAGGGGAGATGAGATGCTAGTTGAGAGCAGATTTCAATTCAGCCATCATGGTGAGGTACTCATGCCATGTCTGGGCAGACCTCCGATGGAAAGTTTGGACACGGTAAGCAGTAGGCATGGGTGGTCAAGTGTGACACGTTGCTAACAGATAAATACGTATAATAGAGGAGAGTCTTTAGTGACAAATATGATTTGAAAAGTTAAAGGCAGCAATCAGTGCCATTTCTGTGAAGGGCATTAATTAAAGGGTGCTGCAAAGACCAATAGCCACTGGTAGCTTGCAATCTAATTGAATAGGAACTTTGAAGCAGTGATGGTGAAGGTAAGCAGGCAGATAAGTGACAGTGTGGTTGGAGTCTGCAGCATACTTCCCTTAAGATGGGTCGCACAGTGTATATTCTGAAATGGACAGGAAAGGTCTAAGTTGAAAGCAAGAGGTTAAAAATGTGGCAAGATAGAAGGAGGTGAGAGATTCAAAACTTTTGACTGAGATGTAAAAGGATCCAAAGGAGCACAGAATGGGTTGGTCATAAAATTGATGGATGTGAATTCATTGAGGACTATACGTGGAAATTACCTAAGAACAGACAGCATGGAGAAGAGAGGTAGTAGAGAGGACGTGAAGGAGGTTGTCTCTGCTTCAGGGATTTTAGAGAAAAAGTAGACAGGAAGGTATTTAGCAGAGATGTAGTAGGGACAGGAGCCTGAACGATAGGAGAAATCCTATGGGGTGATAAAAGACAGGAGATGTAAGTTTCCTTTGATAATTCTCTTTGTGGAGTCAGGAGCAGTAGAGATAACAGCAAGGAAGCCCTATATGCAGTAGTAAGATATCCACTATCCAGGTAATTTTCAATGCTCTTCGCATCCTTTACTTCCTTCACACATCCTGTACCGGTTGTATACTAGTTGACCTTTTCACAATTGACCTCGGGAGAATTGACCTCGGGAGAATTGACCTAATTTAGAAGGTAAATTAGGACATATATGCAGGGGAAACCCCCGCAACCCCTCCACCCAATCCAAAAACCCCAGAAACCCCCCACCCAATCCCCTTATATTATTTATAATACAACTCCAAACCCAATACATATATAAAATAAGTAAAATAATATAAAGGTCAATTGGGCAGAAGGTCAAATAGGACCACTATAATTAGGTCAATTGTACAAAAGGTCAATTGTAAAAGGTCATTTTGAGTAATACTCCTGTTACCGAGGGGTCCTTCTATGCAGTAATCCACCAAGTATTCCTCAACATTCTGGCCTGTTGCATGGTCTTGAAAAAAGGCAGCACCACAACCGATGAGATCGCTCCGATTCACCAGGTCCTCCATAACTTGCTCTAAAGAAATGCATATTTGGATCATGCATACAAGGTTGTCTTTTTAACATTCATTCATATTTGCAATGCTATCAGAAAAAAATTGTACTGGGATGCTTGATCAAACGTTTAACAGAATGTCTAAAATTAGAATTCACGAAGCACTACCCACCCAAATATAGGTAAAATAAGTAATGTTTATATGATAATTTGAAAATGCTAAACACATGCTAAACGTTGCTTATCAAGATCTTATTTAGCAAGTGCTATTCAAGCACACATTTAATAAGACCATATAATTTTGGAATTTAATAAACCTGCTAGTATCTGTTTATTAAATGCTAATGACTAAACAGTAAGTGACCATGAAATAAGCAGCTTGTTCAAGCTTAAACAGTAAGTGAACTGCGTGTAGGCGAGGAATGTGTATCACTGCATGCGAACTGTTATTTTCAGGCTCTACCTGTTTGATAAAGGCTTGAGAAATGTTAAGCAAACATTTTTTCTAGGGTATTCGAGCATTAAATGAATTTGAAAAAAGGACTGTTTAACAGGTTTTCTAGTTATTCGTTGTGGCATTGTCGGACACGATGTTCATGAACGTTGACTTAATGATGAAATTAATATGTACATATGCCAGGGTGATTAAGGTCCTTTTCATGGAAACGGGAAAGGCAGCTTGAAGGGATTCAATTTGGTGGCTGTAGTTGCAGACACAGGAAGCCTGATAGACTGTGTAGGTGTGCTTTGTGGTTCTTTTTAGTTCATGCAGTTAGATATGTGAACACGAACTACACGTCCCGGATTATTCAACCCACACAATACGTGCTACCCTTTCAGGTAATATAGTTAATACTGGTACTTTGATAATGTGTACACTTTTTCCAAAAATCTAGACCTTATGTATGCCAAAGTTCTCATAAATTATAATGACATGTCTTTTTTTTTTAAAGAAACAGAGCATTTTGTTTATGCAAACTAAATAACATTCCAGAATGAAGGTATTTTTTCTTGTAAATGTACACCATGTATTGCATTGTATACGTCATTTATATACTGCATTTTCCCCATTTGCATGGCCTCAATGAGCTTCGTGGTTGAAACACCCTTGTTGACCACAGTCCATGTGTAGGAGGTAATAAGAGTTAAAATTAAAAAATGCTTGTATGCATTTTTGCTGGATTAGTACTTAGGTGGGCTGGCTAGTCTCCTGTAAGTAGCCCGGAGGTCAGGCACGTGGGTGGGTGCTGTTGGTGCTTTAGGATAGAGTGCTAGTGCTGATGATTCGATGTGTGCCTAGCTTGACCAAATGTCATTTCATTGGTTGTCGCTGTATACTAATGGCAGAGGTGCTGAGGTACGTCAGGGGTTTCTGTGTGGACGGCTATGTGTGCTGCTGGATTGGAATAGCATAGCCATAAATGTATTCTAGCGTGCATGGATGTGTGACTGTGCCTGTGGCCTGTGTCACAAATGTGGTATAACATATATGTACCATACACTTGGATAGAATTCGACTGCAGTGTTATTTTTCTTGGTCCGATGAGATTGCCTGGTCTCGCTATTCGTGATCTCCCTGGAACAAAAGTCTGAGCAGTGGGAGAGTGGCCTGGAGGAACAGGTGTGCAGGGTTTGAGGGGAGGATGGAAGTTTGTTATGGTGTGCCTCCTCGAACGCTGCCTGCATCCGTAGGGTATTGGTGGATATGAGTGCTGTTTTGTTTGGGTCATCGTTTCTGTATGCCTTTCGAGAGTGTAGCGTGCAAGATGGTTTCAAGAGGAGGGAAGAAAAAGATGGGTTTTGAGGGCCTTTGTGAATGCCAGGTGAATGTCAATATTGTGAATGTCCAGTGGTAGAGAGTTCCAGTTCATCAGTGCTTGACGGAGAAAGAGTATCAGCCCAGTCTGGAGGAGTCGTAATGTGGGACAACTAAGAGAGATGTGCGAGACCTGAGAGTCCTTGCGGGGTGATGGCGAGTGACTTTGTCTTGAAGGAATTCCAGACCGATGTTGTGGATGGCACGGAGGGTGATGCATATGTCTTTTAAGGTAGTGCACGACTAATAGGGAGGCAATGGACGACTCTTAGTGTAGGGCTGATGTGTTCTCCGGGAGGTATATTAATGAGCAGGAGGGCTGCAGTGTTTTGGATTCTTTGCAGTTTCCTTAGCTGATACATTGGTGTGACTAGGTAAAGGCAGTTTGCGTAGTTGAAGCGGGATAGGATGATGGAGATGATGGCTGAGAAACGATGAGGAAAGGTGAGGTAAGGGAAGATACACCTGAGGATGTGTAGATGGAAGAAACAGGTTCTGTATACAGAGTTGATGTGTTGGGAGAGGGATAACTCCATGTCCAGTGTGCATCTGAGGTTTTTCACTGAGGTGGAGGTTGCCGGTCAGGGGCTTAGGGATTGCAGCAAGAGAAAAGGTTGGAGGAGGAGTGCTGTTCTCCCACAGACCAGGATTTCAGTAGTTTTAACCAGCATTGAGGGTGAGGTGGTTGGTTGTCATCCAGTATTCACTATCCTAGAGGGATGATGACAGATCTGGATGGTTGGAGACTGGGGATTTTCAGGTTTTATGAATGATCTGGGTGTCGGCTGCGTAGTTGTAGCATGTAAGATTACGGGAGCTGATGAGCGCGGCAGAGGGTTTGGATAGATTTAGATAAATGCTGAAGAGCAGGAGATATAGGCATGCGCTTTGTGGCACCACTTTTCTTACTGGTCGTGAGGTGGGGATGAACGGATGGAGGAGCATGATTTGTGAGCGATTAAAGATCAAAGAGGTGATCCAAGAGAGGGCAGTGTCTTTGATTCCTAATGAGTGTAGCCTGTATAAGGGGATGATGTGATCAATGGTATCGAAGGTGACAGAGAGCTCAAGAAGGATGAGTACAGCACAACCTTCTGCATCAGCTGTTCTTTTTAGGTGGACACTATGGAGGATTCTGTTCCTCGGAGCGGTCTGAAACCAGATTGACAGGGTCCAGGAGGTTGTTGGCTTCAGTGAAAAGGCCTAGCTGCTTTTATGCTGTATGGTCCCTGAGTTTTGCCATGAAGCAGGTGTTGGAGATTGGCTGGTAATTCTGGGGGAGTAGTGGGGCGAGTGTAGGTTTTTTGAGGAGGGGTTTGAGCTAGGAGGTGTATAGGGCTTCTGGGAAGGTTCCTGATGTTAGGGAGTGATTGAGGATTGAGTGTGTGATACTGCCAGTACAGGTTGAGGCTAGGATGTTTTTTAGGAGGGTGGGCAGGCAGAGGTCTTCATAGGAGCCTGATGGGAAGCTCTGTGCTGGGAGTGAGAGGAACTCCTGGTATGAAAGAGGTGAAGGTTTGTATCGAAGGGGGGTTTCGATGGGGGTTGGACTGTGCGCTAGTAGGGGGTGGGTGCATGTGTTCAAATTTAGAGATGATGGCAGAGTGTTTGTAGCGACATTGTGGAAGTCTTCTGATAAGGTCACATAGGGATTCGGAGATGATGGGGGCATTAGAGCAGGCCTGGAAGTTAAATTCTGCAATTATTCTATGCAGCTCCTTTCTCGGGTTGCAACAGTTTGAGATTCTGTTGCCATAGAATGCTTTCTTGGTTTTTCTGATTTCCAATCAGAATGCTCTGGTTAGTCTTGCTAGGGTGTTTTGTTTCTGGCACATAGGGATGGTTCTCAAGGTCCGTTCCAGATGGTGCTTGAGAGTTTTTAGTGATTTAAATGTGGCGGTGTACCACCTGGGTGGGGTCCTGATCTTGGAGAGGTCTATTTTGAGGCAGAGGTCAAAGCGTTTTGTTGGGGGAGGCCCTTTCTGGAGAGAGAGTGTTGGGAAAGAGGTGAGGAGGGAGTTTGCTGGATCTGTACAGAGAAGAATATTGCTGAGGGATCTGTCATGATAGGAGGTGTGGGGGCAGTGTGGATATCTTTGTGGTGCTGAAGATTGCATTGAGGGTGTGACCTCTAGTGAGAGATCGGGTCATAGGGTTAGAGGGTGAGTCAACCCAGATGTTGAAATCCCCCAGGATTGTAAGTGTTGGATGGTGGTTGAGTTTGGTGGTCAGAGCATCGCAGAGTGTGTCTGCAAAGTTTTTCTTGTAGCCAGGGGGTCTGTAGATGAGTAGGAAGATGTGAAATGTGGAGAGTCTTAGAAGTTTTACCAGAGGGAATTCGTAGTCTATGGCGTTGGCTGAGGTCTCTTTAATTGTTAGTGGGAATTGGTCTTTGTGTACTATCATGAGTCCTCCGCCCTTCGTGATCTGTTCCGAAAAGTAAGGTTGTTCCCGGCTGGGAAGGCCTTGTGCACAATGGGCTCATAATCATCAGCAAACCAGGTCTCTGTGATAAAACGTATGTCTCAAATTTCTTCTGTGATGAGGTCAAAGTTGTAGAATTTGTTTTTGGAGACTGACCATGCGCTGATAAGCACGCAAGAGAGTTGGTGGGATATGCTTTCAAGTGCTGGATGGGTCAGGTTGGGAATGGTAGGAGGAGCGGAGGTGGAGTAGGGGGATGGCCAGGGGTGGGGGGAAGGTGTTGCCCAGGGAGAGCGTTAGGGGAGAGGGGTTAGTCGGGTGGGTAGGGGCAGAGGGAAGGGCAGTGGAGGGTTTGGGGAGGATGCATGGAAACACAATTTACTTGATGTATAAGTGCCTTACAAATGCACAATAAATAAATGGGGTGGTGTAGGTGTACCAAGGTGTATGGGCAAAGAGGGGAATATAGCTGGGACTGGTTTGGGCGCTGTCAGGGAGGTTTGGGCCCTATAGTGAGGTGGCAGGGTTTGGAATCTGGGTTGCTAAATGGGTGATGCTAGGAGGGGCTTGAGGTGCCCTTTGTCTGGGCCTTTCCTTGACTTTCAGGCAGCCCATGGGGTGTGGGTGAGAGTGGGGAGATTGTGATGGTAGGGGTTTTGGCAAGGCTTCACTTGCTGCTCTAAGAGAAGCGAAGTGTGAGTTGGGGGCAGGGGTGTTGTGATTTTTTTTTTGGGAGAGGTACCAGCAGAGGGTGCATGTGGGCTAGTGGGGTTTGGGGTGGGAAGGTTGTTTTACCTGGGTCGCTGGGCGGTCTGGTATGTCCCGGGGGTCAATGTTTTCAGCTCCCATTCTCCATCTTGCTGCTCTTTATTGAGCAGAGTGAGATCTATGTGAAGGTTGTAGCAAGTGAGGGAGAGGGGGCTTGAACAGTTGAGGAGAAGGGCTGCGAGACAAGGCTAAGGGTTGGTATGATGGGCTGTGCATTGGGGATGCCGGGGTTAGAGTGTGGTGGGTCTCGTCAGGCCTACTGGTCCGACAGCGTGCAGCTCTGATTTGGCCAGTGTGTGGCATGGTGTCTACCCTGTGGGAAGGGTATATCGGATTAGGTGACTGAGTAGAGGGGGGCACGTCAAACTAGGGCACAATAGTAGATGTGTGCTTACCTTGCCTTGGGGCACCTGGTCAGGGGGAGGAGTGTTTAAGGTGGGGGCAGTAGGAGCAGGTTTTGGGATACCTGGATAGATGAGGTACATGCTTAAAAGGGTGTATCACAGTGGAGAGTAAAATGCAGTAGCACCTAGTTTTGGGACACCTGGATAGAGGGAGAGATGCCTACATGATGCCTACATAGAGATATCTGTAAGAGGATTCAATCCAGCACTAGAGCTAAGTCAATGCCTAGTCTGGGATACTGAATGGAAACCCTTATTGATATATCTTTATGTCCAGTTCATGAGTTCTGGATGACTACCCCTATATAACACCCCTCTCTTGGAATCCCCCTGACCCCACTGAGCCAAGAAGTAGTTCTGTTTTGCAAGTTAAAAGGTTTATTTGAGAATTTAAACAATATATATATATATATATCACACTTTATAATAAATTAATAATTGAATATCACACTTAATCTGAGCAGTAATCAATAATGGATAGTCTGGCACTAGCACACTTCTTTATAATCAATGATGAGTGGTTATAGGATGGATAAGATGGCAACAATACTTTTATGGTTTCAAATGGATGCAAGGTGGAATGAAAATGCAGTACAGAAAATAACTTGATATGATTTCAACAAAACAATGTAATCACTTTTCTCTAGCAATCCACTTCCCCCCTTATGCAATGTAAGTAAATGAAGGGGAGAGCACACAGTTCTGAGAAATGCAATCAAATGTAATTCAGTTCACCCCAGCAAGCTTAGACTACAGAAGTTTGAAACACAGGCAAAAGGCTTTGAATATGATGACAATGCAGTGAGAAATATGCTGAAAATGCTTTTAATTCCCTTCAGGAGGTTCAGGGTGAATGGTATCTAGTTAATATTAGTCCAGGCTCATTCTAGCAATGATTCAGAGATGGTGATTAAGAGGCAAACGAATTTTTAGGAAGGAAAGAGATGACTGCTGATGGTTACACGTGGCTGGATTTTTAACCAAATCTCAAATCGCGGTAAAATTCGCGAATGCGTGAATCGTGATTACGGCAAAAGTATAAGGAGTCGGTTCTAAGCTTGTTGAAAAGCAGAGATTCTAAGCTTTCAGAGGAAAGTTAAACCAAGTTCCTAGCCCAAACGGATCCAGAGATACGGACGATTTTGTGAAGGTTGTTTTTTGGACTTGAAATTTTAAAAGTTCAAAGCGACAGGTTACAGCTTGCAGCTAGAAAATGACAGGTGACAGCTTTTAAAAATGACAGGTGACAACTTCTAGGAGGCAGTTCTGGTTAGATTAAAATAGTTTAGATTAGATTATTTTAACTAAGAGATTGGTTCTGCACAGTTCTGCTAGGTACTCACAATATATTTTAGAAATATGCCTCGTCACGGATCTGGTCAGGTTTTGGACTGGACTCCAGTTCTGGTCGCGGCACTTAAGTGATCTGGGTCAGCTCTGCTCTGCTGGTCTAGCCTCTCTGGATTTGAAGTCTGGATCTCTGGATGTGAAGTCGTCGGTCAGCATGCTCCGCAGCAAATTGAATTGAATGTCTCTACCTGTCCCAGCAGTCTCTTTTTATGTGTTTTGAAAGTGGGTGGAGAGGCTAGCTTTCTAGGCCCAACCCCTTCAGAGTTCTGATAGGTTGGAGAATTCTTTGCGTTCTCACTGGAGAGCTGGATTGTGTGTCAGAATGATGTCATTTAATGGCTTGCAGAAAGGATACTCCCCCGTCACATTGCACACAAATCTATATTTGATCAAAATGCACATTTCTCAAATACATAGTGGTTTGTCATTGCGTGTACATATTACCTATCGCATGAGGTATACTCTGTTCAAACTCTGATGTTTCTAAGAGCTTGCAGTCAGAAACGGCAACATTTTGCGTTTTTTAACTGGTTTTGCAATATTGGTTTTTCATTAAAAATTATACACATATACACGTCTGTTCATACATACTCCAGTAAATTCCCATGTCTCTAGCTTAAACACAGAGTGTGTAGTATACATAAATAGCAGGGTTTTGCCCCAGAACATCACACACATTGGAGTTTGGGCTTGAATCGAAGGTACATTTTTTAAATTAAGGCTCTCAAAGTTATACATTCCTGTCATTTGATTACAAAGAGTTATCAGTGTTTCTGTAAAATATATATTTTGCTTTCAATTCAGTTCTCAGAGTGTTGGAGTCCGCCTCCAAGACTTGGGTGGGTCAGTGATCACATGTGTCTTCTGGCAGGCAGGCCTTTGTTGACAGGAAACAGTCAAAATCAACATATTCTATTCAAGTGCATGAGCCTATTGTGTGGTCTCCAGGAGGCTCCCAGCCAGTCTGCCTTCTATCAATCAAGAGGTCATGTGAGATTCTAACTCCTGGTGTGAATCTCTGGAGGTGAGAGGTTTCCCAGCCTTTGGCCTGTTAATTAAATCAGATTGTCTTCTGGGAACGGCATGTGGTTAAGATTTTAATTAACTCCCAGCCTTTGATGTAAAGGCCTCTCGTGCAACTCCTGACATGCAGTTTCCCTGTCAGAGTTTAGACCGCTAGCGCCGCCCTCAGTCAAAAGCGGGTACTGCATGCAATTTCTTTTGGATCAGTCTTGAATTCAAGCACTTCAAACAAGAGATATTACATGGAAGTATATTGTCCAGGTTCAACAAATGGCATTGGTGTAGTTCTGCAGTAAAATAATTTTGTGCCCATAAATTAGCCATGTTTGACTGAAGAAAACGAATTCCCACCAGTTATGGGTTGCTTTTGGCAATCAGCATTGCCCCTTTTACAATGGTTTTAGGCTCTGTGCCCTTCTGTGCTCACAACATAGGCAAAAATGGGTGGCAGCCTATTCTTTATGCATTTCCCTGTGCATTTTCTGGGAAGTTCTGGCCATCATGATGTTTTCCATGCCAGTACTGCACAGTTTTTGTGGTAGGGCTCGGATGCATGGGTAAAAACATCCCACAAGCCCCCCTCTTGCAATGGCCATTCTGTTTCACTGATGGAACTCGCAAGATCTGGGATGTTCTCCTCATCTTCTTCCGGTAGATGGCACAGTTCAGCATCTTTTCCTCCATCCGGTACTGATCGATCGGTTCTCCTCGCCGGTCCTGATGGGAATATTGGGCGGTAACCCGGGCCCCTTGCGTCTCTGCTCCCGGTCTCCGGATCGTCCTCCTTGGCCAGTCTCCATGTTTTCTTTCTCCTAGGACGACAAAGGAAGAGCGGCAATACCTATTCATGGACATTTCTCCCCCACCATTGATATAGTGGGGTGGCATATATATTTTAGAACTCAACAGATATGAACATGCACATTTTTTTAAATTAAGAGACAGGAACACATAAACTTGAGAAACACAGAATTTGATAGGCTATATGTAGGATCTTTTAGGGTTGGAATTGAATTACTCTGGAGCGGTACCCTCTGGGATTGCAGAGGACTCCTCCAGTTGTTGCAGAGTGTGCCTGGGATGGCAACACTTCAACTGGTTGATGTGGACCCACTTGTCTTCCCCCTCTGCCAAACCGCCTTTGTGGATGCGGATCTTGTAGACCACAGGGGAGATCTTGTCTATAATCTCAAAGGGTCCCTTCCATGTAGGCAAACATTTTCGCTGTTTGGCCTGGTTCCTTTGGAAATTGTATAGATAGACCCGGTCCCCCACCTGATATTCCTTCCTGGAAGTTTTCAGGTCATAGTGGGTCTTCATACTCTCGGCTGATCTTTCTAGATTCCACTGAGCATAGGCAAAAGCATGTTGAAGGTGTTTCCTTAAATTCTCCACATACTCATGAGTTGTGGAGGCATTTATCAACGTTTGCTCATGGGTTCTGTAGAGAAAATGCTGAGGAAGCACCATCTTGCGTCCAGTCATCAACTCAAATGGTGACAATTTGGTTGCAGATGAAGGGGTAGATCTGATGGCCATTAGGACCAGAGGTAATCGGATATCCCAACTTGGCCCAGAATCTGCCACAAACTTCTTTAATATGATCACAATGGTTCGGTTATATCTCTCTACTGCCCCAGAAGAAGCTGGCCGGTAAGCAATAGGCAACTTCCTTTTGACCCCCAGTATCTCCCACATCTTTGTCATCACTTCACTGGTGAAGTGGCTACCTCTGTCTGACTCAATCTTTTGAGGTAGACCAAAACGGGAAAAGATGTGGTTAATCATCAAGGCAGCTGCCGTTTCTGCCTTGCAGTTTGGGGCTGGGAGACATTCCACCCACTTGGTAAACAAGCATGTCACAGTCAACATGTACTTATTCCCCCTAGCAGAGCGAATCACGGGGCCTACAAAGTCGATTTGTAAATCTGACCATGGGAGTGTCATTCCCCTCTTTTGGAGAGGCGCCCGGTGTGTGAGGGATGTTGGCTGAAATTGTGCACATACAAGACAACCCTTCAAATATTGGTTGAGGTCCTGGCCCATGTGTGGCCAGTAAGCAACCTCTCTTAAGATTTCCAGTGTTGTGTGAAACCCCCTATGACCGGCGGTGGCCGCATCATGGGCGTGACTTAACATCAGGCTTCGGAAGGAGGTAGGAACCACCCACTGATCATGGCCAGCTTGGGATTTCCTTACCAACAAACCGTCTTGGATCCGGAACATTTTTGGACATTTCATCAACACTCTTAGGTCCTCTTTCCCACTGTAATCGGTATCCGTCAGGGGAAAGTTCTCAGGGTCCTCAATGTGTTGGTAAAATTGACCAATTATTGGATCCCCCTTCTGAGCGGTAATCAAATCAGCATCAGGGGTCTCCTTACTCCATTGTGCAATTGAAAGATCATTGTGAGCATTTGTCTGGGACCTAGTGATAGCAGTGACCTGGATTTCCCCCAACAGGGACTCAATCTCAATTAGATCCCCTTGGATGGCCCCGGTTTTGGCCAGCTGATCCGCTAAGTCATTTCCAGTTTTGTCTGGTCCCTCTACTTTGGAATGACCCTTGATCTTTTTCCAGTAGATGGTCATCCCATTCGATGTGACCAGATCCTCAATGTTTTGGATCAACTTCCAATGTTTCAAGGGTTTGTTGTTAGCACATAACATGCCTCTGGTTTTCCAATTAACCAGGTACTCCACAAACCCGTTCTGTACATAATCAGAATCTGTGATTATGACCAGTTTGTGGAGTTGATGTTGGACAGCAGTGAGGATGGCCTGATGCACAGCCATCAATTCTGCCACCTGACTACTTCGGGGACCAATTTTGTATCCGGCGGAGGGTTCTGGGAACTCCTTCACCCATGCATTCCCTACGCCAGCCACCAGTTCTTTCTCCCCGTTGTCAACATGGTAAGAGCATCCATCCACATAGACAGTGGGCATTCCCTCACACTTGTCTTCTTCAAAGACTTTGTGTGGGGAATTAAGGTATGCCTCCGTGTTGTCCTTGATTTTTAGACTTTCGTCCTCGAGACAGTTTTCTCTGGCACAATTATGCAAGTCAGCCAGACCTTGCGCGAGGGGACTCTTCTTGTTTTGGCCATATCTGACCTCCATAGGAAAGCCTTGCATTGACAGAATCCAGGAAGTAATTCGGGAATTACTCACATTTCCGGCCCGGATTCTGTCACTTTGGAGATATTGCAGAGGCTGGTGTGTTCCCCCTGGATAAACGGGCGGAAATTCTTCAATGCCCACACCGTTGCCAGGAGTGCCTTCTCACAATCATAGAATTTTTCCTTCCCAGAGGATAAAGTTTTGCTCGCATAGGAGATTACTTTATTGACCTTGTCATGCTTTTGGTATAATACTGCCGTCAAGCACGTATTAGAGAACCCCGTCTCCAGGAAGAACTCCTTGTTTCTGACAGGGTTAGCTGGGCAAGGTGCTTGTGAGAGGCTTCTTTTGAGTTGTCTTACTGCCTCGGCTTGTTCTGGACCCCATTCCCACTTGACCCCCCCTTCAGGAGATGAATCAGGGGTCTGGTGATCTCTGCGTAGCCCTCAATGAACTTTCTGCTGTAATTAGTCAGTCCAAGGAGGCTCCTTAGTTCCCGCAGAGTTGTGGGGTCTTTCAGTTTCTGAAGGGCTTCCACTTTCTTTTCCTGGGGACAGAGACCCTGAGGAGTAATCGCATGCCCCAAGAAATTAACACGGGTTCTACACCACTGTGCTTTCTGAAAGGAAAGTTTTGCTCCGGCGGCCCTCAACTGGGTCAGAACATAACGGATCTCCGCTATGTGTTCCTCCACAGATGAACTTTTGATGAGGACATCATCTACATAAGCCAGGATACCCCTTGCACCCCGGTCGGGCATGGCCTTGTGTAGGAAAATGTTGAATTCATTGCCGGAGTTGAGGTATCCGAAGGGAGTCCGGGTCCATGTGTACTGCTGGCCCCCAAAGGTAAAAGCCAGTTTGTATTGGTCCTCCCTACTGACAGGCACGGTCCAGTATCCATTGGTCAGGTCTATTGCAGTGAATACCTGTGACCCCTGGATCTGGGCCAGCCCTTGGTCAATGTAGGGCAGAGGCCATCGGGAAGTATGGACCCGTTTGTTGAGCTCCCTAAGGTCGGCGCAGAGTCTCCACTGGCCGTTTGGCTTCAATATTCCCAGCACCGGATTATTGAAGGTTCTGTGTATTGGACGGATTATTCCCCGGGACTCAAGGTTCTTAATTATTTCAGTAAGGGACTCCATTGATGCGAGAGGCAAGCGATATTGCTTCACAAACACTGGAGTCATGCCAGGGTCCGTGGGGATTGTTGTTGTGTGGATGTCGGTGCGGCCACACTCATATGAGTCTACCGCAAAGAGATCTTGGAAATCCAAGAAAACTTGTTTCAACTTTTGCTTTTGTTCCAGAGTCACACAGGCATCAGCTAGGTTGACTCCCTCTTCCACCATCTGCCTGAAGCCTGGAAAGACTTCTGGTTTGGCTATTTCAGCGGTCTCCTCCAGCTGGGTGGAGAAGTCCCTGGTCAGAGTGCTGATTTGGACTGGAGGCTTCAGGTGGGAAAGGCAGCCCTCATGGACCTGGAAAATCACCTCATCCCTTCTGAAGTCACAAGTCACATCCTCCTTACCATAAGGGCAGGAAGTGTACACCAGGAAGTTCCCCCCATGCCGGGTAAACATCCTGTCTGGTGTTGTATTGTCCTCACTGTCACTGTCAGAACAGTCCTTGGGGATTGGCCCTAACAGTTCATTTCCTAGATCAATGGAAAAATGTCAGTCATCAACCGCCATTCCAATAATGGTGCCTGCGGCTAGAGTAATACTCTTTAAGTCGCTGTTATCCACCTCTATTGGAATGGTGTCATGTTCTATGTTGACTAATGGAGTTGGGTTTACCCCCAACCCTTGCTGTTGGAGAGAAGCGTTTAGATGTATGTAAGCATCAGGGTTTTGCAATTTTTGTCCTCTTTTAACTTTCACTTCCAGGGAGAATTGTCGGGTCCTTTCTGGGATGGTGACTTCCTCTTTGATCTGAATTTCAACTGCATAAGGTAGCAATTGAGCTGACCTAAATGCTTTTTCTGGATCATCAAAGCCCATGGGATTATCCGCTAATCGGGACCAAGCTTTGAAGTTTATTAGGTCCAAACTAATGGCAAAGCGATTGAGAATGTCACTGCCTATGTAAAAGGCGGCAGTAACGTCTCGCACGACCCAACAATTATGGACTATGCTCTTGTTGCCAATGGAGATTTTGAGCATACACCTGCTTGGCAGGAGATGTTTGGAATTAGGTGCTTCCAGGTCCATTTCCCATTTGTGTATCAGTTTGAATGTGGGAATGGCTGGATCTTTTGGGAGTTGGCGGAACATGGCTTCGCTGATGAAGCTCTTACCGTTGTTCACACACACTCGAGCGAGAACAGAGTCCTTCCCATCATTTAACTGAACAGGGATGAACAACTGCTCTCCAATTTGCTGAATATCAGCCAGGCTCTGAGCTGATTTCACATCTTTCTGGACTATAGGAGTGGGAGTTTCTGATTGTGGATTAGTAAAGAATTTCAGGGTGTTGCCTTCCAGTGCGGAATACCACCTTAAACTGGAAGGAAGGTTGATTTTCAGAAATAGAGAGGACCCCCCATCACCAGTCTGTTGTCCTACTGCTATTACTGTCACGTCTGGAATCTGGTTGTTCTGGAAGTGAAATTCTACTTGGTCAGATTTTTGTTCAACCATGTGGCAGGTGCCGTTTAAACTAACATGGTTGACACTCTGTTTTAATTTTATTGGTCGGCTTGTCTGGGTCCAGAGGATCTTGTTTCCACAATCTATTAGAGGTGACAACCTTCTCAGGAGGTCATTCCCTAGTAAACAAGGGGTGCCCTCTGGAGTCACTACTATGACCGGGTGTTTCAACTTGTGTCGCCCAATTTTAATGTCCAAGTCTGCAGTCCCCTCAACGGGAATTTCCTTCCCGTCAAAGTTCTGCAGTTGTCCAGGAAGAGAGGTGAGAGGAATACGGTAATTCTCCCCCCTTCCTGCATTTAGTTCATCAAAGGCCCTTTTGGACAGAAGGGTAGCTTGGGATCCAGTGTCCACCAGTGCCAAAATTGTACCCTGCCCCTGTACTTGTACCGGGGCATAGTATCTTCCGTCCTTCTCCTCAAGGGGGCACAGATAATGCACATTTTTGGACAACTGGTGGGCTAACTTTCTGGTTTTGGACATTGCTAGCGAAGAGTTTTGGGCAGAGTTCTGTGGAGAGCATTGGGAATCTGAAAGAAAAAGTTGGCAACTGGAGATCAGAGCCATTGTGGGTTCCCCTGGTTCCGGTTCTGGGCCGCCCCCCCCTTTTTGGAGGCAGTCACCAGGATGGGTTTGAACCAGGGGATTTTGGTATTGTGGGTTCTGGGATGAGATGATGGGTGGCGGTAGCTCAGTCTCCATATCTCCCCAGTCTGGATTGGAATCGCTTGGGACCCATTTTTGTTGGGAGGAGTTCCCCCATCTCTGAAGGAGAAGATCCTTTTCCCAGGATCTTCTGAGGATCCCTCTCCCTCAAATTGGAAGACCTGTACCTCCTCCACAAAGTGGGTCTGTTTGGGTCCTTTGTTTCTCCTACCCCCCCTCTGCTCCTTGGGAGGCAGGCTTTCAGGGGTAGGAGATTTTGTTTCCGGTTCCTGGTTTTCTAGGAGCTGTTTACAAGTTGGGAAGGAAGCTTCCTCCAAGGCTTTACACCCCCCTTTCCCTTGTGCCTCCTCCCTGGGAACCGGTGTGTTATCGGGGTGCTGCCCCCGTCATTGTTCTGGAGCACCAGGTCCAGAGTTTGGGGCATTCTGTGGTGGCATGCTCATCTGAGGGTTCTGTTGAGCCCTCAGTATGTGACCCAGATCCCGTGCCATATTTTGGACCCGGCGCTCTAACTGGGAAACCCGCTCAGGCTGATACGGGGCTCTATTTTCTCCCCTGGGCTGATCCCGGGAAGGGTAGCTATCCCTTCTCTGGTAGTACCCCTGGTTGGGAAGATTTTGGTACCCCTCCACCCTTGGCCTCCCCTCTCCCGGATTAGGTTGTCTGGGCTCAGGGAATTGGGGAAAGAAGGGTGGGGGATTTTGGGGCTGGAAATTGGGCGGATACCTCGGGAAAAAGTTCTGCCCAGGAGTTGGAGAATTTCTGCCCTCCTGGGGGAAGTTAGGAGGGAAGTTCCCCGGGTCAGGTGCTTGGCTGGACCCCCCCCTTGGGCTGGAGGAGTCCACACATAACCCAGGATTGGTCGGTTTCCCTTGTAGCGGGGACTTACATAGTCAGGGGAGCGGGGGACCCCATTTGTGGGATTACCTCCTCGACTCCCTGTCTGTGACTGGCCCGAGGGCCTTCTAGGCTGTGAATTATTAGGTGCAGGTAGGTTTTTAGGCCCCCCCATCTCCAAATCCAAAACGGGGGTGACCTTTACCTCTGCCACCTTGGCAGCAGCAGGGGTGCTGTTGGTTTTGGGATTTTTCTGGGTATTGCTTTTATTTTCTATGGGCTTCTGCACCTCATAGATCCGGGTAGCCTATTCAATGACCCAGTCTAAAGATCTTTTCTCATGAAAATCTCTCACGAGCTGGGTCATTATATATTTGGGCAGGGCATGGAAAAATGTATTGACAAATTCTCTGCTGTCTGTGCGCACCCTTCTGGTGGTCTGAGCAAAGGCACGTTTCAGTTCTTGCACAAATTCTTGTGGGGCCTGATCCTCCCCACATTGCAAATTGTAGGCTGCCTTGCAAGCCTCTTGGGGATTTCTGTGAACAGAAAAATGTTTTAATATGGCCGCCCTATAGGTGGACCACCTTGAATGATTTTGGTCCTCCAGCCCCGCAAAGAAACTGGAGTACTCTGGGGAGAATGTCCACTTTACATATTGGATACAGCTTTGGCTGTCCTTCAAATGAAAAGTCTCCATCATTTGCTCGTAAAGCTCCAAGTGTTCCCAAACAGAATACTTGGCGTTCTTGTGATAAGGCATGATGACACTCCTTATTGGCTTTATTTGCTTCAATGGGTCCTTAAGCAAGGCCCTTTTTGCCTTATTGGCCTTTTTGGTTCGGGTAACCCTGGTCCATTCATCCTCTGACTCAGAGGCATTGCTCCCAGAGGTTCCTGTCTGATCTTCCAGGTTTTCCCGGATTCTGCGAGCCTGGGATTGGCTGGCAGAATGTGGGGACCTGGTCTCCTGTGTCCTGCGCCGTTCAGAGGAGTCTTCAGATTCCTCCTTGCTGCCAGGATTTGATGGGTACCCCCCCCACTGACCTAACTGAGCAGAAGTTTTCAGGATGGCCTTAATGGGCCTATTCTCCTGGGGTTCCCCACTAAATTGCACTGTGCTTGGGTGCCCATACCCGGATGCCCGCCCATCCATTCCTGGGAGGTACTGGCCTATGAGCCCCATGCTTCTGGCTGGATAGTAATCTGCCATCCCTGTGGCCCGGTGCTCATGTGCGCCAGGGGACATGGGGGTGGCAGAGTCCAGGGACTGAGAGAGATAAAGGCCTCTGGTACTAGGGCTCCTGAGGTTATGCTCAGGAGTTTCCCTTTCCCAGCGAACCTGGTCTCTATCCGCCCCTGCTCCCTGTTGCAATGCAAGAGCCTGCGCTTTCAGTTCCTCAGTTAAGGCCTTACTAGACTCTATCAGTCGCTCCTGCATCGCTACCTGTTGTTGGAGCCTATCATTGTGCTGACAGAGAGCCTCATTTTCTCTCTGTGCCTCCTGATTGGTCCTGGAGTACTGGGCCAGTCTCTGCTGCAGGAGGGTTACCTCCTGAGCTGTGTCCCTATTGGCCTGCTCCTTTCTTGCCAGAGCATCCTCCACCCCCCTGGTGTGCTCTAACAAGTTCTGGTGTTCTTTTTGGAGGTCACCCAGTCCCTGGAGGGCCAGGTGATTTTCTTCCATTTTCCCTTTTAAGTGGCAGACTTCCTGGCCTAAGGTATCCCTTTCCTGACTAAGAGCCTGCATCTGTGCCGCCAGGTCGTCCCTTTGTCTTTGGAAGGCACCAGTTTTCTGGCGCTCCTGGTCAAACTCTGCCTGGGTATCCAAGTCTTTCAAAATCAGTTTATTGCTCTCTGCCTTCTCCCTATCTAGGTGGCTTTGCAGGGTGACTACCTGCTCAGCACATGCCCTATTGAAGTCTAACTGTTGCTCCAGCTTTTTCTGGCTCTGCAGTAGGGAGTCCAAACCATCTTGGTACTCCTTCTGCAAGGCCAGAAATCTGGTATCCTGGTCCGCCTTTTCCTGTTGCAGCACATCCATATCCTCCTTTATTTTAGTGATGTACCGTCTGCTGTCATGTTCTGACTCCTGGCTCCTGAGCAGCCTCTGCTCAGAAGAGTCCAGATCAGATTGGGCCTTCTGTAGTGCCAGCAGTTGCCTACTCGCCAGATTTTGGCCTTCAGCACATTTGTCCTGCATGGCTACCATATGTAAATATAAATATGCCGCTACCCTGGCAATCTTTTGGTGCTCATCCTTGGCCTTAGGGGCCATATATAGTTCACTCAGGGCCACATGTAGGGGACCCTGATCTCCCCATGTATCTGACCCTGTTTCAGTGACCTGTTGCGCGATTGCCTGCAACCAGACCGTTTGGTTCTGATGAGTCCACTCACCTCTCACAAATAGCTTATGTAAGAAGTGTTCTCTGGCTATTTTCATATCTACCAAGGTCGTCATTCTGGAATTTGAGTTCCTTCCTGACTTACAGAAGTTTGTATTTTATTTTTGCAAAACAGACCTTTTCCTTAGAGTGTTCCTTTGAGGAGTGCTTTACAGCGTAACACAGCGTGGTGATCCGACCGGATATGTGTATCTGGTCAGCTGGCAGACTGTATTAATCTGCACAAGTGATAGATCTAACCCAAACGTCCGGCTCGAGCCCCCACTTTGTAAGAGGATTCAATCCAGCACTACAGCTAAGTCAATGCCTAGTCTGGGATACTGAATGGAAACCCTTATTGATATATCTTTATGTCCAGTTTATGAGTTCTGGATGACTACCCCTATATAACACCCCTCTCTTGGAATCCCCGTGACCCCACTGAGCCAAGAAGTAGTTCTGTTTTGCAAGTTAAAAGGTTTATTTGAGAATTTAAACAATATATATATATATATCACACTTTATAATAAATTAATAATTGAATATCACACTTAATCTGAGCAGTAATCAATAATGGATAGTCTGGCACTAGCACACTTCTTTATAATCAATGATGAGTGGTTATAGGATCGATAAAATGGCAACAATACTTTTATGGTTTCAAATGGATGCAAGGTGGAATGAAAATGCAGTACAGAAAATAACTTGATATGATTTCAACAAAACAATGTAATCACTTTTCTCTGGCAATCCACTCCCCCCCTTATGCAATGTAAGTAAATGAAGGGGAGAGCACATAGTTCTGAGAAATGTAATCAAATGTAATTCAGTTCACCCCAGCAAGCTTAGACTACAGAAGTTTGAAACACAGGCAAAAGGCTTTGAATATGATGACAATGCAGTGAGAAATATGCTGAAAATGCTTTTAATTCCCTTCAGGAGGTTCAGGGTGAATGGTATCTAGTTAATATTAGTCCAGGGTCACTCAAGCAATGATTCAGAGATGGTGATTAAGAGGCAAACAAATTTTTAGCAAGGAAAGAGATGACTGCTGATGGTTACACGTGACTGGATTTTTAACCAAATCGCAAATCGCGGTAAAATTCGCGAATGCGTGAATCGTGATTACGGCATAAGTATAAGGAGTAGCAAGTCGGATGAAAACTTTTTGAAAAGCTGAGATTCTAAGCTGTCAGAAGAAAGTTAAAGCAAGTTCCTAGCCCAAACGGTTCCAGAGATACGGACGATTTTGTGAAGGTTGTTTTTTGGACTTGAAATTTTAAAAGTTCAAAGCGACAGGTTACAGCTTGCAGCTAGAAAATGACAGGTGACAGCTTTTAAAAATGACAGGTGACAACTTCTAGGAGGCAGTTCTGGTTAGATTAAAATAGTTTAGATTAGATTATTTTAACTAAGAGATTGGTTCTGCACAGTTCTGCTAGGTACTCACAATATATTTTAGAAATATGCCTCGCCACGGATCTGGTCAGATTTTGGACTGGACTCCGGTTCTGGTCGCGGCACTTTACGGTGATCTGGGTCAGCTCTGCTCTGCTGGTCTAGCCTCTCTGGATTCTGGATACTGCTTTCTGGGTACTGCTACAGGTTCTGGAGATTGATGGATTTGAAGTCTGGATCTCTGGATATGAAGTCGTCGGTCAGCATGCTCCGCAGCAAATGGAATTGAATGTCTCTACCTGTCCCAGCAGTCTCTTTTTATGTGTTTTGAAAGTGGGTGGAGAGGCTAGCTTTCTAAGCCCAATCCCTTCAGAGTTCTGATAGGTTGGAGAATTCTTTGCGTTCTCACTGGAGAGCAGGATTGTGTGTCAGAATGATGTCATTTAATGGCTTGCAGAAAGGATACTCCCCTGTCACATTGCACACAAATCTATATTTGATCAAAATACACATTTCTCAAATACATAGTGGTTTGTCATTGCGTGTACATATTACCTATCGCATGAGGTATACTCTGTTCAAACTCTGATGTTTCTAAGAGCTTGCATTCAGAAACGGCAACATTTTGCGTTTTTTAACTGGTTTTGCAATATTGGTTTTTCATTAAAAATTATACACATATACACGGCCTGTCCATACATACTCCAGTAAATTCCCATGTTTCTAGCTTAAACACAGAGTCTGTAGTATAGATAAATAGCAGGGTTTTGCCCCAGGACATCACACAAATTGGAGTTTGGGCTTGAATCGAAGGTACATTTTTTTAAATTAAGGCTCTCAAAGTTATGCATTCCTGTCATTTGATTACAAAGAGTTATCAGTGTTTCTGTAAAATATATATTTTGCTTTCAATTCAGTTCTCAGAGTGTTGGAGTCCGCCTCCAAGACTTGGGTGGGTCAGTGATCACATGTGTCTTCTGGCAGGCAGGCCTTTGTTGACAGGAAACAGTCAAAATCAACATATTCTATTCAAGTGCATGAGCCTGTTGTGTGGTCTCCAGGAGGCTCCCGGCCAGTCTGCCTTCTATCAATCAAGAGGTCATGTGAGATTCTAACTCCTGGTGTGAATCTCTGGAGGTGAGAGGTTTCCCAGCCTTTGGCCTGTTAATTAAATCAGATTGTCTTCTGGGAACGGCATGTGGTTAAGATTTTAATTAACTCCCAGCCTTTGATGTAAAGGCCTCTCCTGCAACTCCTGACATGCAGTTTCCCTGTAAGAGTTTAGACCGCTAGCGCCACCCTCAGTCAAAAGCGGGTACTGCATGCAATTTTTTTTTGATCAGTCTTGAATTCAAGCACTTCAAACAAGAGATATTACATGGAAGTATATTGTCCAGGTTCAACAAATGGCATTGGTGTAGTTCTGCAGTAAAATAATTTTGTGCCCATAAATTAGCCATGTTTGACCTGAAGAAAACAAATTCCCACCAGTTATGGGTTGCTTTTGGCAATCAGCATTGCCCCTTTTACAATGGTTTTAGGCTCTGTGCCCTTCTGTGCTCACAACATAGGCAAACATGGGTGGCAGCCTATTCTTCATGCATTTTCCTGTGCATTTTATGGGAAGTTCTGGCCATCATGATGTTTTCCATGCCAGTACTGCACAGTTTTTGTGGTAGGGCTCGGATGCATGGGTAAAAACATCCCACATATCCCTCTTGCCAAAAGTGCCCAGTTGGTTTAATTCCTTGTCTGGGGGTACCATACAAGTGGATGAAGGATTGGCAGAGCGCTTATGGGTGGCTGCAAAGATGACCAAGTCCTGGTAGGGTTGCATGCTTAGGCAATTGGATGCCAAATCCAGGGCCTTGGACTTCTCGCAGCGATCTTTCTTGGGTGGCTGGAGAACTGCCTGTCAAATAGTAATCTTTACCGTATCCATGAGGGCAGCGACAGTTTGGAGCAAAGGGGTAAGGAAGCTGGGGCAATCCTGAGGAACCAAACCTTTCACAGGAAAAGCATGAGGAGAAGGCAACAGTGGAGCTGGGAGCTATTTCTGGAGATCTAAAACCAGTGTCTGTAGTGTGGACAAGATGTCCATAGACACGTCACTCGAGCCCGAGGGTCTAGGAGCCTGGTGAGATCTTGAAGGTATGTCAGCTGGGACAGGAATAACTGGAGTGGGTTGAGCAGGGCCTAGCTTAGGCAGAGGTAGAGCAGGACTTTGCTTAGGTGGAGTCAGCACTGAAAATACTAGCTGAAGACTGCAGCTCCCTTTGTCCTCATCAGAGAGTACCTGCTCTTGTATGACCATGTTCAAATCAGGACCCTCCAGCAGCAGTTGTTCAGAAGTGGCCATGTTCAGACAGGGGACCGCATGAGGTGCATATGGAGACTCTTAGAATAGTGACTGAGCAAGTGTTGGCATGGGAAGGCAAGACAACGCTGACCAGATTTCCCGGACCACAGCAACTCCCTTTGAAAAAGAGGAAATCAAGGGCCTTTGAGCGACAGTGTTGTGGGCGACAGTAGATCTAGCTGACATCAAGGTAGTTGATGTAGTGGACTTAGACAATTATTTGGTGGATAACTGAATAGACAAAATGGACTTGACTGCTGAATTAGTTGATCTGGTCCTCGACGAGTTGGCTGACAGTCGATGGGATGATGGCTGTTGAAGAGGATTTGGTGTCATCAATGAGGTTTGTTTAGGGGCTGTAGTCGTGGATGATCGTTGCTTCTCTGAAGAGTGCTTAAATGACAAAGAGGTCGACAAGGGTGCTCTTGGTGACATAGTAGTCAAAGAGGTTGGCATAGATGTCAATGTCGGAGCAGCAAGATTGTGTATTCTATTGTACTTGTCATTTGTAAAGTGCCAATTTGACCATTATTATAGCTTCAATGCGCTGTTAGTGGGAACGTCCCGGGAGAACCGAAGTCCAGAGTTTTTCAGGTCTTGGGTCACAATTTTGAAGGCCTAGCAGGGCTGGCTAGGCTCTGGTAGAAAACGCAACCCATGTAGACAGGCATGTGTATGGGAGCTGAGAGGAGTGGGAGTGGTGTCAGTGCTAGTGACTAGCTACGTGTTCAGCATGCCCAAATGTATCATAGGACTGTGCCTTATTATGCGGTCATGAGGTGTTGAGGCGTAGTCAGGTGTAGGTAAGTGGAGAATTTATGTGAACAGCACAACTAGGTTGTTGTTGTAGTCCTTGCTGTATACTGATGTGTGTGGTTAGCCATGCCTGTGGCCAGTGGAGTGGTGTATTATAGGTACCATTGCTGCCAATTGGAGGTGCTTTGATGTTCGGTCTCCCGCTCAGTTCTTCTTTTTATTCTTGCGGCTGTGATAGAAACAGTTAGCAGCAACAACTGTCTATGTTCCCAACTAATCACCACAAGAGACCAGATTCAATTATGTCGTTTAGGTGTTTGATTGTGGTGGAGGTGGCATTGATTCAATCACTCTGCTGTGCTTCTACTACTGTTGGCGTGATTGCCTGTTTTCTGTCAGTTTTCCTGGTACAGTCATTCATCAATCCTGTGATAATGCCTATGAGAGTGCTTTGAATCAACTACTGGCTCTTGAGGGATGGCAGGGTCATGCTAGGTGTATAAGAGAGTGTGTGTGGTCCGGGTCGGCATGAACACAGTTGCCACTATCAGGAGTTTGGAGAAGAGAGGTAGGAGATGCCACAAATGCAGCTGTCCCACATGGGGAGACAGATTATTTACTTCAGGTTAAAGTATAAGGGGTTTTCAGGACAGAGCAGTAAATCGCCAGGTTTTGAGGGCTTCTTTGAAGGAGAGGTCGTTTTTGGTGCAGCGGATGTGTAGTCTTAGAGTGTTCCAGATGGTGGGAGCTAGAGAAAGCTCACCCATCAACTCGGTGGACTGGTGCAGTGGAATCGCTAGGAGTATTGCAAAGCCTTAACAAGGGTTGTCTGGGGGGGCTAATAGTGGCAGATTATGTTCTGAACAAACTCTGGTCCTGAATGATGGAGCGCTCTGTGTGTGATGCACATGGCTTTGAAGGTTGCTCTTGGGCTAACTGGGAGTCCGTGCAGAATTCTGAGTGCAGGGCTGATGTGTTTTCTGGGTGAGAACACGTGGAGCAGTCTAGCTGCTGTGTTTTGGATACGTTGAAGGTTCCTTAGCTGGCATGCCGAGATGATCAGATAGAGGGAGTTGGCATAGTCCAGGTGGGAGATAATGGCCAGTATAGTGGAAATAGTTGGAGGGTAACTGAGGTGTAATCCATGTACACCAGAAAATTATTCGTGGGACTTCAACCTCTTTGATGAGGGAGTGCCCACCAGGGTTCTGATGTGCCTGGCAGAGGGGTAACTACGCACAGAGGCCAAGTCAGTGGCCCCAGCACAGTCATCAACCAAGCAATTAACCTCCAGTGGTGATCCTTGTGGTCTTGCACAAGAACGACAGGCAGATGGTGCAGTTGTTAAAGTCATTATGGGTACAGACAGAGGCATTGCACTTGGTAAGGAGTTCTAGTGCTTGCTTGGTGCTCTTTGGAGGGATCTGAGTGTGTTTTACTTTGATTTCCAATCCCCATTTCTAGCCTGTTTGGTGGCCTTTGGAGGGGTTTGTGTGCGTTCCCAATCTGTTTTTGGCCTGCTTTGTGCTCTCTGGAGGGATCTGTGTGCGGGTTTACCATGAATTGCAATCTGTTGTTTGAGCTGGTCTGCAGCTGAAGTTCCCTGTATTTGGGTAGTAGTCCTTTGTTTCTGGCTTTCTTCCTTTACCCACCCAAACCCTTAGCAATTGGCTAAGGCAGTCAGATGTGCATTTCCTTTTGTCCTGGCAGCCTTCTCTGACTACTTCCCACTGCCTTCTCCCATTCACCTCATCCACTACCTGATGCTCCCTCCTCCCTGCCCACCCATTCCATTCTCATGGGTCTGTGCCCCCCCCCGAACATGACCAGAACAGCTGCATTTTTTAGGCCCTCTTAGAGCACCCTTTCCCCGACAACCTTCAAATGGCCATGGCAAATGGCAGCTCCCTTGAACAGCTCCCACTCCCTGTTCGCTCATGGACGCATGACAAAGCACCCTTATCCATTAATTAATTCTTTAATTTTGTCATTTATTACAGCGCCTTTCAGCATAATTATGGTCCCAACATGCTTTTGTTTGAATGGCCTCAGAGGTACCAGAGTCCAAACAAAAATGTGACAGTGCTACTATGCGTGTGTGCATTTCAGCTATTAAATCCATGCGAGAGTGGTCAAGACCCTGGTAGTCACCCACGTCTAAAAGGAGTGTGTATAGGTGGAGGTTTAATTTGGATGATAGGGGGACGAGAGGTTATTGTGTTTAAGGAGATAGAGATATGTGGGAAGCTACAGTTCGAATTTGTCATTAAAAGTAGCTTCATTCTTATGGGAGAAGTGATGTGCAATATTGTTTGTGTTATATGTGAGAGCAGGGTCCGTGGAAGTGAGCCTTCCACTAAGTTGCGAAGGTGCGGTGTGGGAGAAGAGAAAAGGGTTCGCAGTACAAACAACATGGTCTACTTCCGAGGTGTCATCTATGTAGATGGAGCCGTGCTCCGTTTCACAGGCGATCGAATACCTTAAACAATTAGGCTAAATGTGAGATATGGCTTACTAACACAAATGGGCTATGTTATAATAGGTAATTCCATCTTAAAGTGATGCATGGCTAATCTTCATAGATCTATCTAAAAGTAACTTTTAGGTAAGATTTTCATATTTGTGATACATCTTCCTGGCCTGTGTCAACCTCAGAACTTTTTGCTGGGTTGCCTTTGGGCTTCCCTTTGTTAATTTCTTTTAATGTACTTGGGTGAACAACTGTTCCCTACGGTAAAGTGGGACTTTCATCCCCTTTACATTTTATATGTGAGACTAGCACTCTCCAACTTATGTGGAGTGCTGGGGAGATATATGGTATCCCCTTTTTCACTAACCTAGTTACATTTTCGTTACTTTAGAAAGCTAATTCTTATGGCTGCTTGCAGTGATTCTACTGTTATGACTTGTAGTCAATATTACTCAGAGACTGACAAATCAGCCGTGGTAATGCACAGAAGGGTAACCATTCTGCTAGAACGGTAGCTTCCTTCTTTATTCACCATTATGAGGGTGCTTTTTGTTCCTTGGGACTTCCACCTCCGTCCTAAGTGGGGGAGGTGCTTTTTTAAGTTTGGTCTTCGGCGGGAAACCTTTGTGTTTCCCGCCGAGGTTCCAGAGTGTCTGTGAAGGCAGGAAGTGAGGGAGGGGTCTGAAACTCTGCAGCCCTTTTTCTTTCAGTCTGCCTGAAAGGAACCCGTTCCTACGGATTAGCTGGCTGTGCTGATTGGACAACAACACATGTGCTTGGGTACCTGGAAACAAATCTGATTTTGGAATCTGAAGACAAGTCGAACACTAGAATCAAATCCAAAGAGGAAGATGGAGACAACATTGCTCTAACTGATTCCAGTGACCAGAGAGCCTGCTGTGTAACCAGAGCCTGTTGTAACCATTCCTTCCAAGTGAGCTGTGGGTCTCAAAAACACCAACCTCTAGCCAGATTCTGGTGAGACACACCATTCTTGAGAAGATCTGCAAAACAAGCCATCCCTAGACGTGTTGTGACCTTCCATTGCTGCAAACCTCTGATACCAGGGGACATCAAGCCTCAGTGCCTGAGTGCTGTGCAATGTCTTTCGAAGCCAGATTCCTGTGATATTTGTTCTTCATCTGGCTCCTGTAAATGGGTGCCAAAACCACAGAGCCACGAGAGGCCCTGAAGAATCCTTTGTTGGAAGCTTTTTCTGTCAACTGATGCTGCAAGTTCCCATCCAGTGTCTGTTTCTTTCTTCACCAGACAGAGTTTCCAGGGACCAGGTCCTGTGCTGCTGCATCATAAAGGCATCTGTCCAGAAGCTCTTCTTTTCTGCTGATGTACTGTGTTGGCTTTGGCATTGGTATATCAATTTAAGACATTCTTACATAAAGCAATCAAACATCTAGACTTGAAAATAAAATAGTATGTCTGTCAGATGCTCTATTATCTAAAGTATAAGGTTTTGAGTAATCAGAACTGTAGGAAACCTAATCATGTCCCCTTAACTTCAGTGATGTTATTTGTGTAAAAAAGCTGTTGTGAGCACAGCAGGTTTTAAGAACACATAGCTATGCAAATCAAGAACATGAAGAAATGTGGATGAAGAAGGCATGTACAAAGACAGCAATTGGCATGAAAGTATTGGTTGTGCAGCTATACTGCGCAGAGAACTCGGTATTCAAATGCTCAGTTCCTTGGTATTAGTATGAAAGCTAAGGGTCCTTGAATAAAAAATGGTGATCATCCAATAATGTGAATGGTGTTTATTGTGGTCACAGCCGACACGTGTTTCGACCATAAGGTCATATCCAAAGCTGTTTTGAGTGATCATGAGTTTTCAATTATGAGATAACATGCACATGAACAAAATCCATAAATTAGAATCATGAAACTGACAAGTTGAAATCATAAAGGTGACAAAATGAAAAAGAAGAATGAACAAAATGTGAAAGAAAAAACAAAAACACATAGTCGGGTTACATATACCCAAACAGATGGTTAGTCGTTGACATTGGTTAAACATTTGCGTCAATCCGTACAATTTTAGCAAGAATTAGCCATGTATAGAATGTTGAAAGTAAGGGTGTACATACCCAGATTCAAGACGTTCATCTTGTTTTTGGAATTTTCGTGGGATTGTAGGCTCACGCAATATTCGCAGAGCCCATCTTCTGTAAAAAAACAATTAACAAATGAAACTATTTGCACCCCAGGTGAACCCTGGGGTGAGAATTTGTGTCACACCCTTGTCAGGGGCATATATGTCTGGTAATGGCCCACAGCCCTCGCTGAGACCCTTGCTTTGCTCAGGCGGGTTGGAACGCCATTACCAGCCATGTGCACCGCTTGACATGGGGGTGATTGCTACATTTCTAAAGAACAATTGTGCCTAATAACTTTCTATGGAAACTCTCCACGACCATGGTTGCATCTGTGGAGGTAGAGCTTCTAGAAATGTTGGACCTTGGTGATGGTTAGGAAAGAGGGAGAGGTGGGAAGTGCATGCAGAAACTACCATATCAGAGGTGCTAGTTGCAAAGACACATAGCCCTTCTTTGCTCCAGTATTTCCACTCATTAGTTCTTCTCTGCCTGTTCATTCATTTCCTGCAGCAGGATCCTTCTCAGTTGTGTGAGGTGAAAATAGACAACCCCCTGCAATGCTGCACTGGATGTTCACACAATTATGCCTGCGTTGCAGACAATGCTGCTTGGAGGCCCCGCTACTAGTAGGAAAAACACATAGCTGCTTGGACGTCATAGGTAAATGTTTTATTAAACAGTTGTTTGGCCTATCAGGTGGAAAGAGCCAAGTGAAATGGGTGTTCCCGCAAAGTCACTTAGAGCAAAGCATGTGATAAACATTTAATCATTTAATTTCCATTTTGCTTTGCTGTAGTTTTAAACTTAAAATTACATTGGTCTTAGCCTACAGGTGGTTTTGAGAGCTGGTATTAAAGACAATGGGCCTCATTACGACCCAGGCGGTAAGGGGTTAACGGCGCTGTAAAAGGTGTCGGCGCCGTTAAACCCTTACCGCCTAATTACGAGGTCCCTTTGCGGGTCCCGACCTTAACGGCTGCTTATACCAGCCGTTAAGGAAGGAACCCGCAAAGGGACTTTCGAGGTAATTACGGTACCGCAATTTGCAGTACTGTATTTACCGCCTTCCGGATTCCCATTGAGCCCTATGGGGGCAAAAATGGGAATGGGGTAGGGCCAATGGTGAATGAGGTATTACCGTCCCGCCAACCTTGGAATGGGGCAGTAATTCCGCCATTTACCATGGCGGAGCTGGTAAAATACCAGCGTCAACCATGGTTAACGCCAGGGTCGTAATGAGGCCCAATATTTTAAACCAATGTGAATAAATCTTCAGGTTGGACCTTCACCTCTTGAAGTGCATAGCATTTCAAGAGACAGAGCTACATTTCGAGGTTTGCGACTCAGTGTAGAAATACATCGGGCCTCATTCCGAGATTGGAGGTAGCCATGGTGCTAATAGCACCATGGCTGCCTCCAATAACGGTACCGAGTCTGCCCTCATTCAATGGGGACTTACCAGTCCAGTCGGACCTTGGCGGGACCGGTAAGACCCCATTGAAAATACCATTCCCCCAATGGCAATGGGGAAGGTGCAAATAACGGTACCTCAATTTACGGTACCATTATTTGCTCCCTGGACCCTTTGCGGCTCCCGCTAAGGCTGCCTGGTAAAACCAGATGGCCTTAGCGGGACCCGCAAAGGGACCTCGGAATAGGGCGCAAAGGGATTACCGGCACCAGTGTCCTTACTGGTGCCCGTAATCCCTTTGCGCGAGCCTCGCAGTGAGGCCCATAGTTAATTAAAAAAGAATAACACATGTGCATGGCAACATAACAATGCCGATGACGTGAAATCCATGTATTGTATAAGGCAAGATTTTAGATGCGCGGTTTTCAGTGTGTCTAATTTACAGCTGTGTGCAGAGAAAAACCATAAACGACCATAATATTTAAAAAGAACAGTGTTGAACATGTTAAAATATGCCTGCCCGAATTTGCATGCGTTTTGAATATTAATTAAAAAAGTGTCAGGCTATTATGTAAGTCTTTGCAAAAAGGACGAGCATACTCGTCCTCTGCACTTAAGTGGTTAAGAATGCTCACTTTCGTCTAAATCTGCAAACATTTATTTGTGTACAATACACAATCCATAGGTTTAAACATGCTGGATCACACCTCAAAAACACTTTTTTCCCACACAGTTAAATTACTGCAGGCTTTCTGAGAGGTCAAATAAGGCCTCATATTAGGAGGTGAAGTTTGATACTTGGATTTCCATAGGGCACTTTGGGGCCATATAAAAAAAGCCCAGTTTACTTCCCATCACGATGTTGGATTTTACTAGAATGTACAATAGTGGTTTAAAGAGCAGGTCAGCAATTAATGTACTGGATTTGTTTTTGCTGTAATTTTGTAGGTTCTAGTAAGTGAGGTGTGTGTTTTTGCACACTTATGTCTGTTTTGATATGTGTTTGATATGCGCAACTTGTCTTCATCACTTTATATCTCTTACATGCCCTCTGAAAAAGTGAAAGGGAACAAAAATATTGTTTCCGTGTCCTTGCACTGTTCCTTTGCCCTTAACACATAAAATACAAAAAACGGTCACTTGTTCCTCTGCCTGTATGCCCCCGAAAAATGGAGGAAAAAAAACACGTGTCTATTGTTTCCATGACCCAAATGTTTTGGTAGCCCTGAAACCAACCCAATTTCTTTGAGTGACCACAGAATCCATCCTGTATGTTTACTTCTTCCTATGATTATATGATTCCTGAAAAGAAAAGTATGCTTTGGCTATATCACCATTGCTTGATTTGTTGTGTTGAGTTGTTAACATGTTTTTATCAGGCTGGACATCAAATGTCACTGAAGGTTTGGAGCAACACTTCTTTTGGGGGCAATAGCAAGGAGCTGGTGTACCTTCCACATGAGCATATTGTTCAGGTGTGGGGAAGATGGAGAGCCAGTTTGATTTATGGTTGCAAGTCATATTTCATGTCTCCAAAGTACTCATCAGGAGGCTGAGCTGTTGACGATGGCATGGTCATGTTGATAAAGACACATTTGGTGATGGTGGGCTTGCTGGAGGTGGCTGAGGTAAAGTAGGCTGGTTGAGTGGATGGGGCCATGCCAGAGGAGGCACTCTTTGAATTTCTGTGATGCTACTATGTTGACGTGTAGTTGCAGGGAATATTGAGGAGTTCCTGCATGATGTTACTGGGTGGATGGACAGATAGTGGTGACCCAGAAGGGAGAGTATCTGTAGGAGTTAGGGGGAGTGGAGATCCAGGTGGAGGGAGATGTGGAGGCAGCAACAAAGGATAAGGAAAAGACTTGGGAGGAGAGATACAAGCTTGAGATGATCTACCAGCAGGTGTAACACAGGGAGCAGGAGGAGGTAGGACTTAAAGATACAAGAATCTTGGGTGGAGGAGCATGAGTCAATGATTCCCCAAAGCTGGCAGCTAGGGAGAAGGAATCTGAACCTGTTCCTTCCATTACAGAGGAAAAAAGACAAGCACAGATGTAACTGGAGACATTTCAGGTGAAACTAAAGTAATTGAATCGCTTCTTAGCCTACTTCTCAATTTCAATAAAAGGCCCTTGGTCATTCTTGGCCCCATTGGTGGACTTTATTGTAAGGATTTAACATCTAAAAGATACCCCAATCCAATGCTGCAATATATTTGGGTAAACGTCATGTCTCCCTGAGATAATATGGCCTATCCAATTCCTAACAAATTCAAGCTATCCATGACAACCTAAATACAAAAAAAGTTTAGGATCCTAAGGTTATCACCTGCTTCTCTGATCACATCTCCTTTGCTAAACCTAAGAATGCCCTTTCAGGTTTTTGAATCACTGTTTATATAGACCTTCAAGAAACTATTGTTAAAATGACGTATGTTGTGTTACTGTGTGACTCTTGTCCACCAAAAAATAGAAAGATAAATTACAACTCCCACCTATGGCAGCACCTTTTCAATACGCAATTAAGTCCCTGTTTTAGGAGAGTGTTCTCCGCCACTCCTTCCAACATGCCATTGTAGCCCTTATTTTTGAGGAAGCAACAATTTGCATAGGCAACATGTCCAGCTATTGCCCTGTATTTAATATTTATGATACAGTGAACAATCTGAATGAAGCAGTCCTGCATCAATTGCAGGCATTCGTCAAAACACACTAACACTTGAACATGATCCAAGCAGGTTTTGGACCTGGCAGGGACACATACATGGTGGTGTTTGCAGTGATAGATGAAAGTTGATGAGTTGAACTGAAAGGGAATTGTGGCACTCATACTATCAGATCTACGCATGGCTTTGATGCTATCTGCCACACCACCCTCCTCTCTAGGCTAGGATTGGTGGAAATCCAGCATCCTGCACTCCTCAATTACATGTTGTTCTATCGCAGGAAACTCTGTCCCCTTTTCTCTCTCCCTACCCTCTAACTATCAACACTTTTCAGGCAGGGGATTAACTGGTCTCATCACTATCATCCAATGTGTTCAATATGTATCTCCGGCATGTGTTCCCTATTGTTCACAAATGGATTACGTTTCTTTACCTATGTAGTCACCACACGTGTCCTTCTTATGTTGTAGGAACTAAAAAGTGCTTCCCTCAAATGCCTACATTATATTCATGTATTATTGATAGCAGACTACTTTAAGTTAAAACCCAGTTCATTATCTTCAGTGCCTGTGTTGGATCCTGGGACCAGATTATCTAACATTTGCAATGGTGCTAAAAATAAAAGTGAGCAAATGCTTTGCTAGTGCAAAATGGAGCAAAATGACTTTGTCTGAATCCATATTATCTAAACACATTTGCACTATGACACACATTAACCAGGCTGGCGTTTGCACTATATTTGCTGCATAGCATGCAAAAAAAGGTGTCTACTTCATTGATTTTCATGATAAACAGCGAACATACTAAATAAAACATGCTGGTCCAATTTTCCCTGCAATGAAAACACTTAGGGCCTCATTTACAACCATATTTTCCATGGGACTTTTCCCATGTAAAAACATTTTTGTAAATTACGCGTTATATGTAATACTGATTGAGGCTTACTAAATCTGTTTGCTCCATTCTCTATTATCAGAGCAGCAACATTGGTGCTAAAATCTTTGATAATCTGAAACCAGCATATCAGCCCACTGGCTCCAGTGACTAGGTGGTCCCACTCCATTGAGAAAGGTGGTGATAAACCTGGTCATAATATTGGACAATACACTCACATTTCATGCATGAATTAATGTAGTGCAAGTGCATTGGTACCATTTCAGAAATCTGAGACACACATTTAAAGACGTGGGTGTTCCCCAACATATCTTAGTCACATTAGTGTATCTAAATGGAGTGAAATCATCTATGGCACAAATGAACCTTTCTGGAGATTCATCGGACATGTTTGAGATTACACAAAGGTACACATATTGAGGCTCTAAGGGAGAGAGAGAAGACTACTGTCAATACCATGAGGACCTACAACATGCCCCATTACTCTTCTGGACATATTCATTGTGGATCACTATGACAAAATGACAATTGCTCAGCAGTAGTACACGGATGAGTAGTTGTTCTTAAACTCTTACTTAGCCTCACACTACTGCTACTACCACACCATCAGTGATCTAAATCATAAAGTAAAACAGACACAACATGAATGAAACAACTCCTTTGCCTCTTTAAGGCAGCATCGGCTGGGGAAGGCCATATTCTTCAAGAAGCATGTGAGCCAGCAAGGACACATCCTAACAACAATAGTACTGTGGTACCAATGTAAAATCAATATCCAACAGAGGATTTATATACAACTTTAATCAAACTAAAAGGACATCAAAACTAATAAAACCACTAACAGCCCACCCCTGAAATAAAATACACAGAATATTCAGGCTTTGGTTGAAAGGTGCACTTTAGTTATGAAGACAAAGGTATGCAGGCAAATGTCTTTGCAGCAAATTTCAAGTTTTACTTGCTGTAATTGCTACTCAACCCATTAAAAGAGACCTGGAGGACAAACCCACTTTAGATACCTTCATATCCTCTTTCTGGGACTCTGCACAAATCCGCCGGCCTACTGAGCACTTTCTGGTCCATCAACAAGTTTTTGAGTCGATACAGCGGGTGTGAAGATATCTAGCAATGAAGTGCAATTCAACAAGTGGCAACATTCCTTGGCTCGAAGAAGGTTGGGACATGCAGGAGATGCTCTTGTTGCCAGAGCTGGCAAGTGCTCAATGTGGTTGAAACTTCAGTCAGAGGGAACTTCTTTTGTTCCTGGCGTGCTGTCCAAGGTCTCAGAGGAAAGGTAAATCCTTCTTCTGCCCCTCACAGATGGGAAGGGTGCCAGGGATATATGCAGAGACTGCCACTTCAGCAGGCAGATTCCTGGCCTGTCCAAGCAGAATATAGGCCTTTTCGAGGTCCTCTATGTTCTCTGTCCAGGTTTTCTGGGCAAAGGGAAGAGTACTGTCCAAAGTTGGTGAGGAAAGGTAAATACCTTATCTGCCCTTCTATGCTCAGAAGGTTGCATGGAACACTTGCAGTACCTGCCACTTCAGCAGGCGATTCCTAGGGATGGGTGGCCAAGCAGCAGGCAGGTCTTTTACAACAGCAGGTCACTACAGATGTTCCTTGAGGTGATTGAGGGCAGGGTCTTACTCCATTCTTGTGAGGCTTTATCTTCACCCCAATGGCTGAGGACTTTGGGAACACTTATGTTTCAACTAAAAATTGTTCTTCTTGAGTCCAAAGAAGATTCAACTAAGGTGGATGGGATAGCTCAACTTCTTTGTTATTTTGTGACATTGGATTGGTCAAATTCAAACCTTCGGTAAGAGACCAATCTGAGCTGTTTTAACAAGGTTTGTGTGGTCTCATGTCAGCTCCCAAAGTGTCTTGTTAGCAGGAAGTTACGAGGGCGCACTGGAAGTAAGTGTGGCCTAAACATGTTTAATATGGTGGGACCCTTCCTCTGGAATTAGATCCTCTCCTAAACTGGATTGTAATTCCCCTTTCCCATTCCTGCATGGTCAAATAGACTACAGTAAAGATCTCCTTGGTGTGTCTTCCCCATTGTGCAGGTAGAACATCCTTTGAATTGCTTGTTCCCACCATCCTCCCTCGGAGGTGTATCCTGTTCTCCTGGAAAGGTGTCAAGGCATCCCGGCAAAGAACAAAGGAGACCTCCAGGGCTGGCCTCAACAAATCGGTGTGGGTGAAACACAGCCCCATATAACAGTGCACAACATCTCTGACAGTTAAATTTATCACTGGAAAACCAGTTGCATAAAAAGACATCACATATGCTTTGGTAATTCTTAATTTAATCTCCCCATAGATCACTACATCAAACCACATATAGGGTTATCATTATATTTAACCAAACTGCCAACATTCCTTGGCGTGGAATAGAGATATATAGAAATAGTTTGTTTATCTTAAAAGTGATTCCTGTCATTGTTACAAAAAAGGGCAATGAGAAATTTAGAATAACTTTGCTTCTAGAAAGATCAGTAAGAAATAAAGTGGAGTAAACCTTCCCGATATAGTCAGGAATGCACTTGAGCAAAATTGCCAACCAAAAATGAGTTTACACTCTTTAAAGAAGATATTGGTTGGGGCACTTTCTATAAGTAGAGCTTTATTGCTGTTAACATGCTGCTGGCACGTCAACTACTGAGGCAAGCAGTGAGGATACAATGGGGTGTCTTACATATGGATATTTGCAATCTCAATTATAGAGCCATCTGGGTACACACCCATTAACACCAATTTTTAAAACACAGAACGCTGTCTGGAACTGAGACTCATGATACCCCCTGTCTACAACACTGGTTCCAGATAAAAGTTTAAAATCCTGGCAAGTCAGACTCTGCCTTTCAACTCACTAGGGAAGATCATTTTGAGAACTCCGCTCACAGAAAAGAAAAACACTGAACTCCTGGCAGAAATCCTCTTCCCCAGCCACCCTATCCTCCTACAAAAAAATCACTGCCCAATCCAAAAAAGACATAATCACAGCAAAGTCAGTCTCCTATAATGAAAGAATTGCTAATGCAAGCTCCGAATCCAAAGAACTCTTCGCCATCTTCAAAGAACTCACCACACCGGCCACCAAATCACAACACATTGTTAAAGACCAAACCTGGTGAAACTCCATACAATCTGCCCTGTTAAACAAAATCGGACTCCTTCAAGCAAAAATTAAGGAGCACCACAAAAATCTATCAAAGCACCTCAAATCTACCACCACCACGAACCACATGCCTACCCTCAGCACCGGGCCCCCCTCCACCAAAGCCCCCACCACCCCTTTCAAATTCAGGTAGGTCACAGAACATGAAGTTATTGAGATAATGAACAAGATTAAACCATCCAATTGCAAAGGAGATCCATGCCCTGCCAGTCTGATCAAAGACTGCACTGAAACACTCGCCCCTTCCTTAAATCTTTCATTAATGCCTCCTTCAATGCCAATACAGTTCCAGACAGCCTAAAAGAAGCCTGGGTGCGCCTGCTTCTGCAAAAACCTACTCTCGACCCAGAAGTGGCTACCATCTATAGGCCAATCACCACCGTGCCTTTCCTGCTCAAGATTCTGGATAAAGTTGCCTACACACAAATCCAGGAATATTTTGAAACCAACCACATCTTAGGCAAAAGACAGTCAGGCTTCTGACCAGGTCACGGGACAGAGTCAGCCCTACTCGATTTAAAAATACAGCTTGCAGACACTATGGATAAAGGCAAACCGGCACTCCTTCTCCTACTGGATTTATCTGCCGCCTTCGACCTTGTCAACCACGATAGTCTAGGCATGCACCTAAAAAATGAAGCACACTTCTCCCCGGAAGCCATCGCATGGGTGGCCTCATTTCTAAATGGTAGACCCATGAAAGTCTTTTCAGACACTGCCTCAGCAACCCCTACCATCATCCACTGCTGCGTCCCCCAAGGCTCCAGCACCGCCCCCACTCTCTACAATATATTCACCCTCCCTCTCTTCAACGACCACGATTGTCGTAACATAGCGTACACCAACTACGCAGACGATACGCAGGTACTACTTCCGCTAACTGGAATTTATGAAGAAGATGTGACAGCACTAACCAAAATCTACACAGCCATCCAAACCTGGATGGCGGCCAACGGCCTCTGCTGAAATGGGGACAAAACGGAAATCCTCATAGTAGGGACCAGTGAAATTCTCAATAAACTCCCCCCTCAATACAAATCCTTCAACATCGACAACTCCACCATCATAGTCTCCAAGACTGTTAAAACCCTAGGTGTACACCTAGATGCCTCACTATCCATGTCTCGCCAAGTCAACGCCATAGCTTCCTCCTCAACGCTCACCACCAAGGTGATAAACGCTCTCAAGCCTTTTAACTCCACTAAAAACTGCCTGTCCATCGCCAGAGCCACTATAGGTACCAAACTGGACTACTGTAATGCCCTTTTCCTAGGCACCTCCGCCCACAATATAAAAAAACTCCAAATCACACAAAACAAGGCGCTCCAGGCAGCGCTGACCATTCCCAAAGGACAACACATCTCTCAAGCAAGGAAAGATGCTCACTGGCTACCAGTAAAGGAACGCATACTCTTTAAAGCCATGGCCCTCACACATAGATGCCTCTCATTGGATGCCCCACCCTATCTTGCAAAAAGAATCACACCAAAAGCCTCCATCAGACCCACCAGAGCTCACCGCACCAACATGATCCATGTTCCCACGTTTCAAAGATCCAGTGCGGGAGGATCCAGCTTCCAACACCTCGCACCTAAAAACCGGAACTCCTTACCTACTTCACTAAGGAATGAAAAATCATATCCCACCTTCCGCAAAAATCTAAAAACCCTTCTATTCCGCTAAAGTCTTCCACATGAACAGTTATGCCTGCTCTGTAACCACAGCATAGCATAACCTCTAAGTTCAATGTCTCAAGGCCAATGATAATGTTCCCAAGCACAGCTATGCTTGCACTGTAACCACAGCAAAGCATAACCCTCTAATCGCAATGTCCTACTGCAAATAACTGTTTTACTCTGTTTACTCTATACCTATGCTATGTTTAAGATCAAGACTGCTGTAACAGCGCCACGATGCCCCAGGGCAGTTCTGTGCGCTTTATAAATGCAAATAAATAAATAAAAAATATGTATTAATGAACATATTGACCAAAGTGATTGACGCTTTAAACAGGTATGTACACGGTGCATCAAGTACATGTATCTTAATGGCTGCTGTGGAGGCTGAGTGATATAGTAGTCTATTGAAGAGCAAAGGCATTGAAATGTGATACGCTGCTTGTCGGTATCATGGTTAATGTGGATAATGCTATAACTGGTATACACGTAATATCAATGATCAACTGGGTGACAATGACTGAATTCAGCAGACACATCAAGATAACTAGATACCAGGATTCGTAAAACCCGCCCTCGCAAATGTTCCGGATACATTTATTTTGATTGAACTTGCCGTTTTACTAGCAGAGTTGTCCTCTACAATTTGTGCTGTGTACCACCTAAAATTAAAACGTCTGTTCCTGTTGACTATGAGGTCGTGACAGTTTTCCCTTTTTTGAAGACATTACGTTTGACAAAAAACCGAGTTTACTATTTTCGTCCTCGAGATTCCATCACCCTAGCTCTGGTCAAGCCAAAGGGCGAGGGAGGCATGAAATGTTTGATACCACACACAAAACTGTTCCTGTTAACACATTCTTTTTCTTCACAAGACTAGTAGACTGAACCATATATATGTAATGTGCTTCCTTCTTGAACACATCTGGTGTTGGAGATCTGAGCAACAGAAAATGGCCCTCACAATCTTCCTGGAATTAAACAAAGTGATGCATTGTAGACACATTAATGGGACATCACATGGCTTTTTTTTATTTTGCGAAAATAGCATTTAGTGGAAATAAAAACGAATTACGAGAGAAGTGGTTAAAATGTGCACTATAAAATAATCAAAGGTGGAAACAATGCGATTGGGTAGCCTTTTTTATGTATAAGGAACGTGGTGATTTGTGTAAGGGGGTGTGGTGCGGTAAAGTTACATATTTTAAGGGAACCACTTTTGAAGGTGTATGTATGTATTAATTCATGTATTAATTTCTTTATGATGTATACAGTGCAGCAAAAGGTGATATGTCATATTTTAAGGGTACCACCTGTGATGGTATATTTATGTATTAATTAAAGTATTAATGTATGGGCAATTTCTACAGCACCTACTGCAAAACTATTTAATGTCATGTCGAGTTCTTATGGGTCTAATTTCCTTAATGGCATAGGTGCCAGACCCTTGAGGAGCTGCATTAGAATGCATGGATGGATAAGCTTTATTTATGGTTACTTTTCAAAGACTGCGAACAATTAAAACATTCTGTGGGCCTCATTACGAGGTCAGCAGTAAGGGGTTAACGGCGCCGGTAAGGATGTCGGTGCCGTTAACCCCTTACCACTGCATTACGAGGTCCCTTAGCGGGTAATGACCCTCTATGACTTGGACTAGTACTGCCTGCAATAATTCCTGCGTCATGCCCTGACTTTACCAACTGATGGATTCTTCTGACACCCACAAGTAACCGTTTTTCTGCATGACCAAATGCTGGTCATGGTGACGCTCAACTCACAAACACAAGATTACCCACTTGTTGTGATTTTCAGCACTGCTATGCAAATTCAACTGTGGCCTGACGAATTGGCCAAAAGTCACAGAAAAAAATGCCAACTCGATCTCACCCTGCTATCGCAAATCAAAGAGTAATGACTGACATTGTTTTCACGTGGTGTAGTTTTGTAAACACAAGTTTGGTTTTGCACCGTATTGGCTTGAAGCATACTTTGAATATGACCTTCATTTAGAATGTGAAATGCCACAGACTCATGACACCCATTCCCAATAACACACCAGCGACTTTTTGTACTTAGACGTCAAAGGATCAGAATGAAAAAATAAATTTTTTAAACTGATCATCAATGAAATGTGCTGTCTGCAAAAACAATATTGTCAACCCATCTTTTATGCTGTAAACAATGGTAGAAAATTGATCTCATGTTTTGTTTTTCCTTTGCAGATTGAAAAGATGTGTTACTGATATTGAATGCCGGATGTTAATAGAAGTAATTGATTTCGACAACGACATAAATTACTCTTTCAACTGCTTTCTTTATTTCTTTGAAAAATTATAATATTTTTAAAAACAATTGTTCTATGAGGCAGTGCAAAAGGCTTTGTTGATGTGCATTGCAGACAGGATCATCGTTCACCGTTCCCTGGTGACAATTGTTTGCATAAATGTATTAAAATAAATGTTTTTCTCTGGGGGTCACCATGCCGACAGAAGTAAAGAGTTCTGTGAATTATGCTCCAAAGCATTCAAAATGTAACTTGCCTGGGTGTGTGTTTCTATTAACACAAGATGGCTATTGCAACAAAGCTTAGGCTGCAGTGTTAAACGCATGTACATGTAAATGATGCTTCATAGAAAACACAGCTACAACACATCGTTATCAGGTCTGGAGCAGATGTGCCAGCGATTGATCAAGAAACAGTGGTAGGGCCGACCGTTCTGTTAATGTACAAATACATTATAGAGGGCAGTATTACTGTTGATGCATGTCAGTGAATCAGAAATTGCCCCCTTTCCTGCCCTATGTCAATGCAGAGGACTCACCCGTAACCCCTCCTTCTCTCCCCTGCACTCCTCCCCACAAGCCCTGCCCTGTGTTCCACAGGCGACACCCCTTCAACGCTTGAACTCCCTGCTCACCCCCTATATGCCTCATATAACACACACATACATAAACACACAGATGCGCGCACACCACCCACACCTATGCACCGCCCGACCCCCTATTGACCCCCTTACTTCATAATTGGCCACCACTTCCTGGTCTGTATGCTCAGTAAGCGCTTGCGATATTCCCTACATGCCGCGGTTCCATGAAGGTGGCCTGTCAGGGAAAGGTTTACAATGAAAGTGGCATAAACACATCCAGGCAATATACAGCACCAAATGTTGTCGGGTAATGAATGTGGTGCAGGTGCTAACGGAGGTTAGCCAAAGATCTTTTGGAACAATAGCTCAGAGTTCTGACAGTTCAGGGTGCCACTGATGTTGCCTCCAAACAGACAAAACTGTCCCCCTGAACTGACATCACTGTAGAAGAGATTCAGGGTCAGACATTGTGGTGATTGCCACCCACCCTGGAGAGTCAATAACACAAAGCAGAGGAGAAATCTGAAGCAGTGGTTGCAGATGATTGTGCTAAACAATCACCAAGACCAACACCACTTATCTGGCTAGTGTGCAGCCTTTGCAGTTATTGCACCTTTTCTCCTGATCCTGGCAATCCTGGGGGCATTTGGGGTCAGGAAGTGGGAAACTAATATTCTTCAGTGGATAGTTAGTACATATAAAACTCATTGATGTTGCATAGTCATACTTACGGCATATGCTCCAAACTTTACAGGTGAACATATCCTTTGATTTACATACCTTTCCACCTTCAGGTGTGCAAATTGAACTAAGGAGCAGACCACCTAACTACCCCCTTTGAAGCTGCCCATACAAACGTTGAGTTACAAATGGCATCTGTCTGAAACCCTTCCCTAGGGACTGCAAATATTTAGTAATTGATAGCTATTACCCTGCATGCCAAGAGAATCTGGTGTTGTAATTAGGCTCAATTAGAAAAGATCTCCCGTAGCGAGCTAAATGTGATGACATGCAACCTAGCCCGATTAGCAAAACCCTTAGAAGGCCAAGAAGGGATTCATTTCTTTCCAAACTATGACATCATATGCTTTCACAAAACGCGGGCATGTATCCCATTCACTTTTGAAGGTTATGACAACTTTATGGTGCTCGCATCCCACCCAAAGTGTTTGATGGGTAGGCCAAGCAGGGGTCGGGGGTGCCCATACGGGTAAATGTGCAACAGAATGCTGAGATAACACTCTTGGTAACTGCCTCTCCTGATTTACAAGGTATTCATATCAACTTATTGGGAGGGAATGCCATTTTATTCATTAATATTTATGACAGGTTTTATGGGGAAAATAGCATGGATACCTTGAATAATGCGCAAGATCTTGCTAGACATGTAAACCTATAGTTCTTAAATGGGTGACATGAATCTTCAATTTCAGCCCTTGTATGAAATGCATGAATTAGTGGAAGAGGGAGATGCAGTCAGAAAAAAAGCTATTAATATATGCACTACCAACATGACAGCTATTTTACAAATTGGGCGTACGAGCATGTAACGGTCGACTAAATCTACGATACTGCACCAATCACCATGTATCGAAGCGGCAGTAAATTCAGCCACATGGATTATATTTTGATTAATCTTAAAGATTGGAAGCATGAAAGGAGCATAGACATGTTACAGAGAAGTGAAAGTACCATGAAGCTGTGACCCTTGTCTTGGCCTTTGTGAAGAATGCATAATTTCCCATTGAGCAATCACAAGTGCTGTGCCTGACAGGTAGTAGGAGGACAATTATATGTGAGGACCATGATTCAAATGAAATACTACCCCTATCTTTCCAGAAATGAATGACTATTCTGGAAACTATGTTGGTTTCACATCAAGTTGATGTTAGTACAATGTTGAAATCATATGAGATCATTACAACCTATTAGTACCCCTATTTAATAAATTGACCACACCGTTACTTCTCTACAGATGGCAAGAGACAGCTGGTTCGATAGGGACTGTAGGAAGAAATAACTGAACTTTTGAGTGCCTTAAAACTTAAAAAACCAGAGGATGATGAAGTCTTTAGTCTTACACACATCCTTGATAAATACACCTGAATCGAGGGCAATATACCTGATTTTAATTGATTTAAATGTTGCCTTTTATGGGATCCCGAGGTTTGAACTTGGGTGAGCATTGTAGAATAAAAATGTGCCACTGGCCCTGTTAAAAGCAATTATGTATTTATTTATTCATTTATTGTTATATTTGTATAGCTCACAAACAGTCCTTGGGCATCGAGGCACTGTTACTTGTGGGGTACTTAATTACAGGGTAAGTACAGCTGGGAAATGCATTTTCATTTTGTACATTGGGGTGCGTCAGATGAAGAGCGTAGTTTTCATGGCTTTGCGGAGTGCCATGAGAGATATCTTGCATAGAAGAGTACGAGGTAGGGCATTCCAATGTGAAGGTGCGAGGTTTGGGAAGCTATCGCCAACTGCTCTGGCTCTCTTTACCATGGGCACACAAAGCATGTTGGCGTAGGATGTTCTAGTTGGCCTTGTGGAGGTGGCGGGGTGGATCCTTTGTGATATGTAGTCAGGTGCAGAGAGGTGGAGGCACTTGTGGGTTAATGTCAACGTTTTGAACATGATCGTCTCTTTTATTGGGAGCCAGTGGGCTGATTTTCTGGCAGCCATAATGTGTTCTCTTTTGGAGATGCCTTGAGCTGCGCGGGGTGCATTGTTCTGGATGACGTGGAGTCTTTCCAGGTTTTTTGTGGATGTCCCTAGGAAGAGAACATTACAGTAGTCTAGCCTTGAGCCAGTAATGGTTCTATCTGTGTTGGTGCAGTTCTCTTTGGGGAGAAAAGGCCTAGCTGCGTTGATGAGTTTAGCATGGTAAGCTGTAGAGGAGGCAATTGCATTGACGTGTCTATTTCATGGACAGGTTAGAATCGAGTGTTTTGACTGAGTCAAAAATGAGATTTTAATCGAGTCAATGGTGAAGTGGCTGAACCGTGTGTTGAGGTTTTTAAGAGTGTCAGAGGAACCTACCAGAAGGAGTTCTGTCTTTTCAGAATTGAGGCATAGTCCATTGGCTGCCATCCATGCCTTGATGGTGTTGTAAATGTTGTTGAGAGTAGTGGAGTCTGTGTCATAGTTTCCGGTAAGGGTGAGGAGGATCTGTGTATTGTCCGCGTAGTTGGTGTAGGAGATACCCAGAGCATCAAGGATGAGGAAAAGCGGGCGAGTAAAGATGTTGTAGAGAGTAGGAGAGCAGCATGATCCTTGAGGTACTCCATATAGCATGATAGTGGGTGAGGCGGAGGCTAGGTCAGAGAATACTTGCATGGTCCTGCCTTGCAGAAGGAAGGTGAGCCAAGCAGTGGCATCGGGGGAGAATTTAGCCGTGGAGGAGAGGTGGTGGCATAGGTTGTTGTGGTGTATGAGGTCAAATGCCGCGGAGAGGACAAGGAGTAGGACTACCTAGGTCTCTGGCATCCTCCATATGGTTTTTTAGGTCTAGTAGGGCAGTTTCTGTCACGTGCCTTGGGCGAAAACTACATTGACGTAGCCCTAGGAGCTTGTTTTCTTTGATGAAGTGTTGAACCTGAAGATAAGCTGCTTTGTCCAGTATCTTGAGTAAAAATGGGACAGTGGTGATGGGCCTGTATTTGTTGGGAGAGGTATGGTCAAGCGTAGGTTTTTTTAGGAGAGGGCGGACCCAGGCTTCCTTGAGGCCAGAGGGGACTATCCCTGTGGCAAATGAGGCATTGACGAAGGCTCTCAGGAATGGTGCAAGGGTGTCGGCACAGTCCTTAATAATTGAGGCCGGGCAGGAGTCACCCTTACAGTTGGATGGCTTCATGGTTCTCATGAGATTGATCATGTCATGCTCCTGTATGGCTTTGAATGAGAATAGAAGGGAGAAGTCTGAAGGGGCGGGGTAGAGGGGATGGGGGTAGGAGTATTGGGAAGCAAATGTTTAGTGGATTGTATTTTTGTTTGGAGCTCTATAGCAACAACAAGGCCACTCTGAGATAGGATTAGGAGGAGAAACCAGAAAATCATTCCATGTAGGAAAGGGCGTTAGACAGGGCTGTATTCTGACCCCTGCCCACTTTAATTTGTTCTTTAACGGGTTGCGAGGTGAACTACCATTGCAAACATTTGCTGACCTAACATTGGGGGATGAATGGATCTGTGCACTAATGGTTGCAGATGATGTAGTGCTCATCTCACAAACCCCATCTGGTTTGAACAACTCGAGGACCATTTTGCAGCATTGTTTAACCCCCAAGGTTTAACAAATCATAAGGACAAAACTAAAGTTATAAATTGCGGGACATCCCACAGTTCTTACTTAAGAGTTCATATCAATGTAGATGAAACCAAAATAGAGGATGTGCCTTTCTTTGATTTCCTGGCAATAAGGATCGCCCCGGATGGTAAATGGACCCAGCATATTGACGAAGCCAATTAACCCTGGGAAGACACTGCAATGGCATTTTAAAATCTTCTAAGACATCAGGGAATAACATACTGCCTCCAGGCCTGGAAATGTTTAGAGCCCAAGCTGTAGCAGTGATGCTGTGTGGAGCAGTGGTATTGGGACATAGCAACATTATACAATTTCACCAATTTTTGTTACTGAAAATATTTTCTTTTAAGTAACTACTATTTGTTCCACCAAGTAGCCCAAATATTCCATCACATCTCGAATTTTGCTTAATTCCTATTGATAGTCAGCTGACCCTAAAACCTCTAATTTATTTTGAGGGTACAAATTTGGTCATGTAACTCCCTTACTAAATTCAAAGCAACCATAACAGACATTCTGGGGTACCAGGAGGTAGGCTTACTTCCCTGATTAATATATTTTAGGAATTGCTTAAAGTTATGGCAGCTGGAGGATCTCTTGTTTATTCCCGTTGGATTAATGAATACCCCCACGCAGCGTGCAACTGATGCACAAAGGCATTATCCCATGAGAGTTTATGTAAGCAAATGCCATGATATATCCATTGACTACAACTATTTGCCGATCAACCAGGGAGACTAACTGGAAAAATATCTGTATTTAATCGCTAATCTAATACAGAGATATCAATACATGCAAATGTTTTGCTGTGGTACTATAGATATCTTACAACACTTTTTATTTGTGTGTCCCATGTTTGCTAATATTAGAATTAGAAATTTGAAACTATGCTGACGCAGCTGAGGAACTCTGCAAAATGTCGTCTTCAACATATGTGAACTTTGCTATTTCCACTTACTTGGGCAAGGCATGGGGGAGGAGATTTTAAAAACAATATGATTGTTAAGTGCTTATAATGAAATTATAGAACCTCTATAGAATGTGTATTGCTATTAATTGCACTACAGTTTTGCCAGTAGGGATTGTAGTATAATTTAGCGTGTTTTGGAGAGCAGCGCCACTGCATGGGATCACATTATAGCTGTAAGGTGGTACAGCAAGTCATGTGTTGACAGGGTAACATATGGACAGGTATATGAAGACAGGCTATCTATGAACATCATTTTTTTTTCCATTTTTCAATACTTAGTTTAAAAGAACACCATTTTTTTCTCAATTGAAAATGCCTCAATTACAGGAGACACATTAGATACTTGATTACTTGATTAATTAACTTAACTAACAAATACTAATCACTAATACTAATCAAATAACATCATAATGTGATCTCCATGGCGGCCAAATGGAGCAAGGAGAGAAGCTCCAGGTGCTGCTGTGGCAGCAACCGCTGCCACAGCAAACAGGTATGTGGAGATTGGGGGTTAACATGAATTCAGCATTTTTGGGGGAAAATGGCAGACTGGGGAGCCAGTGATCAGGTGGTTAGATGGGGAGAATCAGCCTGCATTTCTAGACTCCTGATTGGCTAGCTCCCATCGGCAAGGTGCTAATTGCTTTATTTCTGAAACTGGACACTGCACACGCCAACAGTGGCTCCTCAGCTTCTTGGCTTACTGCCAAATACAATTGTTGCCTCATTGTCCCTCAACTCAAAAAGTTCCATGCCTCACCATTAGTATAGTTAGCTGAGCCCAGAGAGAGTCTTCATTTAAATTGTGTGATGTGTCTGGACCTTTTGGGCACTGTTAAGATTCCACCTATGCCAGACCGGTTGTAGGGGACAAGTAGGCTCTGGGAGCCAGCGGAAATAACGTGTTATGTGATGCAACCCTGGGGGTGGTATTTATTTATTTGTATTTATTTTATTTTGCTGAAAACCTGACAAGTATCAGGGCGTGACAGAAACACTCCAGAAAAACATAAAGCACAGGACAACTAAACTGATACTGGGGCAAAATAAATTGTATTCGAACAAGTATGTTTTCAAGTTCTTCCAGAAAGATACTACATTTCTTTCTAGACGCAAAAATGGAGGGAGAGTATTTCAAGCAATAGATGCAATGCATGGAAATTATTTGCCATTAGCTTTCATCCAATTTGGGCATTGGCAGTTCAACAACATACTGTTGCTTGAATGAATTGTTGTATTTGGCTGGTAGATATTCTCTCTTTCAAATAATCAGGTACAGTGCAATAAATTGCCTTATGGACTAAAACAAAAATCTTAAATTGCACTCTGGCCTTCAAGTGCAGAGATTTGTGATGTTTTGTAATGTGTTCCCCCCTTGAAACCTGTTTTTTTATTCAAATGGCATTATGTTGTACCACTTGAAGCTCGTGGATACATTTCTTAAATGCACTGCCCAACCAGGCCTTACAGTTATCAACTCTAAAATTGAGTCTCTGGCCAATGTTTCACAACATTAGTGGTCTAATTATCCTCAATTGCTTCAAGTGATAATGGCCCTCATTACGATATTGGCGCTAAACCATGGCGCTATTAGCACCATGGTTGGTGCCGGTATCGTAACGAGTCCGCCAATGTTCAATGGGGAATTACCACCCCATTCCAAGGTTGGCGGGGCGGTAATTCCCCATTGAACATTGGCCCTTCCCCATTCCCATTTTTGCCCCATAGGGCTCAATGGGACTGGGGAAGGCGCTAAGTACGGTACCGCATTTTGCGGTACCGTACTTAGCACCAAGGTCCCTTTGCGGGTCCCTACTTTAACGGCTGGTCTAGACCAGCCGTTCAGGTCGGGTCCCGCAAAGGGACCTCGTAGTAAGGCGCTAATGGGTTAATGGCGCCGCAGCCTTTTACGGCGCCGTTAACCCATTAGCGCCAGGGTCATAATGAGGCCCAATGTGTGTTATGTACAATCCCATTGACTTGGGCCTCCGCGCTAACACAACAATCCAAGTATGTGCCTAGGGTTTTAACTTTTTTGTGCCTTGATAATACATCAATCTAACAAGCAGTTTGTATACCTAGGGTCCGATTTAGACCTCATACCCTCATATGTGTTGCACCAAAAAAGTAATAGTTCCATTTTGGTGTTGTTTAAACACATCCAGTGCTTTGTCATCCACTGTTTCATTATATTAATGGTGGTCTTCAGTTTACTGCTGTCTGGATCGTAATCCCCATCAAGTTTCAACAAAAGAGTATCATCAGCATAATTTGTAAAATGGATGTCCATGCCCTCCAGCAACTCACAAAGCGGTTTAATGTAAATATTAAACACAGTTGTTGATGAACATACTCCCTGTGGCACTCTGAATGGCATTGGGGCGTATTCCGAAGAGGCGTCTCCCCAAAGAATTGCTGAAACCCTGTCTGTTAGAAAAGAGTGAATCCACTTAAAAGCTTTAAAAGAACATTTACCAGCTCTTTTCAATGAAGTCAAAAGAATATTGTGATCCAGCAAATCAAAGGCCGCTGAAAGATTTAGCAAAAGCAGCAGACCACATCCTCCCTTATCCACAATATACAACACGTCTGATTAAAGGTCTAACAATGCACTTTCTGAATTCTGATTATCTCGGGTGAACGATCTTATTTTGATCTAAGAAAACCTGAAATTGTCTGGTAGCCATTCCGTCTAATATTTTAAGGATAAAGGATGTGTTGGTGATTGGTCGCAGATTAGAACTATCACTAAGGCTATGGTCTGCCATTTTGATTAGTTACAGTAACTTTTTCAATATTTTTAGGAACATCATTATTTTGAAATGAGGAGTGAATAAAACGGCTGAGAAAGGGACCAAAGATATCTCTGTTTGGCAAAAATATTTTTTATGGTATAACATCTCCTAGCCATGAAGTAGAATGCATGTTACTCATCACTTCCATTAGTTCCACCATATTTATAGTCCTTAAAGCAAAGTGCTGATCGTTTTCCTCTGTATCTCTAGTTTGATCACGTACCAAGGTGGATACTGTCACTTGGCTAGAAGTGGCACAGGAGTCGCCCAAATTAAGAGTACTAATCTTATCTCATGCACCTAAAACTTTAACAGAGAAAGCTTTTTGCACTCTAGTGCAGTCATCTTTAGATGGTATAAAGGAATAAGGTTGCAGCCTTGGTTTTCTATTTACTTTAAAATACTGAATAAATGTTGAACCCCGTTATATGCTTTAGGTATTTGATTTTTCAAAACGTTTTTCCTTGCTCCATATGTAGTAAATTTATCAATTTTCTTAAGCTCCTTCCAAGCTATTTTATGTACTTCCGAATTTGTTCTCAACCAGAGACATTCAGCTTGTCTTTTAGCTCTGTTTAACTGTGCCAGTTCCTTGGTGAACCATTCATTATGGTAAGTCTTTTCTCTCACTATGGAAGTTCCCTGTGATGCAACCTGATCTAACATTTGGGCCATAAAAAGTGTGAAGGTTTTTGCTAAAAATTCAGGTTCATCGTCATCAGAGGTACGCTCCATTACTAAGCTTATCCATGTATTCAGTGAGATGTAGTATTTTTCATGAAATTTCTTATTTGAATTTTCTTAGATGGAATTGGTTGATTTTCATATTATTATGGTTAAATATATTTGAATTGTAACAATAAAGTTGTCAGACCAAATGCATGGTTTTGTCTCAATCATCCCAGCCTCTACATTTCTACAGCCTACCTAGTAAAGTATCTTACCTTTTCAGTGCATGGGTTCAGTATTAATAATAATAAATTCAGTACTCGTGAGATTAGGTTCCAGCAGAGCTGTTTCGTGGTCTGCTGTGTCTTTTTTACCAGTGGTTTTATCACCTACGAGTAAAGTTGCACTGCCCGATTTGCTTAAAGGCTAAAAAAGCTGTATTAATTCTTCATTAAAATCAGACATGCCTTTATGTGACTGATATTTAAGAAGGAGATTAATACAGATGCAAAATTAAGCATTGTGTGCAAGCTATTGGAACTTCACTTCACAAAATTCCCTCTGCAACCTGATATTTAATGCTTCCTCGTGGAAGTAACAGAGCATGCAGTGAAATGCATGGTGGGTTCTTGCAAGGATCATCCACTGTGTAGAGAACACTAGATGACTAGACAGACACTGTGACCATTATAATGTTACTTTTAGTTTGATTAGGAATTTTCAAGAAATAATTATTTGGTATGCATGTGGGGACCGGATAAAGGGGGCCCCTAAACTTTCCTCAATCTCCACCTGGGATCCTTTCCTTTAATCGTTATTTCAGAATATGAAACAAATTCCATACATGTTTATACAACTCAAATATAAATACAGTGACATTAAAATCATCATATGGGTGTATATGAAGTCATCACCAATAAGATCTTCTAAAAGCTAATCATTTAATAAGATAGCAATAGACAGTATTTTCTACTAAAAGTATGTGCGGATTGCATATTTAGAAGGTGTTAATGGTAGACATTTTGTTTCTAATATAAGGTTCATGTTTGATGTAGAGATATATAACATTAATTAATGTATATGTTATAACATACATATACAAAGACCAGTCTTTAAGTACGGAAACAGGATTCAAACTGGTGTTGTCCTGCGTTGTTTTGTTTCCAAGACAAAAGTAATGCAGCTGAGCTTTCCTCCTGGCCCAGAGACAGATTATATCAACCAAATATTCATTGAATACAACACTCGTGGCCAGATCTACCCAATTAATCCCCACATTTTGGACAAAAGGAAATAGATACGTTCTTCTTACGTCTTCATAAAATGGGCATAAATAAAACATGGATTCAATGTTTATTTGAAACATTGTTGCCGAAGCATTTACAGTTACTCACAGACCTGTTAAAGTAGGTTAAAGTAGAGCTCACACCACCCTATCCTAGGAGTCCCTAACTCTCACTAGGCTCTCAAGATCTTGAACTACTGATGTGTAATCACTACTGTCTATATCTAGACAGTGGTTATGGGAGGTCCTAAAGGTGGTAGCCTTTTCTATCTGATTCCCCCTGGAAATTCCTAAAGGGTCCTAACTTCCATTATGTTTGAACAAAACAGGTTGCTATATCTCTCAGATGTTCACACCACTCCTTTTCTCGTCCCCTCTCTCTATCTATTTCTCTCTCACTCTCTCTTTCCCTCTCCCTTCTTTACCTCTCTATCTCTGCATCCTGTTCTTAACTCCATCACTCCTCACTCTCTCCTCTCTTCTCCTCCTGTTACCTTCTTACCTCATCCTCTCAAAACTCCCCACTAGTGCAACCTCCTCCCCACCATCCTCCAGTCATCTCTCTCACTCTCTCTCTCCCATACACACCTACACAGTCCTCACTCACCCCTGGAACCTCGGAAGTTGTCGGTTTTGTCAGACCACAACACAAGTTGAGAACCTGAGACAGGTGATAGTTGATTGAAGAATCTTGGGCCATCTTAGAGAGTTACACTTTGGTCAAGTTTGAAAAATGTACAGTGTTTTATCTTGTGATGGGTGGTGGTATAGTTTACAGGCGGGTAGGCAAACCTTGATCACATTAGCAGTAGTTTCCTTTTTAAACGTGATGCTTGATGGTGGCTGTGAGATCGGAAACTAGTATAAATAATGAAATTGTAATAATCTGATTGTTAGATTTGTTTCTGTATCAGTACTGCGTATGTGGAATCTCAGGCCACTCTTTGGGAGACTTTGAAGGTCTGCATTTGAGGTGTCACACTGTCCAAGGAGGCAGGGATTCTTACAGCGATCTGGAAATCTATTGAGAAAAGTGAATCCCTACTTGCCAGACTCGAAACCCAATATGGTGCTTCCCTGACTGCTGTTGCACTCTGTGAGCTAGGGACTGCGCTAGATGCCTTCCGGGCACAGGCCAACCGTCAACGTAGGTTTCTGGATTATCCACACACACCGCCGGGAGGTATGGGGGGGTAGCACCCTGGCCGTCTGTTAGCCAGACTGATCCACCAAGAAAGGAGGGCACACCACATCCCAGAAATTGAGAGAGTGGATGGTATCCTGGCCATCTCATCTCAAGAAATCAATGATGAATTCCTCTCCTTCTATGAATCACTCTATACTAATACCGATACCACTCCTATGGCAGACATCAGGTCCTTCCTTGACAGCCTGCCAGTCTCTATTCTCTCCGCAGAGACTGCGGAGGCTCTGGAACGCCCAGTGTCAACAGATGAGTTGTCCTTGGCAATCGACTCACTTTCATCTGGAAGGTCACCAGGAGTGGATGGACTCACTACTGAGTTTTATAAATGTTATAACGGCTGCTTAGTTCCCCAGTTGGCAGCTGTGTTGAAGGAAGCATGCGTGGTCGGCATGTTCCCCCCCTCTCCGGGAGGCAGTTATCTCAGTGCTTCCTAACCACGGCAAACCACCCGCACAGTACAATTCATATCGGCCCCTCTCTCTCATAAATTGTGATGTTAAAATATTTGCCATGGTGCTGGCCCTCCGGTTAATGCCATACATGTCATTTATTGTCAGCCCCGATCAGTCGGGTTTCTTCCAGGGGCGCTCCATCTCCCTTAATCTGTGCTGCTTTTTTAACATCTAAGCCTGAATCTACCTAAGAACGCAGGCCATGGCAACCACATTAGATATGCAAAAGTCGTTTGACTCAGTCTCCTGGAGGTTTCTGTGGTCGCTATTGGAGAAGATCAATTTCGGCCCACCTCTTTGTAGCCTGGGTGAAACTTCTATATGATTCCCTTGTGGCCAGGGTGTGCACCGAAGACAGGTGCTCCTCCCAGTTTAAAATAGGTAGGGGCACCAGAGAGAGCTGACCCTTTTCGTCCTGGGTATTTGTATTAGCCATTGAACCCTTAGTGGATAAGATCTTCCAGCAACATGTCCACAGGGGTATAAGTCTCTCTGGGGATCCAGAAATAATTTCACTCTATGCTGATGACGCCTTACTTTTCCTCCGCTCTCCTGAGGTAAACCCCAATATTGGATAATGTTATTCTTTTTGGCAAATTATCTATACTATTTCCATTGACCAATGCCACTGCCGTCCCTCTGGATCTCTGTGGGTTTGCCTGGTCTCAATCAGAGAACACCTATCTTGGGGTAGTGGTGGGACGACACCAGACACCATTATATGATTATAACTATGGAAACTAACTTGCCACTCTCACTCATAAGTCTGCAGATTGGGACAAATTACCGATTACACTGGCTGTAAGGGAGGCTATTCTCAAGATGATAGTTCTACCACAACTCCTATATAGATTCCAAAATGTCCCGGTATGGCCTGTTGTTGAATTTTTCAATTCACTGATTCGGACCATCAATGCTTTCCTGTGGCACTGTGGGGATGTCCATCTGAAACTGGACACGTTGGCACTCTGTTGCACCAGGGTGGGTTTGGTGCCCCTAACTTTGAGCAATATTGGATCTCTGCGCAGGCCCATTTCGCCGCTTTTTGTTTTGAATCCAGCAGATCCCCCCACGTCAAACTCGAAGTCCTAGCGGCCAGTGAACTGGATGTTCGCTCTTTGGTTCTCCTTTCTTTAAACCTCAGACTAGACCCCATTGATCCCACTGAGGTCATGATGACAGCATGGCGTAGACTTTGGAAACAGATAGACCCCCCACATCCATTCTACAGAGACTTTCCTCTGTGGAACTGTCTTCCTGAAGCTCCCAGAGTGGACGCTGCAATGGTTCACCACTGGTCCGAGCTGGGCCTTAATACCTTACAGGATGTTTTGACTATGGGAACTTTTACAGAATGGTCGGACCTGCCGGAATCCCTTAGAGAGCAGCCATCCCAATGGCTTCAATATGCTGGCATGCGTCTAAGTCTTAAGAGTTGATGGCCTGAATTCCCCTTGATTCCTCCTGATGAAACACTACTATCCGAGGTCATGATGGGCACCACCATCAGTGATAGGGTCTCAAGCCTATATGTCCTTCTTCAGGGAAGGATAGATCACCCATGGGATAGGCTTAGGCGGGCGACGAGTACTGACATAGGTTTTGAAGTAAATGTCCAAACAATGGGATTCTATGTGTGCCCGCACCCAGGAAGTCTCCTTTAATTCTAAGTTTAAACTGATCCAATTTAAAATACTCCACAGATACTAACTAGAACGCACCGGGGGATCGAGCCTCTGAGTGCCCCAGATGCAGATTGCATAATGCTGACTATATACACATGCTCTGTTCCTGCCCAACTCTTGCTCGATTTTGGGTGGAAGTAAGTGAGGCTGTGTCTAAAATGATTGCCTGTACCATTATACCATCCCCATTAATTTGCCTCTTCCAGGAGTTCCCCAATACCGGCCGTGACCTCAAGAGTCTGGCCAGATTATGTATGTTGCTTGCAACCCGCTGTATTCTGTTACTATGGTAATGTTCCCACCTTCTACCAATAGCTTTGGGCTGTTACCTGGGCCTCCAACATGAAGGAGCGATGGTCTGTCATGCAACTGACAGTGTGTAGACCCAGGAACATCTGGACCCCTTTCAATCCTATTTATTCTCCTTGACCAGTGAAAGTGATGATGATACTGATGGCCCGAAATCTCCTGGTCGTAATTATTGTTGATTTATAGATGGATACACTGGGTGCCTGCCTTACTTGATACAGTGCCTGTCAGCTCCTTTATTAGGGTCCTGTGCGACCATGTTCCAGACCATGTACTTTTTTGTATAAGATGCTGATGGCTCTCAATATGCTTGTTTTTCTCTGTTGTACTGTCAAGCAAATGAAATAAAGTTAAAAAAAAGATTTGTCTCTTTTTGTTTATTCTGGCTCTGGATTATGAAATAAGATCACAAGGAGTTTAAGATGGATATACAAATGAAATTCTGTTTGACATTATAATAGTGATATGGAAATGAAATTTGTGCTTGATTAACCCTCTAGTATCTGTGGGTTTTAAAGGTGATGTTATGCGTCTGTATTGGGATTCTTTGTTACTCAGGTTTTTTTAGGAGGATTTTACTAGTGTAGGTTTACCATTGAGTGTTTATGATGATTTTAATTAAATGTGATATTTATATGCTGTGAAATGCTTTATGTGAGCATTTTTTAAGTCCTCACTACACATGCAGTGTCTTACTTCTTTTTTCTACTCTTGCATCCTCACCAGTCACGCACGCACACACACACAATGCATAATCCAAATCAATACCACAGGCTCTCTCAAGCACAATACCGTGCCTGCACTCTCCTCCAACATGGCCAAAATCTCCTAAACACACCTCTCTACCTACCGCTCTCCACTCCTTGGTCTCTCGGCCCTCAAAATCCCCTTCTGAACTTACCAGAGCCTCTATCATGTATCTCTGGAGGAAAAGGGCTTTCATACCCAGGTTTATCCTGTTCTGCTCTTTCCCCTGGCTCCCATTGTTTTTTTTTCATCACCTGCTCTCTTGGGCCAATGCTCTGTACATTCCTCAGGGTGTAAGCCCTACCCCAATTTACCACCAGATTCTTGCTAGGTAGTTGTGGTGAGAAACAATTCAGTTTCCTCAGGCCTTCATACCGCCCAGGTAAGGTTACTCCCTTTTCCTCATTGGCATTCCACTTGGCACAGCTAGCTAGGGACTTGAGGAAGTCATGTTTGGAAGTTTTTCTGATATGCCTTTTATAGTGAATATTCAGATGTGTTGACTCTGGTGCTGCTCATTCTTTTCATATGTTAGATGGTTCTTGGCGCTGTATTCCTGCAAACAAAGTAACATAAATCTGTCTCAAAAAGAGGCTGCTGGGTATTGTGGAAGTTCTATCGTTATCATTCCTTTCCCATCACATTATTAAACTGAGCAGAGTGAGACTGGGGTCCTGCTCAACTCCCTCATCTGGCTTCGCTCGGGCCTTTAACTTGAGCTGCCGGGCCGTAACTACCCGTTCCAGCCCTTGGAACGGGTGCTTAACGCCATATAAGAAGTTGGCTGCAACAAACCTTAAAGAAGCACACATAATCAGATACTGTATGCTCGGCACAGCCCCTATTTGCAAAACCATGTTATTATATTTTTGTATGTGTGTTAAGCCTGTGACATTTTTAATAGGCATTTGCAAGCCAGATAGCAACAAGCAAATGTGTTCCTGTGAATCCAGTTTATTTTGTCACAGTTACTTTGCAGTATTTTCACCATCCTTCTCAGCTTATAAAGGCACCAGACTTTTACAGCAGAAAAGGTCATATGGAAACACAAAGCATCACAAATCCCAAGTCAGAATCCGGTTGAAAGCCAAGAAAAATATTTGAGGCAGACGGCAGGCAAATCCACACTCAATTATGCAGCCTCCATTCAGGGTGTCTGCTCTTAAAATGCAACCCTTGCCCAACTCTATAACGGGATCAATTTTGAGTTCTAAACCAATATGATTGGCTACTATTTTCGTTTCATGGCAGTCTGCTATTTTTGGTAGACCGCAAAAACCATACAGCCTCCTTACCAATTTATTTTTTAATCTGCACCATATTTTATTCCTCGGCGAGAAGTGGTCTGAAGGTGGCTTTTCTTGCAAACTCTTGTTTTTCTTTAACCCGCGTTTCGGATTGATATTGTGCTCACAGCATGTGTGCATAATCGTTTTAAAACTACTTTCAATTATGCAAGGGTTACAATTGAACATAAAATGGAAAGAGCGCCATGTTTTTGCAAATTGCAGCACGGGAATGGGAATTCTGAAAGACTTGCACAGAATCGATTCGTTGTTTTGCTTTTCTGCCTTGGGTGAAAATCCGAAGAAAAGGCAAACCTAACTATTGAATGCAAGAAAAGGGACACATGGGAGTATGATGCCGAAAAGCGGTACAAAGTACGCAGCCCACAGCATATTATATGTGCAGTAGTTGCAATCACCATTTGGAATCCTGACCTCTCGGCGGTGAGCTGTTTATTGAAGTTCATTAGGCGACGTGTTCATGATGAGCCAATTTAAAATGGATTTAATTACCTTATTGCCCATCCACTATCTTTGTGTAAAGTCGTGCACCATAGTGTGGGCCAAGACTGGAATCCTACCACGGGGGCCAACGGGCCTCATTGCAAGTTGGGGGGAGTTAGCACTGCTAATAGGGACACAGTCAGTCAGTCACCACCTGATTATGGCCTCTCCCTTTCTGAGGTCCCTTCAGACTTCATTAGGGAGTGGCGGTATTGCAGCATATGGTGATGTTGCCAGCAACAGTGATGCTATTTTAAGTGGAGGTAGTTCCTCCACTCTTAAGCAGGTGGTTTTCCTGCCCATAGGTTTCAAGACCCATTATCAGGAAGAGTTGTAAAACGGGCAGTGTCAGTATTACCCCCTGTTTCTACCACTAATGCCAAACACAAAATGAGACTTGGTTCCACCAATCTCAAGGTGGGTCTCCATTGCCTTTGTAGTGCCACACTACTAGCTTTTAAAATATCAGTGGGTTTGCCGCTCCAGGCATAAGATTGTAAAATTCCTTCAAATCAGGAGAGTGGCTCCTTTTGCAGTTGGTGATTATCACAATGTGGGGTGATGGAATAGGAAGTATATGTTATTATCACAAAATAACTGTGCACAGTCTATTACAATGTATATGACACTTCTGTGACTCTCATGAAACATTGTATGGCAAATTGACAAAGCTTCCATTTAATTGGAAACAACACTGTGCACTCCTAGATAGGTAGTTAATTCTTCATATCAATTCGATTTTAATAAATGTATGCAGGTCTGGGAGAACCTCAGAATGTGCCTTTGGAAAGCATAAAAAGCAAAACGTTGAACCAAAGGCACATAGGAGAGATTGTTTTTTCTGCATTTGGATTAAAAAATGTGAATATTCGCTTTGTCCTTGTGGCCCGGAGATTTTACCTAAACCCTAGATATTGAAGGTCAAGCCCTAAGATTTCACGTCCATGTTCACATTTGTATTTAGCTCTTGAACATGACACACTTATATATTTTTTAAAGTGAAATCTTGCTGTTTTTGCATTTTGCTAGAAAGTCAAATCTTGCTGTTTTTGCTTTTTGCTAGAAAGTCAAATCTTGCTGCCCACTGCTACATTCTCTGTATTTTGCCTGTAACCTGTTGCTTTTCTGTTACTTGCCAGCCCAGTGACCCCACAGCTCTCTTTTGTCCCACACCTACCTGCCTCCGTCCCCCAGCTTCTCCAGCTTCTCCTCGATTCCACCCCCATGGCGCTTTCTGTTTCTTCTATCTTTTCGAACTGCTTCTCCATTGGCTATCTTTCCCTTCTCACTAAGTCGAGGTAGGAAGAAGTTCAAATAGGATATCTTGTCCTCTAACTGTGGTCTTCCTATCGCTGACACCTACTCCAATACTTCCTCCCGACAGACCCTCACCGACATCCTCTTTGTTGTTCCTTCACCAGATCTATGGACTCTTTATATGATCTCTGTGCTCTGTCCTATCTACTCCTCTCCCATTTATGGTGGAACTCGCTGGAAAGTTCTCATGTCTTCCTTTGACTCCTCTAAAGTCATCATTAATGTCTACCTTAATGGCACTGTCATGGTCCAAGGCCCTCAGACCAATATCCCCCTTCTTGATAGGTGCTTCCCTCACCTCATCAATTTCCTCTCATCTTCTGCTGTCCCCTCCTCTCCCACCTCGGCTACCTTGCCCTCTCTCTCCTCCTCCTCTGGCCCTCCTAAGGCTCTTTATCCTCCACAGGGCATACCTCTGATCTGTACACCTCCCCGGAAGGTCTTCACGGCTGGTAACCTTCTTCATATTGCCACTCTCAACTCTCGCTCTGCTGTCAAACACTCCTCTGACATATGCCACCTCCTTGAAGAACTAGACCTTGATGTCCTTGGTCTTACTGAGACATGGTTCACGGCCAGCTCTGTCACAAGCTTTGGCAGTCTCCTCCCTGATGGCTACAAGATACTCTCCGCACCCAGATCCTCCAGGTCTGGTGGGGATGTAGCCCTGATCTTTCCTGATTGGATTCCTGCCTCTATCATTCCCACTCACACCTACTCGTCTTTTGAATGCCTTGTCTACAGGCTCTCTCTCTCCTACCCATTCTCTTACTGTGGCTGCCATCTACTGGTCTCCTGGTCAAATCACCTAATTTCTCTCTGAGTGGGTGGACCTCTCTCCTGGCATCTACCACTCAACTCCTCCTCCTCAGTAATCTCAATATCCATTTAGACACTCCTTATTCCTCCTCAGTACTCTTCCGTGTCCTCTGCGACTCCCTCTCCCTGTCCATCCTCCCCTCTGGCCCGACTCACTCTGCAGGGCACACACTCAATGTCTTGATCTCCTTTGACGTCTCCCTCTCCATCCCTCTGACCACTCCTCTCTCCTGGAGCATTCATTCCATCCTCTCGTCTCATCTCTCCCTCTCTTCCAACCAAGCCAAGCCTACCCCAACACTGTCACCGACCTTCTAGGACATCCAGCCCATGAAGCGTGTGTCAGTTCAGGCTTTCGTCACCACCTTCCCCCCCCCTCCACCTCTGGCTGTCTCACATCCTGACACAGCCTTGTCTCTGCTCTACTCTTCAATTTCTGATACTCTTGATGCTCTTGCCCCTTTCATGAGGATCCGTTTGAAGTCCAAAACCAAGTGCAATTCCTGGTATAACTCTGACCTAGCTAAACTTAAACGTAAGTGTAGGGTGGCTAAGAGGAAATGGAGGGCTTCTTGTTCATCCTCTGACAAACTGGCCTGTCGCCTGCTCCAAAGGCAATACCGACTCTCTGTCCTCACCAAGAAGAGAGTGCACATTCAAGCTTGTGTCTCTGTGGCATCTAACAACTCGGCTGAACTCTTTAAAATCTGTAAGGAGCTGGCCAACCCTGCTGCAGTCTCTACCCCTCCTATTGCCTCCAAGGCTCTTTGCAATGCCCTTGCCTCTCAATTTATCTCAAAATCCCAGAACATCATGTCCACCCTCTCCAACTCTCCCCCTCTTCTCCCTACTCCATCTGTGCTTGCTGACCCTCCTTCAGCCACCCCCCCACCCTCCTTCTCGTCCTTTCCTCTTTTCTCCCCTGATGAGGTCACTAGACAAGTCTGATCTATGAAAACCTCGCCAAAATAGGTTCATCCCAGTTACTCTAAAACCATCAAGGACATATTGACACCCTCGCTCTGGCCCTTGCTGATTTTTGCAACCACTCCTTTGCATCAGGATCCTTTCCCTCTCCTCTGAAGCACTCCCTTGTGCATCCTCTTATCAAGAAACCCACAGCTGATCCTTCATGTCTGGCTAACTATTGCCCAATTTCCATTACTCCCTTTCTGGGCAAACTCCTGGAAAAGCTGGCCATCTCTCAGCTTGACCTTCAATCCCATTCTGATGGCTGTCTCTGTGACCACCAGTCTGCCTTCAGAGCTGCCAGAAGCACGTAAGCTGCTCTCCTAAACACCCGCAAAGATCTGTCCTCATCCTACTCAATCTCTCTTCTGCCTTCGGCACGGTCAACCATACCATCCTACTCAACCATCTGTGTGATAACCTGGATATCAATGATCGGGGTCTGGCCTGGCTGACCTGTTTTCTCTCTGATCGACCCTCCCAGGTCCGACTTGGGTCCTTCCTATCATCTATGTTCCTCTCTACCTGTGGTGTTCCCCAGGGGTCTAACCTCTTGCCCTGGCTTTTCAACCAATACCTGGTAACTCTCGCCCACTGCATTGCCATTTGCTGCTCATATTTCCAGTGCTACGCTGACGACACGCAACTCATTTTCAGGCTGCCCTCGTCCACCGCCTCTCCTTCTCTCATGTCTGATTGCCTAACTGTCATTCAAGATTGGTGTGCCGCCAATGATCTTTGTCTGAATGCCAGCAAGACAGAGATCCTCCTCATCGGCACGCCTTCACCATCCTTTCCCCTTACTCACTGGCCGGTCTCCCTTGGCCCTCCGCCTACCCCCAACCGCAAGGCTAAAAATCTCGGGTCATCTTTGACTCCACACTTTCCTTTTCTGCCCACATCTCTGATGACTCTAAAAAGTCAAACTTTCTACTGCACCTCCTCAGTGGTACTCTGCCTTTCCTCTCCTTCCCCCAGAAGTTCATGGCCTCCCAAGCTCTGGTTCTCTCTAGGTTGGACAATTGCAACAGCCTCTTTCTAAATCTACCTGCCTCTACTCTCCACCCCCTGCAACTAATCCATAACAGAACTGCAAGACTTGCCCTTGGCCTCAAGCCCTGGGATCGTATCTCTCCAGCTCAGAAATCTCTCCATTTGCTTCCAGTGGATGCAAGGATTAAATGCAAAACCCTCTGCATTGCCCACAAGGCTTTCTGGGGCCTGGTTCAAAAATACCTTTAGCTATCCCTCTGCAAATACCTCCCCTCTCGAGCTCTTCTCTCCTCTACCTCTAACTCCCTCAGGGTAAGTCGTTTTTCCACGAAACGAGTTGGCAGTAGTTCTATGTCTTTGGCTGGGGTCTCCCTCTGGAACAGCCTCCGTGCCACTGTAAAACTTGAGGAGAACCATCTGCAGTTCCGGAAGCATCTCAAGACCTTCCTCTTTGCTTCTGCCTTCGCTCCACCTATACCCTGCTGATCTGTTCTCTCTTGGCACCGTGCACCTGGCCACCCTCTGTCTTCTGGGCCCAGGTACCTGCTCACCCTGCCACCCTCCCACCCTGCCTCCGGGCCACCCCTTGTGCTGGGGTCTGTGTCTGTACTCATACATTCCCCCCTTTTTCTTCCTGCACTTTTCAGACCTACCCTGTCTGCTGCCTTAAACCCAGCACTTGCCACTTGCTGGCTGCACTACCACTGTTTGTTGCCTTAATTATTTATGAATTGTTTATTATTTGTCTGTTTCTCCTTTGCACCTTTCCACTTCTTCCCCCTTCCATGCACTTTTACCCTCCCCCTCTCCTATGCACTTGCACGTTTTCAGTGTCACTGGGCCTTGTAAGATCGCTGTTTTGTTCTAGCCTGTTCCCCGCCCATGCCTTGTCACGCTCTGAAAAACTTGTGTACGAGTGTGATAGAAATAAAATATCAATATCAACACTTCTAGTCACCAACAGTGCACAGGAGAATTTTCATGATGCCTTTGCTGATTATATGGCAGTACAAAAACATGTTCATGCTGAAAATGTCCATGCATTTCTGTGCTTTCTGCACCAATATATGCCAGTATTCCCACATACAAACATACTCCCTTTAAGTGTGCCTTTAATTCCAGTGGACATTGCATGCCACAGTAAAAAACATGTTCTTGCTGGGTCCACAAATGCCTACCCCTGTGGTGAAGGAACACTTATGTTGGCTTTGTTCTTCATGACAGAAACATATGCAATGGCACAGGAAACATGTCCTTGCCAGCTGCACAAATGCCCGTACCTAAGAACCCAGATGTTGGGCCTCATTATAAATTTGCCGGCCAGGCAACAAGGGTGCCGGTAAGCTCATGGTCACCCTTGTTTCCGGACCCGCAAACTACGAGTCTGCCTGCAGGGGCCTCTGTGCCTGACATGTCTGACCCTGCCGGGCGCAGCGGCCTCAGTAGGCAGACTCTTCACTGGAGCACCAGCACCGTTGCTAATTGTGCTGGTGATCCCGTGTCCCCACTCCCATAGAGTCCAATAGGAATGTATGGGAATGGGGATTAACAAATATACCGGTGCTTGACTTCCCAACCGCCGGACCCGTAATGAGCTGGTGGCACTGGAATGTCAGGCGCCGGTAAATTATTGTGGGTCTGGCGGCAACCCGCCCGTAGCACCGGCAGGGTTACCGCTGGACCCGTAATGAGGCCTGTCGTCTTTTGCGCTTAATGCCAGTAAAACATGTCTTGCCAGAGTAAGAAAAAATAATCTCCTTGCTGGCTGCACAAATGCACTCCCACCAACCATGTACGAACACTCATGTTACCGTTGGGCATAACACCAGCAATGCCACAGTAAGGAAACATGTTCTTGCTGGATGGACAGATACCCCCTCGCTAGTGTAAAAACAAACATCATGTTGGTGTTGCTTTTAATATGAATAATAAATGCCATGCCACAGTAAGAACACATGCAGGCTGCCTGCACCATTGTAGTATAACCTCTTATCCACCCAACCCCTTCTCCACAGAGTACCAGTCATTAATTTGGCTTTGCCCAAAAATGCCTCTTGTCATGTCACTGTAATAAATTGTTCATGCTCCAATGTCCCCTTGTCCAAAGCATTGCACGCACACACATTCATACATATTCACCTACCAGTCACTGATCCATACATCTTTTCTCAATCATTCACAACCCCAAAACATTCACACTGCATTCTCAGTCATGTGTGCACTCTCACACATACATGGACACCATATACAATGCACTCTGTTCCATGTGAGCACTTAAACAGACACACTCTGGCATGCATGCAAATGCACACGCAAATACATGCATACATAAATACATACACATCTGACACCCTATCATGCACACATGCATACACACATAAATAAATGATTTTTTTCTTGCCTATTTCCCGACCAGCTCCTCTCCAGGCCTGCCGCTCCCTTGCTAAACACAGACATCAGCCAGGAAGAATGGGGAGCTTCCTGGTTTCTGACATGTACCATCAGGGACATCATTTGGGGGTCGCCAGAGGTCGCAAGTGCAACCTCTGTGGTCACAGTTGCGACCTCTGCTGACCTCTGGACTGGAGCATGTGTTAGCATGAATATATCAACTGTACCTTGCAATGACGGATGATGTTGTAAACCAGGCATTCTCATTGTCTAGTCTGCAGTTTAATTAAAGCCTGCCAGAATATTCCTCTGAACTGTATTGCTTTCTCTCTCACCATCTCTCTCTCACTCTCTCTCTGTCTAGCCTCTCCATCTCTCTCTTCTTCCCTCTTTCTCACTCTCTCTTTCTCTATCTGTCTCTCTCTCACCGAACTAATAAATCTCGCTTGCCTCAAAGCAGGTCGAAAATGACCACAGCAGAAGAGAGCCACAAGTAACGCTTTGTTGTAATGTGTCTCTTTCCTATCTCCATGGCATGCTTTTCAGGAGGGTTGTTTGCATGTATGAGGTAACGAGTGCCCAGAGTATGGGATGTCGAGTGAGTGTGCTGCTTTCCCTATTTTGCAAACCTCTGAAGCCTGAAAAGTAGATGCACGCAGGATTTACATGTGGTCAACTTTGCACCAGACCTGCAGATTAACTGGTTTACTGTTAAATGGCACCGACTACAGAGTGTAATTTGCTCCTCACTTTCAGAATATTCAGACATCTAATTGCTCATTTTACTGTAGCCGGCAAGATAGCTCAGTTGTTTGAGCTCTCTCTGCTGCAATGTGTGTTTGTGTGTGAGCTGCAGGTTGCAGGTTTGAATCCTGGCAAGGCCAACTCAGCCTTACATCCATCTGAGGTCGATAAATGAGTACCAATGCAGGATGGGTTATATTGTATGTATACAGTAGTTACAGGGAGTGAGTACAACCAATCTTCGGTAGTTTCTTCTTTGTTCTTTAAGACGATTATTACATAGTTCAGGGTGCAAACCCGCTGTAAATAGGGCCTCCGTGGAATAGCCCTGCGAGCAACAATGTTCAAAGACCTTGGCCGTCTGGCCAGCGGTGCGGGCTGCACTGCACTCCTATCACCACTAAAAAGTGGTTTCTTTAGTTATCTGATGGATTATGTCTTCTTGCCAGAAACAAAGCTTAGATGAGAAACTTGTCTTTCATATAATTAAATTTTAATTTAAGTTGTTTCGCACTTGATACTTAAATGTTATGCAGATGCTGAGTGGGAAGGCCAATGCATTTTGGAATTAAATCCTTCATCAGGGCCTATATAACATTAATTGTTGTTCAAAACAATGAGAAAAAGAAACAATTCACAACAACACCATAATATCAACCAAAAGTAAAAAAGGACGGATCCATATTTAAAAAGTCCAGGATGCGCACAGATTAAGCCACCCACATTCGTTCGATCACAAGTTCAATAGGCATTTCACAACGTTTACATCAATCAATATGTGTGAAAAATCCGATGTGCCACCATGTGACCCACAGGTGCACAATTTGTGATAGTATTGAAAACATACATACGGATATGAAGTGTGTTGGGATAGGAGCATAGGTCATTGAAATTCAGAAAGAAACAAAAGGTAGAGAGATGTAACAAAATTCTCAGTAAGAGGCTGGAAACAAATGTGAAAACTATGAACTCACACTGACATTGTATCCCTAAAGACCAGTAAATCTTGTAAAATGGCTGAGCGTTCGCTAACTGAATTTGCATACGTTCAGATGACAAAACCGGTTTCCCAAGAACATCTGTAGGAATGAATGCAGGTTATATAAGACCACGTCTTAAATCTAGTGGTGGCATCTATTATCTCGGTGAGAGCAACGGCTTACCTGCTGCTGCAAGAGGACTCACCTCAGTTCTCAGTGAAACCGCGAGGACGCACGTTTCACAGTGAGTATATTTGTTGTCACACGTAACTATGGAAACAACACGGGTTTCCTGCAGGAGAATCATGGTCGATGGCGGTGGCCATCTTGGAATGATGTCTTTTCAGTGTTATTAATACAGAAACCTACATAACCATTCACTCATATGTCCTCAGAGCTCTCATCTATATGTACCAGTGAACCAATATAACCAAACGTTAAAAAGAAAACGTCAATCTCATTTGGATATAATTAGAAATTATATGTGCAACATCGCTCGTATTTTCATCATAGAACGGCAATCTTGTGCTGAAACCTCTCCTTAACGTCATGAAGTCTAGAATTCCCTAATGAACTGATAGTGGTAGACAAACTCGCTTAGTGCGGGTGTGGGTAAATTCGAGTGGACTGCATATCTCATTTCTAGCGCATCCGCCTAATTGGATGATGCGCAGCTGTCGGTGTCCTCAGATGGAGAATGTTCATCCTAAAGGTAAAGCTTGTACGTGAGAAGCTTAGAAAGGGCGAATGTGGAGAACACTAGTGTCCGTCATTTTACCGAAACCAAGGACATGAGCGTCATAATCCTATGGTAATCCAAACCGCTCAAGATACCTTGAAAAAGTACACTAGTGGAGACAGTATGCTAATAATACGAAAATCTCTAGAACACGATACCCAACTACTGACGGAAGTTAGAGAAACATTATTATTATTCGGGTTCGTATGAACCACTTACTAGACAAGGTGGGTCACTTATCTGCATCGAAAAACACAATCTCCAATAATACACCTCTAATAACACCTTATAAACAGGGTCTATCTAAATACAATTGGCTCACTTAAGCGAAAGACCGAATAGAGGTCACTTCATATGGGTAGTCGTATACATAGACTATATATATAATTTTGTAGAAAAATCTCTTTCCATGTTATTATAATACCCGAGAGGCCTACCTAAGTATTGTTGTCTAATGTATACTGTCTAAATGGCTAAACCATTGCACCCTTAGTTGGATACAATCATAATATGCAATTTAGGTGTTAGCTCACCGCAAAACAGTCACAATTACATGAAAGTAAGATGTGGGTGTATGGTAATCTGGCGTATTAACCTGGACATGGAATACCTTCAAGGTGGAAAAACACATGATCATAAGTATTCAAAAAGGAAACATCTTCATAAAAAACAACTCAAATCTAACTCCTCGTTGATCCCATCGGGAGCTAGTGAGTCCAGTTTGTCTATCCAAAATGCCTCTTGTTGTGCTCTCCATTTTTTGATATCTTTATTGTGTTTCTTAGTAGATAGCACCTCCAGTACTGAAAACCTCAATTGTGTAAGTGAATGTCCGTTAGCTTTGAAATGTCTCGCTATGGCTGAGGTGATGTTGCCATTGCGTATACAGGACTTGTGTTCATTTATCCTTATCCGTACTTTACGTGCGGTTTCTCCTACATAGTAGATGCCACAGGGGCATCTAACGGCATAGACCACATTTTCTGATAAACAGGTCGCATGGTACCTCAGTTTCATTTCGCTCCAGTTTTGGGATGCATTATGGTGTTACCTTTCATCACAATGTTACAGTTGCTGCAAATCATGCACGGGTAAGTGCCTGGGTGCTTGTCCGGTCTTCTGCTAGAGTCCTTACTTCTTGTGTTCACCAGCATTTTACGTAAATTGTTACTCCTTTTGTAGGCAAACACTGGTGGTTGTGGGAACAGATCTTTAATCCGATCCTCACTCGTCAATACGTTCCACCTATTTCAAATTATTTCTTTTATTTTGTTGCTCTGCATAGCATATGTCGTGATGAAAACTAGTTCTGGATTAGTCCTTTCTTTCCTTTTTGTCAGCAGTTGCTCTCTTGTCAAAGTTCCTGTCTTCTCACGTGCCGTTTGCAAATCTGTTTACTGTTCTATATAACCGCTTAAGCTTACGTGCTATATAATAACACATCATTATCATTTGGCCTGGGATGTCTGCTTGCTCAGTCATTTGATAATATGAGCCTATACACACTGACATTAACGATACATATGGTGGTCATTCTTGTATGAAATGTATATCACATTAGTGATATCGTAACCACATTTTTCGTCATGTACTTAGGAACAATGCTATGTGATGCCACTTCCTGTTTTGTCAAGGGGTAAAAGGTTGTGTTTTATTGCTTCCCACGATGTCGTTCAGGTTGGGGTCATCAGTGTTCAAGGTCGTGCCATGTCACTTCCGCTACCCCTGGCATTTTGGTGAAATGACATCCCTATGTGCAGTGTAGCCAGAGTACTTCCATCTCATTGTAGGGAAGGGTGCTCCGCTCCAGAGCCGGCATTCAAAGATTTTGGGCAGTCATTGTCTCCTTGGAGCCTTACCGCTCTATGCCCCTGCTGGCAAAACAGGACAGGAACTGGGGAGAGTTCCTGGGGGATCTTCAGTATACTACATTCGGGGTTGCTATCATAGAGCTTTTGACATCCACTAGCCCAAGGGTCTCTCTCTCTCCACATTACCTAGTATCAGGGATGGGTGGGAGATCTTGACATAGTTTACTGTTTGTTTTGTGCAGCATATAGTGGAATAAAATAGCAACCACTTAGGGTGTGTAGGTCAGAACATCTATCCTCTGAATCAGAATTATGTTCAGCTGACAAACATCCTCAAATAAAAGGAACTGAATATGACTATGTTCAATGTTCACTGCCACAACAACATTTTCTTGGTAACTTCCTTTTACCCGAGATTTACTGCATCTGCTGTGTGCTCCTTTATGGAAAAATGTTTTGTTTTCATGGTTAAAATATTCACGTGGCTTGATTTTTATGTGGGATTATTTCTGTTTCACAAATCACTGAAGGGTGTTTCAAATCATCTTCCCTACTACGAGACTCATTTAGAGTTTGGCAGAGCGGTGGGAACGTGGCGGTAACGGGATTAAAGCTATTTTTACAGCACAGCAAGCCACACGTAGAGTTTCAAAATGAGTTTCGTAATGAGAGAATTGGTTTCAATGGAGGAAATGTCCGTAACACAAAACCATGTCTGCATGTGATAAGGACCACATGTGGTTATTACAATCTGCTTGGAGTTCTATTGAACACCAAAATGATAGAAAATTGCATGCTTTAACCATTACCTCATGCCTACCACAGGTGGAAATGGTATTGTAGTTTCACAATATTGCCAAGGAAATACTGCCAAACTCTCAATGAGGTCATAAGAGTCTATCACCAACGCTCTCCGCAAGTTGCCCACAATTTTCGTCTCTCAAGAGTCTCTCAACTGCTACTTAAGAACAATCAAATGTCTCTTTCCGGTCCCTCTTGATCCATCAGTGTCATAACCCCCTTTGTCACTGCACCCCATTCTCTGTCACCTTCTAGATTCATGCCTGCACATCTGTTGCTGGTAATAACTCCTGCTGTCACCACAAAAAGCCTTCACATATTTTCCAGCCCTAACTATCCTCCATGCATCGTTTCCCTGATTCCCTACACAAGGTCATGGTGGGTTTTTCACCTGTGGATAGTCATTGCAGTTGCTGGATGTTAAGATCCCTTTCTGCACCCCTTTCACATGGAATCAGTGTTGATGTGTACTTCTGGTGCCACCTCAGTAATCCATTTACAGTGTAACATCACACTCACCATGCCCAACTGGACATACTCATTAGGATCTTCATTCAGGTCTAAAACCGCAAGTCTACTTCAAACCTTCACATCTACGAAAACCCATGGTGGCGTGATGCTGCTTGTCCACCAAGGTCCAAAGATGTGAATACACATCCTGATAACCTAAGGCTAGGAAAGAACTGATACTGTTCCTTAAGTCCTCTCTTTTCTAACAGAGCATTGCAGCATGGACTGCTAACTCATCAAGAGGCCAGACCCTTGGCCATATGTGTCTACCTGATCTGCCATGTCCATCCCATCATACTAGGCTGTAACCAACACATGGGTTCCTATAGGCTCCTCCACGGCACTGGGGTGACTGCTTCATGCACTTACCTCTAGATGCTACTTACTCTGCATGCTACATTAGCAAGCACTTCCATATACGATTGTTTTGGAAACAGGAATACAACTTTTGCCATGTTACCCTAGAAGCCCCCACCCCGATTATATTAAGTATTATGAAGAAAGAACATGATTTGAATAACTATGTTGATGGCAACAGACCACAATGAAATAAAAAGACCAGGACACATAGGCGATGGACTGTGATGAAGGAGAAGTTATATGATTCTGGACTATGGGGAAGACATATGGCAAAGTATTCTGATGAAGAACTATGATGAAGGACTATGATAATAGACTATGTAATGATGATTAGGGGGGAGGAGAAAGGTTATGATGAAGGACTATGATAATAAACTATGTAATGATGACTAGAATGGAGGAGAAAGGTTATGATGAAGGACTTTAATGAAGGAGGACAAGGGCAAATGACTATGGCGAATGAGAATTGAAATGATTAGGTAATAGGATTAAGGAGATGGATTGTTCTGTTGCAATATTATAAAGGGAAAGGCTATGAAGAAAGACTATGACTAATCAAATTAATAAATGGCCATGTCTGATAAACAGAAGAAGTAGATGGACTATTGCTTGACTATAAATGAGGAGAAGGCACTTGGATGATGGACTGTGATTAAAAGAATGGCCTCGGACAAAAGACTGTCATAATGGAAAGGATTTTGAAGAAGGAGATGCACTGTGACAAAAGCAGATTGCGAATAAAAAGTAGTATGGTGAGGGACAATGACAAAGGAAAAGGACTATGATAATTGACATTGATGAAGAAGAGGAATTTTATGGAGGAATATTACTAAGGAATATGATGGACTATGACAAAAGAGAAGCACTCAAATGAAAGAATATGATGAAATAGAAGCACTAGCACAAGGCTCTGTGCTGAATTTGGACTAGGATGAAGGACTTCAATAAAGTACAAAGAGTAGGTCAATGACTATGAAAAAGGAGAAGCTATATGATGAAGAACGTTGGCAAAGGACTGAAAAATGAGGACTATGGCAAAGGAATATGACGAAGAATGACTCTGGCAAAGGATGATGCCAAAGGGAAAGAACTTGTAAACAGACTAGGATGATGGAGAAGGACTTGGCTATATAACTACGATAAAAGAGAATGACTATGTGTGGAACTATTATGATTTAGAAGGGCTATGATGAAGGATTATGATGAAAGAAAAATACTTGAATAACTATATTGAGGGAAATGCACTATGGTGAAAGAAATGGACAAAGGAAAAGTTGAAGGACTATGATGAAGGTGAAATTCTATGACCAAGAACTATTATTTAGTACTATGGTGAAGGACTATGATGATTGAATATGATGAAGGATAAAGATTCAAACTAATTACTCAAATGAAGGAGAATGACTGAGATGAAAGACCAGGATGGATGAGAAAGGATTATGATTAAGGAGGACAAGGACAATTACCTACGGCAAAGGATAATGAGAAGAATGAAGGAATAGGATGAAGGAGTACGATTGTCATATAGTAATATTATGATGTGTAAGTGATTTCAATCCGGCACTTCACCTAAGTCAGTGCCTAGCTTGTAATGCACAACTGAAATCCTTATTTATTTATTTGTGTCTAAAAGTTCTTTTATTCTGAACGATGTACCACTTATATCATGCCCCTCTCTAGGAACCACCCCCCCTCACCCCCCGGTCACACTGAACCAGGAATCAGGCTGGTTTGTAAAGTTAAAATATTTATTCATATATTTCACAATATAATCACACTATTTTTAATGGGGATACAATAATCACCAACAAAAACAATGCAGCACAGCAATAATACTTTAATACTTTTGTGGGTGTGTGTTCAAATTAAATGGCAATGTGGTTACTATTTCCCCCTGCACACCCCTCAACCCCCCAATATACAATGTAGAGAGATAGGAGGAGAGAGAACAGGTTTCAGGAATGCAGAATTCAAGCAAATATATCAATCACAATCTCCCCCCAGCAACACAAGAGAAAATCAGAACTAATTGGCAAACTGTCAAAATGGTTTTAAAGTTGGCTTTGAATGGGATAGGTAAAACACTAAATATGGGCTAAATCACTGAATGGTTTAAATTCTAATGGGAGCCACTTTATCTGGTTGCAGACAAACACTAGCAATGATTTGATATCAAAAATCAATGTGAAAACTTAATTTTGAGGTCGGGTGCAATTGAAAGTTGTTTTACACATTATAGATTTTGCCAAAATTAAAATTTCCGGCAAACTTTTATGTGTGCGGTATTCGCGATGCGGGAGCACTGCGAGGATCCGAGATGCGGTTTGGGTTCTACGGAAAGCTTAGGATGTGAGCTACAAATAGACATTTAAATTTTCGTTTCTAGCATCAAGAAGTTATGGACCTTTTCGTGGAGGTCGTTTTTTTCAGATAGAGGCGAATTGGAAAACAAGGGTGAGCTTTTAAAAGACAACAGGATTTCTTTACACTAGGGATGGATTATGGATAAGCAAATACTACATGACAGCACAGCCACCAGACCAGGACATCTCTGGATCAGGATTTTTGCCTGCCGAGACGCTTGCCTTCTCCAGATTAAATATATCAGCGCAAAGATTGGTTTGACAATATTAATACAGAAGATAATAGGGATGAGATAGAGAGTTCAGGCAGTTCAAAAATATTCTAACATTGCAGTTTTGAGTATAATAGAGGATGGATTTGGATAGGTATTGCTATGGACAGTACATAGGCTAGTGACAGTCCTATACTAAGGATACTCACTATATAGGTTTGAACAGAACCGTCAGGAATTCTGGTCAGAAATTCTGCTGGGCACACCGGATTGGGACAGGCTGCTGGGCACACCGGACTGGACTGGTCAGCAATGGCTCTGGTTCACAGCTATCTGGTCACAGCACGGCATCCCTGGGTTGGGTCTTTGGATTCTGGTGATAACTCTTATCAGGAAAGCAGATACAGCACAGCCAGGCTGTTCTTTGGTTCCCCTTAGATGTCTGAGGTAAATTCTGGTTTCTGGAATTTTAAGGCCTAGCTGAGAATGGTTCAGCTATAGAAGTGGGCCTTTCTGCTTGCCAAGTTTCTGGAGTCTGGAGCAGGGAGGATGTCAAGTTCTCTTGCAAAGTGCTCCGCCATCAATCGGTTGGTGGGTGGATCTGTGTGTCTCTCTAAGTCCTCAGCATTCTCTATTTATGCATTTGATAAAGGGGTGTGTATGCTGGATTAACCTAAGCACGCCCCCTAAGTTGGCTATAGGTTAGAATATTCCCTCTCCTTTCATTGCAGGAGAAAACAGGGTGTCACCATGATGATGTGATTTTATGAGTCAGGGAATCCTCCCCTTCCCTTTTGAACATGAAATCTACTTTTCGTATAATACATATTTACAATTTTGCAAACTTTATAACAATAACATATCTAGATCACATATTTTGTGGAGCAAGTGCTCTTCCAGGCCCTGTCTTTGTAGGATCTTGTATTGGCTTTTGACAGAATTCTGCCCTTTTGGGCCATAACACAATATCTAGTTTATCCAAAATTATGTACAACTGTGCGCATTGCATATGGGCATAAGTGTGTGAAGTTTCATGCTTTTGACATGAATACATTTGCTATAAAACCACAATTTCTACAGTTACTTCTCAGAACATAGCACAGAGTTCTATCCCCTCTTAAAATGTAGAGCCAAAATGTAGGTTTAGAAGTCCGGGATTTTCATATTTTTTACAATTATACACAGTAAATTATCAGTCTTTTTAGAAATATACTTTCTGTCCGTTGTGAATCAACAAAGGTTGTCTGTTTCCACCTCCTTTTCCACCTGGCAGGTCTAAAGCAATCTGCCCCCTTCCTTCTGGGAGAGGCATATCCTTTCAGACTGAGAAAGTCCATTGTCCCCTTCTGCTGCAGCCCAAGACCTCCTTCCCTGATCTAATTCTCACAAAGGTGTGATTTCCTGTCCTTGGTGGGAAGCAGAAGGGAGATGCTTTTTGTTGGAGAAGCTGTGGAACTAGTTTGGTGGCTTTGAGTTCAGCTTACTGTAAATGTCATGTTGTCATATTTTTCTTTGTTTAAAATAAACTTGCAATTTTAAAACAAACATCTAGGATTCTGATTCCAGGCTCTAAACCATGAAGTTTAAATAGTTACAATCTAGGTTACTCTTGATGACAGGCAACTTAGATTTTAGACATTAGATCTTAATGAAAGTTTACAGTCTTATTGCAGGCTTTTGAAACAGCATTCAGGCAGCCGCTGGTACTGCGCCCAAATTTTGACACATCCCACAGGCAGGCAAACTGGCTGTGGATGTTTTTTGTGACAAATTCAGCTCTCTGGGCTATTGCAATTTCCAATGATTTCTTGAATTCAGTAAAATATGACACCCAACAAGAAAGAAGATTGCATGTGTGTGGGTGTTTGTGGACCAATTCTGTATTTTCAGCAACCAAGAAAATATTTCAAAGCCAAGATTTCGGATTTCTTTCAGCAAGTACTCCTTTTCATCTGTGCTCCATTTTTACTGGTTGGGCAGCCCAATGACATGTTTCAGAAGTGTGCTCTCCTTAATAAGGGCATGGCTGCCTCCAAAATCGTGTCTGGGTGCGGGTTCCCTGAAAGGGGAAATACCGGGCCATTCTGACTTTGGAGGGCCCGGTATTTCCTCCTTCAGGTAACCCGGACCCGGTCCTTCCCCATTCCCATTGAGCCCAATAGGGCTCAATGGGAATGGGGAGGGAGCGAACAACGGGCCCGTTAATAACGGGCCCGTTGTTAGCTCCCTGGTCCCCTTGCGTGACCCGCTCAGGATGTCTGGTAAAACCAGATGTCCGGAGCAGGTCCCGCGAGGGAACCTCGTAATAGAGCGGAATGGGATTAACGGTGCCGGCACCATTACCGGCGCCGACAATCTCATTCCGCCAGCCTCGTAATGAGGCCCATTGTTTTCCAAATGCTGCATTAAATTTACTTTTTTGTGCAAACATTTATCTGACAGGAAAGCTGTTCTCAATCTTCACTAAATAGTGTTCCGGTATATAAAGCAACTAAAATGAAGAAATTACTTTTGTACTCCGAGTGGATCTTCTCCAAATTGGAATGCACATCACAACTGAAGTAAATATACAAATAGATAGGCAACTTTGAAATAAGCTTGCCTTGTGACGTCTCTGTGATTGAGGAGAGGCTTAAGGGCATGCCCTCACAAAGCTTCATAGCCACATCCCATTTCACCCCCAACCTGGGCCGTGTCGCCTAAACCATGTAAGGAGCCTACTCACAAAATGGAAATTGAGTGTTTTGTAAGTATAATTATTTTTCCTTTATTTAAGGACATAATTATAACATGAACACAAATATATAGTTATGTTAAACTTTTGCATCAACTACAGCATGTACAAAAAAAAAAGTATGCTAACCTTTTTTCTCTTATTTTTTTACATAGACAATGGAGTATGGCCAGTATTCCCTTGCATTGTTTATGGAGCCACTCTTGACAGTCACGCAAGGTCACCTCAACTCCGTCAGTCACCATGCCCAGAATAAAATGGTTCCCAGTAGATTTGGTAAGTCTCTTCACACTACTGATTCTATAGGAAATATGAAATATAACATTCTTTTTTTTAACCGGTATTCCACGGTTATTTTCCTAACAAATGATACTTGTCTCTAAAATTGAAGATATTGTAAATGGCCGTTGCTTAGGATGGGTGTACTGAGGACATTGTTCTTCCTTGGTTTCTTTGACTATCCCACATCCTTAGTTACAGTTCACCCTATAAACGTGACACATTTACTTAGGAAAATAAATAATTGTGCACTAAACGTTATGGTGGTTGAGTCATCTGTTGATTCCGTATGGCTGAGCCTGCCCCAAAATATATGCCTGTTACTCATTTTCTTCTCACTGACGTCCATACCACGGTTGGAATATTCTTTCCATCTCGTTCAGCACATCTCACTTCAGATAGGAAGTGGCCTTGAATGCTATAAAACCAGTGTTTATTTTATGTTCTTGTAGATCAAATTCCTCACATGATTCCTCACATGATTTCCACATAGAAAGCAATATTTATCAAGCAATACATTGGTCAGAAAATATTCACTACGATCAATGGTAAAACAATGTTGCTATTACATTTGTGTTTTATTTGAAAGTTTTTTGATTTACATAAAAATAGCGCACATACCAGATAACCTACATAAAAAATGTCCATTGTTTTTTTGTTATAGACAGGATTAAGTAGAACAGTGATGCAAACAGTGGGCCATGTCTCTCATTCTTTTTGTTTTAGTCTTGACGTGCTCTAAGATTGTATTTCTGGTGATTTGGAGACAATCAAGATTAGACTGCGACCAAGCGGGTAGAGGTTGAATATCTTTTCTACACAATATAATTTAATATTACTACTCTAAAAGATGTTTTTCTTGACAAAATGAGATGACAATGTAAGTGTTTTCTCTATAAATGGTTAGCGTCTAGTTAATCTAGTGGCCATGCGACATGCAATGTATTTGGTTATCATTGGCATAGAAACACATGCAAGCAAGGAAAAAATCAACAAACAGGTGATAATATAACAAGGTAAAACTAGACAACTGGGGATCCACTTTTTTATTGTTGTACGTTATTTTAGAGTTGGAGGATAGGGGAGGCAGAGTGGTGTTCCTACACATGTATGGGCATTGTGTGATGTTCATGAGGCATGGAGATAGTTGTCTGATGACATTATTGATCACGAGTTGTGGTCAAGGAAATGTTCCAAGATTTCTAAAAAGGTTGAATCTGCATTTGCCAGACAGTACATCAAGTGCTCTTAGGAGGCCGCTTTGGTAGTTTCTTGTCACCATTCTTCTATGGTGGGTATTTTTGGTTTCACCAATGTCCGAGGATACATTGTTTAGTTACCATCATACCAGTGGTTTCCATTTTTGAGAGGTCATATAGCAAGATTCGGCTGTATTGATGTTGTTAGTGATTTATTTATTTATATGAGGACGCAGGTTCAGAAAATGGATTATATACATTTGTAGCTCCACACAGTTCGAGCCGTAGTTTGAATTATGTTTTTTTGACTCTGAGGAGTTTTGCGGGGGACCAATGCCAGTGATGAAGGATGTTGACATTAGAACATTTCAATCTGGCTTCTCTTAAGCTTAGCACAGTTTGCAATTTGATCTTTTTCCAGTGTTTTCTTCTATTAGTCACCAGTATTCTTATGCTAGGGGTATTATGGAAAAATGCAGGACAATGTGGAAATTATTGTAGTTTTCATAGTTTGTGTTTTGCTCCAGTAGGATAGGTTCAAAAATTTCCAGCGGTTGGACTCAACCCTTGTATTTTTCCATAGTAGTTGGATATTCTCTATAAAATACCCTGCAGACTAGGGTTTAGCTTGATGCCTTGGTATTTCAACCCTTTCAGGACCCAATGAAGGTGGTATTGATAAATGTCTGCCCTGGTTGTGATCTTAGATATGGGTATAGCCTAGTATTGCTGTCAATTGATTTGTATCCAGAAAATATTGAGAATGCAGTGATGCTATTTCTGATTTTTTTATAGTTAATTAGAAATTGTCTTCATATCACTTCACCTACAGCAGACGTCTGTGCCTTGTGAGATCCGTGATGCAGTTATTTGATCGTATGGATACCTAAATGGTTCTAATGCTAAGATAAATTCTATGTGCATGGGTGTCAAGAAAGTAGACCCTAACAGATGGTTTGGAGTAGAACAGTTTGACATTTCTAATGAAATTCTCTTCGAGCCTAAATGTGGGTAACATTCATTACTCTACCCTGTCAAAGGCTTTTTCTGCATCCAATGACAAGGGTAGGGCTGAACAGTTTGCATTCTCAAGGTCCAGAGCACATGCAGGATTTCCCTTATATTGTCGCTGGCGATTCGCTATGCTGAGAAACTAGCTTGTGCTTGGTCGATCAGTTTATGCAATGCAGCAGTAGCTATTGGCAAACCCTTTCATCAGAATGTTGACATTTAAATTGATGAGGGAAATTGGTCTGTAGTTACTACACCAAGTGTGGTCCTGCAATGTTTGGAGATCTCTGAGATTAGAGCTCTACTGAACTATTTCCTTAGGCTTCCCTTGCTATCTACCTCATTATAAAATCTGGTAAAAATTGATATTTTAAGCGTGTGATGGCATTACCTTTAGTCCGCAGGAGTGCAAAAATGAGTAGTGGCTAAATTGTCTAGTCAGTTCTCACACTTCTACAAAACATAAGTGATTACAATCATAAAGGTGAAACAGGCACAGCTCAGAGACATACCTCCTTTGCTTTTTGTGGTATTGTGGGCCAAGGGAAGGCTATACTCTCAATAGGGTTGTGCATGTGAAACAGTAGCAACGCAAACAGCAAAGTACAACAGTTCAAAATAAAGAAATGCGCGATCAATTTTCTGTAAACATGTTTATACTTTAAATAAACACCCCCTATTCAATAATAACTAAATAGAATACTCTAAAAAGAAACACCTGTGTGGAAAGAACAGAGAATATGCAAAGATAGAAAGATGCTGCACTATGGGTAATGAAATAGGGAGAAATAGGCAATGATGGCCTCCTTGTTTGTAATGGATATGTTCCGATAGATAAAGGAATTAAAGGTGACCTCATCAGCCTCTAGGGCTCCAAGATGGAGCTGTGGCATTTATCAGTCAATAAAATCTGTCAATGCTCTTGGCAGTTTGATAGCGTTGAATGAGGTTTCTTGGTGTTTGTTCTGTTCAAAGAAGGGTTGAATGTGGTGGTCATGTTGTTCTAGACGAGGAGCGGGTTTCGATCAGAGGTTGAGCGGATGTCTGTTGTGGTTCGAAAGCAGCTTTTGAAGAAGTAGAGATCATGGGGGCCACCAAGATTGGTTGGTTTGACAGTCAGTTCAATAGTGAATATACTGGTGAATGGATGCACAGTTCAAGCGGGGCCATTTCATGCAACGGTCGAAGGATGCGGTTTGATGAGGCCACCATGATAATTTGACTGTAAATGTGGATCAACAATGAAGATGCTGTCGGTTTGAAAAGTGGTTTGAACAAGGCAGTGATGTGCTTTTAAAGTCAAGTCTAGGAAACAACACACTCAGATGGTTCGGTGCAGTGGTGAACCTGTTCAACAGTGCATCAGAGTTGTTTGAAGATTAGAGGAGTGCCATAGGCAGCTCTACTGTTAGTTTGACTGATTTGAATGGGTACAAGTCATGGGTCGCAGCCTTTCAACCACAAAATCAAAGGGATCCTAGCTGTTTTGTTTCTCAAATGCTGTTATCCCAATCCAGGTTTATGGGCATAAGATTAGTCCTTTTCTCAGGCCCCCAAACATAGGGGAGGTAAGCACACATCTGCAGCAGGCCTTTATCACATTGACGTGCAATGTACCAGGGTGAGCGGTAGAGAGCCAGGTCTTGCTCCAGCAGCAGGTCACTTCCGATGTTCGCTGAGAATGGTTAGAGTGCAGAGCTTGCCTATGCCTTGGACTACCTGACTTTATCTCAAGGTTGGAGGACTTTGAGTTGAGGTCCAGAAATGAATACTTTTTGGAGTTGTAGACTCACTTGTTTATAAGTGATTGCGCTAAAGCAAGCCTCCTCCAAGGGGTCAATCCCTGTTCTTGAGACAAGTCGTAATTGCTTTCTGACATGATATGAAAAGTGCTTTGTGATAAAACAGGGGGAGACAGGAATGAAAGTGAGATACAGGGGGTCATTACGAGGAGGGTGGTAAAGGGTTAATGGCGCCGAAAAAGTGCCGGAGCCGTTAACCACTTAAGGATGCCTGGTTTTACCAGGTGTCCTTAGCGGGTCCTGCGAGCAGCCCAACATGCTAACAACGGGCCCGTTATTAACGTGCCCATTGTTAGCATGCTCCCCATTCCCATTGAGCCCTACGGGGGCTCAAATGGGAATGGGGATGTACCGGGTCTGGGTTCCCTGAATGGGGAAATACCGGGCCCCCCAAGGTTGCCATGGCCCGGTACTTCCCCATTCAGGGAACCCGGACCCGGTACCCGGAATGGAGGTAGCTATGCCGCAAATAGCAGCATGGCTACCTCCATTCTTGTAATGACCTCCATAGGGAGAAACAAGACGGTGGAATATTTCTACAACTATGCTTAGCTCCCTCTGTCTCCACTAACCCTACCCCTTTTCCTTGTTCATAGCATTAAAGGCCATTTTGGTATGCAGCCCCTTGGTGTGAGGCGAGAGTTCGAGAAATTAGCCCAAAATTGGGTAGTTGCGCACAAACTACAATGTCGATTTCTTAAATGCTGTTCTCAGAGTATGCTGCAGCAGTGGGGCACGGAGGGGTAATTTCTCAAAACCCCTACCTAAAATAGAGATTGCTAAAGTGTGGAGTGCCTCACTCTCTGCGCTCCTTCCTCATGGTTGTTGGTAGAGAGAAATGTGTCAAAAAGTATGCGTAAACTCGACAAATTATAAGTATATTTTAAGCGAACTGACAACACAAACGTTCTTAAAGTTCCATCATTTTTAATTCACTGAAAAAACGCCACGCCAACACGTGTTTCAGCCCTCTCTGGGCCGTCCTCAGGGCGTAATTAATAGTGTTTCCTTTCCAAAATATGTATCAAATTATGCATATGCTTAACACATTAAACAATATCAAAAAATTGTACTAAAATATCATGCAGTATTATAGCACCATGAAAATAAAGCAAAAAAACATAACAGGGTTATGCAGGGGAAACATGGGGGGGGGAGAGTGGAGGCAAAGAAGAGAAAGGCCATACGTTTACTCTTGTTGGTCCAAGTTATAATGACAACTGTAAAGAAATGTCAAAAAACAAAAGAATAGTACTGTGATAAGTGTGTACACCACATCACAAAAATAGAGAAAGTAGTCCATATAATCGGGGTACCTGGTAGTTCTATTCATAGATATGGTCATCTATATATTCAGTATCAGAACGTGAATTTGACATGAGTTCACTAGTAGAATTCCAAAGAACTTTTTAAAACATATCTGTAAGAGCAAACGTCCTGTTTTAGAAATAAATATGTAAATCACAGTTACCATATCCCTATTGGAAGACAAGTAAATAAAAGGCTCCAGCTTACCAGCGGGTCATATGCTTAATGCGCGCAGTCATTGCATGCTGGTTTAGTGTGCAATTCAAAACTTGTCCTATTGTTGGTTTCTACATGATCTAATGTGCATTGATAAAACAAATAAAAAGAAAGACAGAAGGAAAAGGGATTCTGTCAGTCAAAAGGTAAAGAGGCTATAGTTTAGGCACTCTCGTAATATTCTAATTCGGCAACTGTGGGCTTACCAATAACAGCTTGAATGCGTTCGTATCAGTTGCTTCATGTCAGTTTCCCGGTGGCATCCTTGTTGGAATATGGGCGTTGTCTGGGGTGCCCAATAATAGCTCAGCAGGAAGAAACAAGTCATTAGTCACATGACCTGTTGACGCACTAGTTGCCTAGTGACCCACATAGTTTTCCTCCCATTTTTTCCGCTTGCAAAAGCAGCTTGACGATCGTTTGAGTCGTGTCACTAGTAACGATTGCCTCTACTTGCGTGGGGTATGTAATGCTCTTACAGCATTTTAAAAATGATTTCTGAAATGTTTAGGTCACAAATCGGCGGTTTCTATGACGAGTGCGCAGAATCTGATTGTTAAGGGCATAGGTTGCTTGGCAACCACAGTGCCTTGCTACCATTTAAACACGTCCTTGCAGCAAATGTACTATGTTAATTTTGCTAAGTACTGAATGTACAGACTAAATGTGTAATGAAGATATTAAGAGGGAAAGGCATCCATGTGTTATGTCAAGTGTGAATGCGCACATAAGAAAAACATCCTCATTATGGCATAAATGCTGCTGTAAGTTCTATACTAGCAATCATTCATCCTGACTGAAAAATAGAATTATTTAGTATCCATACGTGTTCCGTAAATAAAAGATTTGAAAAAAGAGGAAAACCTGGTTTTGTGAACACTTCCACATATTTGCTGTGCTGCCAAAGAACTAATGTAAGGAAATTGACTGCGTAGTAAGAGTTCAATTTAGTCACTCTTCAAAATTAGTCAGTGAAAAAATATAGGGGTCATGAACAATGTAAGGAAAGGTAAACTGGGTCACTGTTTATATTAGTCTGTAAGAATTAGGGGTAATGGACATTGTACGGATAAATGGAGATATGGGGAAAGGGAAAAAAGACTTCTAACTGGACTACTTTTTCAATTGTGATGTGGTGACGTCATAAAGTCTCATCATGAGATCATTATTTAGTTGGTTATAATCATAAAAATACATTGAGTTTGTGTTCTTGGTTCAAGCCAAGCTGGATACATTGTAATCTGCAAATCATACGTGCTTCGGCTTGTCGTAATTTACGTTGTCTGTCACCACCTCTTGCATGTGGCTTGATATGTTGCAGTCCCATAAATCTGATGTCGCCTCTATGTTCCATTTGATGTTCCTTTTGCCAGTGTGTTGCAAAGGGCAATTTGATGTCTTGGCTATTCAAGTTAGCTAAATGTTCTCGGATCCTAATTCTAGGTTCCCGAATGGTACTGCCTATGTACACTTTTTTGCATACACATATTATTCCATATATGATATACTTAGAACGACAGTTAATGAAATCCAAGATATTGACTCTCAGATTACCATGACATGTGAATACTTTAGTTGGAGACAAAGCACATTGACAAAAGTACCGCATTTATGGAAAACACTTGGTCTGATATTCTGGGTAAGCCAATTATCCTGTCTGTTGGAAACAGATTTTAGAAAAGAGGGACACAGTATATTCCTGAGAGTCGCAGGGCTAGCATATGTATGATATCAAAATAGGTAGCAGGCGCTCCTCTCCAGAAAGAACATGGCATGATAACCTGTTCTGAGATGAGAGTTTGCAGCACACGCTTTTTGCTCACTGTACCTTTCACAGATGGGAAATATCCATTTGCATATCAGTCTTTGTCCCGCCCACATGGGCAGTCCAGCACCGAAATGCTATGGCAATTCCTCTCTGAACAAGAGTACCAAAGGCAACCCCATGCACGTGTTTCAGCCTTGTTGGGCCTCATCAGTGAGGTGAAGCTTTGCCTCTCTGAGCACAGTGAGCAGGGAGTCCACGTCTGGTTGCCCCAAGGTAACTTAGGGTGACCAACCCCAAGTTCCTTGTAAATATTTCAAAAAAGGTAGCAGGCGCTCCTCTCCAGAAAGAACATGGCATGATAACCTGTTCTGAGATGAGAGTTTGCACCACATGCTTTTTGCTCAATGTACCTTTCACAGATTGGAAATATCTATTTGCATACCAGTCTTTGTCCCGCCCACATGGGCAGTCCAGCACCGAAATGCTATGGCAATTCCTCTCTGAACAAGAGTACCAAAAGCAACCCCATACACGTGTTTCAGCCTTGTTGGGCCTCATCAGTGAGGTGAAGCTTTGTCTCTCTGAGCACAGTGAGCACGGACTCCACGTCTGGTTGTTTTAAACCTGTTAGTGTTGTTTTGTAGTACACAGTGTATTGAATCAATGGGCCTCATTCCGAGTATGGCGGTAAGGGATAGCGACCGCCATACTCCGAGTTCCCTCTGCGTCCTCGCCCTTAACGCCTGCTTTGAGCAGGTGTTAAAGTCGAGGGCGCAAAGGGGCCTCCATGCCAATAACGGTGACCATAATGAACGGTCACTGTTATTTGCATCTTCCCCATTCCCATTGAGCCCTACGGGGGCTCATTTGGGAATGGGGAAGAGCCTTGGTGAATGGGGAATTACCGCCCCGCCAACCTTGGAATGGGGCGGTGATTCCGCCATCCACCAAGGCGCTGCCAGTCCGGGTACGGCGTCAACCAAGGCATTAATAGCGCCATTGGTTAGCGCCGTACTCGGAATGAGGCCCAGTGTGTTTTTTCAAGGTAAGGGTCCCATCATGCTATTGCACTGAGCTTACAGAGTTGAATTCCTGTGTTGGCGTTGGGCAGTGAACTTTTGAAAACAGCATCTGATTTGCTTATGTGCGAATGCCCAATGCCGAGAGAGGAATTAAACAATGTATGCACTGTGTGATAGAAAGACCCAAAGGAATTGTCATTCCTACCCAGTCCTTGATCATCCAACATGAATTTGATTGTGAGGAGCATGCTGCTGAGGGGGAAACGTGATGTTAAACTCATGAAATTCCGAACATCAACAACATGTAATCAGAATTATCCACTGACTCAAAAATCCTCTGTAAACTGGAGATGACTGAAAGTTAAAGGACAGTGTGATCTATTAGTGCCATCGATTCAAGGTCTCAGGTGGCTTGGGACTCTTAACCAAGGAAGAGGGGAAACAAATGAATTACCCTCAAACACCTGCTTGGGGAACAACATCATTTTTATGCATAGAAAATATTTACTTCATAGGCTTTTCCCTCATGTGGATATGGTCCTCTGCAAACAAACTCATCACCCAATCAAATTAAAGAGAAGTGCAAATTATGTTACTTGAACTGGCACCTGTCATTTGAATAAAAAACATCCAGACCGAGTGGAGATTGATTTCCAGAATACTCAAGTCTCAGATAACACTATCATATTGGTGAAAGAACACGATGATAGCAAAGGGACTCCCACAGAACCTTTTAAAATACATCTTCCTTCAAATAATGATTTTTGTCCCACCTTGTAGGGAAATTCACTGAAATGCAGTCCACAAGAGTCCTTCAGTGATGCTCATGGTCAATGGGTGGATAACTCAGAAGATAAAATCAGCAGTTTAACTACTGTCCTGAAGGAACCCAGAACCCATATGCTTCAGTAAACAACTCAATTAAAGAAATCGACCACTTCTCTCTAAAGTTTGTTCAACTCTAGAACGAATTTTCATCAGCAAAAGATTACTTAGGCCATTATAGAATGATCAGACAATTCACACATGTAATCTGATACATACATGGGATTCAGATCTTAATGCAATAGATTCAAAGGACATGCTTAGTAGCAGGTTAATGTTGGAGATCAAAATTGCAAACAATAATATACATCACAATTCTTCAGTCCTCACACCACCCACCAGACCCCTCATCTCCAACACCACCCACAGGCAACCACTGAGGTCCTCAACCCACCCACCAGACCCCCTCACCTCCTCTGACACCACTCCTAGGGAGCCCCTCAAGTCCGCACACCACCCACCAGCCCCCCTCACCACCGACCGCACCTCCAGGCAGTCCCTCACCTCCTAACACCACCCACCAGCCCCTTCACCTCCGACACCACCCCCAGGCAGACCATCGGGTACAAACACCACCCACCAGCCCCCCCCCCCACCTCCAACATCGCCCCAGCCTTGCCCTGCCACATAACACCCCTACCAGTCCAATATTGCCCAACAACTTACCTCAACTCCACTGACCTGCCACCAACATGAATCACACTGGCCACATATCCACCGCTAGACAGAAACATGTGGGGCACTGATGCAGAAAACATATCCTTAGCTCAGCACAGGATTCCCTGGTAAAGCAAAACCTGTTGCACAGCAACAGGACAGCAGACTGTAGCACCAGCTAAACTGTGAATCCGCCATGTACTAGCGACATAGTAAAGCAATGCAATGCAATGTGCCGTATCATTGTGCCCTGTGACATTGCAATGTCCTCAAAGTGCTGCAGGTGAATGACCTAAGACATCACTGATAGGACAGAGTCACATGTAATGTATGTGCATAGTAGCAGTCAAATATCAATGAATGAAGGGAGTCAGATAAGAAAGCATAGCAGGCAAAGCCTCTATAACTAACAAATGTTGATCAGGCATGTGTTCAAGTGATGTGAAGGATTTCTGAGAGTGTGTGAGCCAAGGAGATGAATGATGTGTACAGTCAGACTTAAAACACTCACATGTGAAGATGAGGAATTTGAGTGGCAGATGTGCAGCAGGACATGAGAGCATCAAGTGAGTGGTAGGTGATGTGCATAGGTGGGTGGCCATACATCGGCAGGGACACACCTACCAAATAACGACTGCACAAGTGAAGAGAGTATCCCACAAATCCACAGTCAGTCTCCCAACCCATGTGACAATCAGTGAACAAACGCATACAAGAAAACCAAATGCAGCACATGACCAAAGAAACACTAAAAACTGTGTTTTCAAGAAACTCAAATCTGTATTAAAAATATGTACACTATAAAAAAAACTACTGCGTGGAAGGGGGAAATGTCCAAGGGCAAAAAATTAACAAAAGTTGCATAAAGAAAATCCACACAAACTATACAGGCAGCAGGTGCAATTGTCTCTTATCACATCCTCAAGGGTAGTGTCAAATCCCTTGCCCTCTACTTAGAGGCGGGCTACTGTTCTCTCCTGGATTTTGATAATTATAATTTGTTATTTACAAACTGCTTAGTTCCAAAGAGGTTTCTAAGCACAGACTCGGGATTCAAAACTGTGTTGCTCTGCATCGTCTTGCTTCCAAGACGAGCGCATTGCCACTGAGCTATACCACCTGTGTCGATGGCTTGCAGGTCCCCCAACAACCTCCTCTCCTCCTCCTCTGCATCACTGTTGGCCTCCTCCAAGGTGACAGCCTGCCTCAGAGTCCTTCTCTCCACCACCTCTGACCTGGCCCTAGCAACCATTGCCATCCTAGCGTGCTGTCTCTCTGACATCAACTGCGTTCGGAAATCCATTTTGATGCACACCATTTGTCAGAGCCTTCTCAGTTCCTCCTACCAGGTAACTGAACTGCCCTGCCTGTCTTGCCTCCTCGATGTTGCATGGCCCTGTGAGGATTGCCTCTGGGCACTCCCTATCTGCTGCTGCCTGGCTAAGTGTACACTGTGCAGGTACCCCCGCTGTCTGGAAGTTATAGTAGGGTGGTACAGTGCCAGCACTGTCCAGAGGTGTCAGGTGTCCAACTGATTCCTGTTCCTTTGTTGGTGCCTGGGCAGGCACAGTGACCACCCCTTCTGTATTAGCTGGGATTTCCAGGGGAGGCAGGGATGTGATTGCCACCAGACTGGGTTGTATAGAGGGGGCATTGCTGTTACCTTGCAAGGAAAGCTCCCCAGAGGATGACCGGGGCACAGAGGAGTCAGTGGAGGAGGGGGCAAGTGAATGTGCCAGCTCGCAGAGGCCATCAGAGAGTAGAGCATGTGCCAGCTGGCCCAGGTAGAGGCACATTGAATTGTGATGCTGTGACAGCTTCTCACGAGTAGCTGTCACAGCATCACAAATTGTGGCCGTCCGCTTTCGCCAGACCAGCCAGCAGGGCGTGCACCAACTCAGGGCTGGTCTTCTCAGGCAGAAAGAAGGGCTTGGTCTGGGTGGAGGCATCTGCAATGGTGGGCAGGGCTGCAGCAGATGGACCAGGCACAGGAGGTTGTGCAGCTACCTCCAAGGTGCATTGCACATCCTTGCGTCCCTGGCCTAGGGGTGCGGCCTGAACACCCTTCTGGATGTCCCCACCAGACCCTGTGTGCTGGCCTTCACTTGCCTCTTGCTCCACCAATCCCTCCATCTCTCTGGATGATTCCAGAGAGCCTTCCTCCCTGGATGGTCCCTCTATTATTGCACCCTGTCCCGCAGCCACTGAGAAGTACCCCACCACAGCAACCTCCTGGGACGTACCCTCAGCAGCTCTCCCTGATGTTATGAGCGCTCAAAAGGCTAACTCTCACTCAGATGAAGTGGTCTCAATGTTGTTTGGCCTCTTTGGTCTGGTGGGCTAATCCCTGCCTTTCTAATCCACAGTGATGCCTCCGCCCTCTTCATGTACTGCATCAACTGTGGATAATGGGTCAAAAGAAATTGTCATCAGTTATCGTTGTAAACGCACGAGTGGCATACCCAACATCAACATTGCCAATCATGCAGCATATTGCAACTAGGAATTGACACACACAAAAAGAACACACACATGTATGAGCCCATAGAAACTGCAGGTCAACTGCTGCATGAGTGTGGTGTGGAGGACAAATCGCAGTCTTTACACCAACACACATGTCAACACAGCACCTAATTGGGTGGCCACTATCACATCACACAAAACAAGCAATGTCACCAAACCAATGACCAACCAACACAAGTACACCATGCAGCCAACAGCATGGGAACTGCATCAGGCTACCTGCCCACACAAACAGTCTACGAAAAGGATATGTGACAGCATGACCTGCAAGCAAGCAACACGTACCACCACACATATCTGTGAATCAATTGCTCATGTTGTGTGGCACAGCATACACATATTGCATATACAAAATGCCCCATATGCAGTGGGATGAGATGTCATATTCCTGTCCTGGAGATGTCAATGCAACAACTTGACAATCACAGACATCCATACACATGTGTCACCCGCAGCACATTCAACTGCATGGATGCACTTGTAGTTGTCCCACACATAGAGGTGTCCATCATGCACGTCCCTTACATGCCCACAATGTAATATGCCTTCATCTGTACTGTCACTGCACTTGGTCCATGATCACACACAGCATGTGCCCGAGTCCAACAAATCACTGATGAATAAACGGTCAATAACCATTCATATGCCAGTATACAGTCTCTGGCACCACATGCACCCAGTATTGGCATGAGGCAGGAAACTGCTATGTTTTACATCACACTCAAGCTGCCAACAGAAAGTGGCATCTGCAAATATGCGTGCCACACATACACTGTACAGCATTGCTCTACATGGGTACTCACCAGCAGCTTTTAGATGACTTCTCTAGGCACAAATCTGGGTATGAAGGTCCGGATAGAACCTCTCAAGGACCCACAGCTCTACCTGGGGGAACCGGTGGTGACCTGTACAGTGCACCCCCCCGGCGGGGTCCTTGGCGAGGGCTGCCAGCACCTTGGAATGGCTTTGGGCCTTAAGGTTGTCCCAATGTTTCCGGACTGTGGTCTTACTGCAGTCTGCCACCTCCTCTGCATTGATGGCAGCCGTGATGTTATCCCAGATATTGAGCCTTGCGTCATTGCCCAGCTGCGTTGCTGAGATATAGATGGCATCATAGGCTTCCAGGACCCAATCCAGAAGGATGCCAACTTCGGTGGAGGTGAAGTTGACAGTCCTCTGCCTTGACGTGGGGGTGCTGCACTTTTTCGAGGATGTCAATGGGCCTGAAATTGCACTCTCGAGGCAGTTATGGTTTAGCAGGGTCCTGGGTAGATGCTGTGGCACTGTGGTGGTTTTGGCAAGGAGAAGTTCTAGTCCCAAGTACAGAGGATGTGGTCACAGGCCCAACAAAGTAGTACAGGCAAAAGTAGGACAGCTGGCACTCCAAGACAGTGCTGGTTGCAAACAGGCACTCACACTCAAGCAGGCAGCAGCAGATTAGGAGTGAGTGAGGCAAAGAACGTCCAGAGGAGGCAAAATCAGCAGTTTGAATGCTGGAGGAACTGTGGTATGCGCCTCTCATCTGTAGCAGCCAATAACAACGTACAGGCCCTTAACAAAGAAGTTACGTTGCACGCACAGGACTCTGCGCACCTATGTGGCACGCCTATGCACCTCATGCAATACTGATGTTATATAAGGTGCTGTGACACACATCACTTTTGTGCGTGCAGAGTTACGAGCTGGATGAGTAATGCAAACACGTATTTGGAGGTGCTACGCAACCCGTTTCCTTCAGGTAACATGCACCTTATTTTTCATTGTGGGGTTTACCTCTGCGCATACGCTCATGCGTCTTTCTCCATTTTGAGGCATAATCTGTATCACATACTTATTTTTGAGTTTAGGGGTGCCTTTGCATTTTGCGTACCATATTTATTGCTTTTGGAAAGCTTTCCTGGTATTGTGTATGCAATGTTTGAGTTAGGGGTGCCTCTGCGTATCGTGTACTGTATTTTTTGCTTTTGGGAAGCTATGCAGTTATCGCGTATGCAATGTCTGGCGTTATGGGTTGCCACGGCGTATCGCATACCATATGTTTTGCTTTTGGGAAGCTTTGCGCTTATCGCGCATGCAATTATTGGAGTTATGGGATGCCTCTGCATATCGCGTACCGTATGTTTTTCTTTTGGGGTATATTCCACACATCTATGTCGCACATCACATAGACTGTTCCCTTCCTCATATTGCCCAAAATAATATCTTTCCATTTATCTTTAACACTGGAAACATGAATGGAAAGACCCCAAAAGGGAAATGGAGCAGGCAGGGTCTGGGTCCAGGACTTGGTGAGGACCCATCTGCCCCATCCCCATGGGTTAGATGTGCCTGTAGCTGGACTCCAACGTGGTTGCAGACAGAAAGGTGAAGCACCACCACCTAGGGCCTCTCATGCCAAAAAGGATGCCCTGCAGAGCAGGAAGAGGCTTCATCGCAAGGCACACCCACACAATTCTCTAGGTGTGGAGATGTGCACTGCTGAATTGGTTCAGATGTGGTGAAATGATCTCACCGGTACGACCAAGCACAAGCTCAGTGTCAACCTGGCCTCTATACTGGCCACTGAAGGGGGGCCATCACAGGAGGAGCAGCTGACACTGCATGAAGAGACCACAAGTCAATTCATCACCCTTGAGCAGGTGCAAGGAGTGGGATGCCTGGAGAACTATGAGGACTCGGGTAAGTGGCATTTCTTGTGCATCGTATGTTTCACCAATCATGTATGACCCAACATATGTGTGTAGTGGTACATCTGTCTTCAGTTGTATAACATCCTTGGGGAATGCATGTTTGCTAACACATAGACTCATTTCACATGGTCTTCATTCTGAAAGTATACTGTACGGTGGACATGTGTGGCACATGTTTGTGTGAAAGCGCAGATCACTGTCTGCTGGCCTACACAGCAATGACAGCACATGCATGCAGGGAATCAATGTCAAGAAAATGTTCAAATTTCCAGACCAATTGACATGCCCCCCTGATAGGTACACATCACCTACAGGGTAAACCTCTTGTTCGAACACAATTGTTCAAATGCCTGAATTGACCAAATGTTAAGGGTCTGAATTGACCTTTGCACAACTGGCCGTTTATATATATATATATAATAATAATTTCCTACTTAACAAATTCCTCACAATACCAACCATCTATTTCCTGCCAAAAGTGCATAAAAATCGCTCCTATCCCCCGGGGAGGCCCATTGCTACATTAAATGGAGCAGCTTTAGAAAATATGTCCAAATAGATAGATCAAACCATTCTACCCTTTGTGTTCACCTTATCCTCATATCTATGTGACACAAAGGACTTTCTGAGTAAGATCAATGGAATTATATGGGAGAAGGATTATATGTTTACTACACTAGATGTAGTTTCACTGTATACGTCAATTGAACATTGTGATGGAAAGACAGTGTGCAAACATTATTTGGACAGTAGATCACTTAATTGCCTGCTGACCATCTTCTGGGCAGGAGCACCTTCTCCCTGCCACGGGGCAGGGCAGGAGCAGCGCCCACAACAATCTCTTCACGACCGTCGAGCAGCCTGCTGAGCAGCTTCGAGCTGCAGGGTCAGCACGACCTGTACACGTCTCCGCTCCCTGCCGCAGCATGACCAACAAGGTTCGCCTGTTTGCATGCCTCATAGCGGCATGATTGGGCTTGTTTCTGCCCCCACTTTTGTGTAGAATTCACTCTGCATTCCACCATCACCCACGAGGAGAATCCACAGATCTGCCTGATACCTAAGATGGCTGCCAACTGGCATGAATAGGTTTTGTTTATTGTAGTTGCCTAGCAACTTGACTCACCAAGGCTACTTAGCCAATAGCGAGCGACCAGAGGCAGAAGCCAGCTTCGCTTGACTAAGGCCTCCTGAAAAAGGCTGTTGCCTGTCCGGGACTGTCAGAGACCAGGGCACAGAACTCTGCCCAATGCTCTCACTGTGCCCCAGAAGTCCACCAGGATATCACCAATGACTTGTTAAGCTGCCTCTAATGTGAGTAGCCTTTGCCTGCAACAGAAATACCTCTTCGGTCAAACATTGTTGTTGCCCCACAATGTATTAATTACACTCTATAGGTAAGCTGCACTTAGTAAACCCATTACCTACTGCCCCATACTCCTAACTCTGCTTGCTCACATCGTCGGAGGTATTACTGCCTATGTCTTACTGTTTGCGTTATCTGCTTTGACCGCCATTGGCTGATTTCCACTCAAGCGTACTCATGTGATACCTTATGCTATTATTTGATGTGCAAATATTGTGTGACCAGTTCATATTGCCCTACCTTGCTGCCCTTTATAGCATATATGGCTTATGATACCCCCTAACCATATCCACCTGCACCTCAGTATCTCTCCAGTTGATTGCCATTACCCGTGTCAACCACAGTATAACACCCATCACCACCACTGTCACAGATTTGCACGCCCAAATGGCCAGCCCTCTCCTTGTAGCTCTCACGTTTATGCTCCTTCCTTTAACTCTCCTCAACACTGTAACCACACAGCGAATCTACATTACCCCCACTCTGGGTCTCTCCCACCAAGATACATGCAACCACCTCACCCCGAAGAATGGATCTTCCGCTTTGCTACCCCACCCACACCACTCATCCCATGCTCACTCAGTGCACGCAACTTCAAACTAAGATCCCGCTTCATGCGAGCACCTCCAAGTACTACCCAGAAACTACACTACCCATCAGATCCCATTACCACCCTGCTACTGATGCTACGCACAGACAAACCACTCCAATCAAACACACCACTACTGCCCCACCTGTCATTAAAAGAGCCCTGATTAATGCCCGCTCCATAGTAGCCCACGCTTCTGATATTGCTGACCTCATCATCGCGAACCAACTAGATTTTCTTGCTATCTCCATCACTAGCACTAGCACTACCTGACAACTATACCATTATTAGAGCAGACAGAACATCAGGCAATGTAGGTGGCGTAGCATTCATTGCAAAAGCCCACCTAGGACTCAGAGAATTTACCAGCTCCCGCTTCCCTTTGGCAGAGTTACTCTCAGTCAAACTACCCCTATCACACTCCAGTAGCATACTCATGCACCTCATATATCACCCACCTGGCCCCATTTCATCCTTCAAGGAAGACATCTCTACCCTCCTCACCCATAACACCAAGCCAGGCTCTCAGATCATCCTCCTAGGAGACTTGCATCTAGGCCTACACAACACCAAAGATTCCAACGCCACTGCACTAGAGAACACCATCTCCCAAATAGGATTCAACTCCTGCATCCTCAAACCCACACACACGATAAAGGCAGAACCCTCGACTGGTTGGCTGACCTTAACTGCACCACCACCATACTCAACAATGAACCTTCTGCATGGTCAGACCACCACTGCATCACCTTTTCCATCAAGGGAAAAGCTCCCTCTGCTTCCATTACCACTACAGTCCCGCCCATCTTATCAAGGAATAAGTGCAACCTTACACCGGAATTACTCCTCTCTCTGCTGCTTCCAATCACTAATATTCCCCTGAACGCTGATGCTAACCCTTCAGACCTAATCGACACCTTCAACACCAGCATGAAGCAAGCAATCAACCAGTTTGCGCCGCTTAAACCTAGAAAAGCTAAACCGTCCTCCCGCCTAAACAAATGGTTTACCCCGGCACTGAAATTACTCTGCAATGGAAAAAGAGCAGCAGAATCCATCTGGAAAAAAAAACCCCACTTCGAACAGGGAAAAATATATGACTACTGCTACCGCCTACAAAAAAACTATCACTAGGACAAAAAAGGAAATCTATAATGAAAGAATCCTGAATGCTAAATATAGCTACAAGGAACTTTTCACCATTCTGAGATAATTAAAATCCCCAGGCCCTATCATCGATGTCTGCTCCAAAGATGAGACCTGAGGCCTCATTACGAACCTGGCGTTAACCATGGCGCTATTAGGGCCATGGTTGATGCCGGTATTTTACCAACTCTGCCATGGTGAATGGCAGAATTACTGCCCCATTCCAAGGTTGGCGGGGCGGTAATTCCCCATTCACCATTGGCCCTTCCCCATTCCCATTTTTGCCCCCATAGGGCTCAATGGGAATGGGGAAGATGGTAATTACGGTACTGCAAATTGTGGTACTGTCATTACCTCAAAAATCCCTTTGCGGGTTCCTTCCTTAACAGCTGGTAAAACCAGCCGTTAAGGTCGGGACCCGCAAAGGGACCTCAGAATTAGGCAGTAAGGGTTTAACGGCACTGACACCTTTTACGGCGCCGTTAACCCCTTACCGCCTGGGTCGTAATGAGGCCCCTGGTGTCTGAATATCCAAATAGCCCTTTCAGATAAAATAGCTCTCCTTCAATCCAAAATGAACACAGAAAAAAGAACCTACCTCCTAACTCACACTCTCTCAAAGACTCGAAGCGTGACATTCCACCGTGTGCCCCCTTCCAATTCTCGCAAATCACCATTAAAGATGTGGAAAATATTATTGCAGGTATCAAACCATCTATCTGTCAGGGTGACATATGCCAAGTTATCAAAGAGAATGCAAAAGAACTAGCCCCGTTTATCACCACTCTGATAAATGCATTGTTTAAAAACTGTGCAGCACCCAATAATCTCAAGGAGGCATGGGTCATGCCCCTACTAAAAAATAAAAAACTAAGACCCCAATGTACCCAAGAACTATAGGCCTATCACAACGGTCCCGTTCCTTCTTAAGATCCCGGACCGGGCAGCCTATCTACAAATACAAAAACACCTTGAAGACAATAATCTACTAGTCCTTCATCAATCCGGTTTTAGACCCAGACACGGTACAGAGACAGCCTTGCTAGATCTAAAGATCCAGATGGATGAGCTTAAAGGCAGAGGAAAGATTGCCATTCTCCTGCGCTTGGATCTCTCAGTTGCTTTTGACTTGGTAGACCATGCAATCCTCACTCAACACCTTACATCAGCTGCCGCCTTTTCTCCAAACACGGCCAGCTGGGTCAAATCCTTTCTCTCCAACAGAACCACCAGGGTCTTCTCACCCACAGCCTCTGTGCCACCAGTGCCCATCACCTGTGGTGTACCTCAGGGCTCATGTGTGTCGCCCACACTCTATGATATTTTCACCAAACTCTTATTCAACCGCCTCGATAATCATGTATACCAATTATGCTGACGACACCCGGATCCTCGTCACACTCACTTGATGCCATTTTAAAGACACCAAACTGATTAACAACATATAGCTAGATATTCAAGCTTGGATGGCCATTCATAGCCTTTGTTTAAACAATGATAAAACTGAGTTACTCATCATTGGTTCTCAAACTCGCTTAAATAAACTAGACTCCCACTATGAGTCTTTTAACATTGACGGGAATATCATTAAAGTCTCGAGGGAAGTTAAAACATTGGGTATTTAGCTTGATTCCAGGCTGACACTTAACAGACAAGTGAACTCCTTAGCCTCCACCACAGCCTATACTAACAAATTGATCAACGCCTGTAAGCCCTTCCTGTCCACCTCCAGCTGCATCACACTAGCAAGAGCTCTCATCTCTCAAAACTCAACTATTGCAACTCACTCTTCATTGGGACCTCGGCACGGAACTTAAACAAACTCCAAGTGCTGCAAAATAATATCCTCAGGTCAGCACTCAATATTCCACGCTCAAGCCATATCTCTCCCCTCAGAAGAGAAGCTCAATGGCTATCCATCTGGGACAGAATCACCCTCCGCACTTTGGTCACCACTCATAAGTGCCTAGCCAATACAGCTCCTGCGTACCTGACAGTTAAATTCACAAGACATCAGACCAACAGGCCTACCAGATCCAACTACCTCAACAAGCGTACAATCCCTAAATTACCTAAAAACAGCAGGAGGGGCCAGCTTCCCAGTCCTAGTCGCCAAACTATGGAATGCCCTCCATCCTGACATCAGAGCAGAGCCTGCTGTCTAGTCCTTTAGAGCCAAAACTAAAGCCTGGCTCTTCGGGCCTAACAATTCCTAAGCATTTCTAATCCCCTTCCCGATAACCACACACTCCTTGAAGGTGCAGTTCTTCTGTCAAATTGCAAATTATTTTGCTAATATCCCAAATCTATGTATATATATGTATATATTTAACCAATAACATTGAATATATGTAACTAATAGTCATTCTACCTTGCTTTTTTCCTCTGCCTCTTGACACTACCTTAAGGTGATCTGTAACATACCTCCAGCATCTATATCTGCAATAAGGCAAACTGTATCTGAATTCTCCCTGCCTACCGGGCTCTATATTTGATGTGTGTAACCTTTCTGTCTAAGTATAAGCACCCAGTTACCCTTGGGTTAGGTGCGCTATATAAGAAAATAAATTAAACTAAACTAATTATCTTTCACATGGCCAAATAATTATGGAAATGATAGACTTATGTTTAACCAACAATGTCTTTTTGTTTAATAAAAAATTGTATAATCAGTTAAGAGGCACCGCCATGGGGACGAGTTTTGCTCCAATTTACGATAACTTAACAATGGGCTGGTGCGAAAAAACAATAGTATGGACTGAAACTAACAGCAAATACACTGATCGGGTGGTCTTGTGGCTCAGATACATTAATGACCATTTCATCCTGTGGAATGGAGATGACAAAGATTGGCTTGATTTTGTGAACATTCTAAATATTAATAATCTGAAACACAATTTTACAGAAACACACAGTCAGGAGTCAATCATTTTTCTTGATGTTGAGGTAAAATCGGATATAAACAAAATTATTACTGGACTTCATCGAAAACCAACTAGTTCCAATATGCCATTATTGGCAAGCAGTAATCATCCGACTGCTCAGAAATGGAGCATTCCATATGGCGAGTTTGTTAGAATTCATCAGAATTGTTCAAATTTGGACTGTTTCGATAAAGAATGTAGATATACTGCAATGAACTTAAAAAAACAAAGATATTCGAAAGCCATATTGGAAAGAGCGTATCTAAGAGCTCGGAACTTTAATCGAACAGAGTTACGTCAAAGAAGTCGAACTCCAGAAGAAACAGATAAAGACAATGCTGTTCGACTCATTCTAACATATACACCAAATTCGAACGCCATACAGAAGATACTCCAGCGACATTGGAATGTGTCACAATCAGATGATGCTCTGTCATCCCATCTAGAGGAAAGGGTCAATATCACCTACAGTAAGTCTTGTTCCATTAAAGATCTACTTTTTAGTAGCTATATGCCCCCTGTGACCAAAACATTTTCTCCTGTCACCTGGTTAACTGGTAATGCAAATGGATTCTTTAAGTGCCTAAAGTGCAAGGCATGTCATCATGACATCAACAGAAATACTTATGTACATCCGGTTCTGGGCCAAACATTGGAATTAAAGGTGAGAATCACATGTAACACAGAATGTGTGGTATATGCTCTCACAAGCTCTTGTGATTTATGGTACATTGGAAGTACCATTGGGAAGCTTAAATTAAGAATCTTACAGCACATGAGAGCAATAAAGAATGTTGATGCCTCGTACCCGATGGCCGTACACTTTAAAGAAATCCATGAAGGAAAGATTAAACGTTTTAGATTCTTTGGTGTACATCATGTGAAGGAAAACCCTACAGGGGGCAATCGAAAATTAGAACTTCGACAATTGGAAATAAGATTCATCTTAGACTTTGAGACAAAAAAGCCAAGGGGACATAATCTTGACGAAGAATTGTACATGTTCTTAGCAACCTGCATGTACAAGCCTGAAGCGTTTGTGTTTGTTGCTAACACCATTTCTTTTCAGGTCTTCTTTTGTCTATAGAAATGCACAAACATTCATGGTATTAATAAATGTTGGTGTCCTATTATAAAACAAAAATTGGAATTAATGAAGCTGCTAGAATTTTTCCCATGAATACTGTGTTCCACAGTAGCATTTTAAGAGATGTCTTGATGCTATTTTATTTTAAAATGTGGGTTAATGTAGGGTACACAGTCTCATTTTGGATCTTTGAATACTTTGTCTATCGTTGTCCCAATAGTACTGTGGCATATGTTATGTGCGAAGTATTCAATATTGGCTAAGTGCACTATGCACTTTATTATGACCATTTGCCTCTGACTATCATCCTTTTATTTGAAAGAAGGTTTTTTTTTTACCATTTGTACAGGATAAATTGCATACAAGGTATTGATGAAGCTGTTATACGTTCATTATGGAGTCTGACTAAGAAGGGTTTGCTCTCCTTTTTTCAGTTAGGAGTGTGTTAAAGGATTGGTATTCAGTATTTTAATCTAGAAACACTCACTATGGCTGCTGTAATAAATATGTATGATGCACTTTCAGTATGCAATTTATATAGTTTGCAGGAATTAACTCAGCACTTTCTGATTAGAATGATAATTGTGGCTGCTATGTTTCATTTACACTAAGCACTTTAAGCACTGAGAACTTCATTATTGAAATAGTCATTGTAGCTGCTATGTTTTCTATGCACTTAGTATTTTAAACTGAAATTTCTCCTAAATCTGGTAAATGATTGCAAATATTTCTTTATGAATAACTTTTATGTATCGCGTATTTAAAATGAAAAATTGTTTTTATTAATGACCATTATATCATAATGAAGTAAACATAAGGGCTTTATAACTATGCCATCAGATGTAAGTAAACCACCTCAAAATAGCCGGCACAGTTTCTGTGCTGAATCCTGTACACAATGTATTGAATGTGGACAAAAGAGAAAAGGGACAAATATGGAGTTCAAACCATAGCGATGTATTGTGTGTGTATATGTATCACCATTGGTGTTTTGATTCTTTGTAGGTGAATAAGCAGCAAGCACACTATGAAACGCTTTGTACGGGCGTTCTCTCTTTTGTATTCTTTTGTAATGGTGTAATAATGAAATAAACTGGACATTGTGAGCAACTGATTGAGTCAGGTCGACTTTTATACGGTAGTGGCCGTGTAGTTATGGTTAAACTGCTCTTTCCATAGGAAGAGCACTTATTGGGCAGCCTATAACTCTGCTCCCCCTGGACAAATCCTCACCAAACGTTGCAAAAAAGTATATGGGCCACTTTGATTTTTTTTGCAAAGTTTGGTGAGGTTTGGTTCGGGGGGGGGGGGTTATAGGGGGGGTCCCAAAACATCTTTTTTTCCCGTAGATTGAATGGGGGGAAAAATGTGCTCACATCTACAGCCCAAACCGCTGGAGGGATTTTCACCAAATTTGCAGCAGGAGCAGCAGCTTGGTCCCAAAAGCATGCTTTTGTAAATTTGGTGAAAATCCATCCAGTAGTTTATTTTAAAAATGAACAAAAAGTATGTAAAAAAAAAAATAGTGATATCTATGTTCAGTCCGCGGACACTTTTCCCTGTGCGCTCCGCGGACAGTATCCTGATTGGTCAAACGGCTTGCGTCATGTCTGCGGACATACGACGTGTCCGCCGATTGGATGGTGAAGAGCATGAAGTGCATCAGATTTTTGGAAACACCCGCCATCCTGTATCCGGGGACGTCTCAGTTATACTTACTGCATGATTTGTTGACATTCAATACATTTTTTACATGAGTTTGGTACCTAGAGGAAGTATTCTTTTTCAAGTTCTGTGATAAAAGAAAAAAGCATTTTAATGTATGCATTCTATAAAGACTTATTACATTTCATAATAGATATTTGAGCTTTTTTTTTTGACCATCATATTTGGTTTCAAACCAGTGTACTGTGCATTTTGCTCAGTTTCTGTGTTTGTTTTTGAAATCATTGGGTCTGTGGGAAAAAAAAATCCTTGTGGGATTAAAAAACCCTTTTTTGCTCCAGTCTATTTGTTTCTTTCCTTTCAGTGTTTACTTCTTGTTTCTGGTTAATGTTCTATCTGAAGGATTGTTGCAGAAATCTGAAGCAGTTACATACCTGTTGGCGTATTCTAACTGTCTATTTTTTGTTACAATTTATTGGTTTTCGTTTATCTCTTTGGTTGTTAAACAATCTTGGGATAGTTAGATACCTGTTGGTGTATTCTAACAGTTTATAGTTTTTTCATTGTTTTTTTTTTAATGTTGAAGTACAGGTTAGTTATTAAATTTTGGTTTTAAGAAGATTAAAAAAGCGTTTCCGTTTGTAAGATTTGATGGCAATCTCTACTTTATAGTAACCATCCACATTTTTGTTGCAGATTTCTGAAGCAGTTAGATACCTGATGGTGTATTCTAACTGTAATTATTATTTGTTTTTAATTTAGTGGTATTGATTTAACTGTTTGGTTGCTATAGAATCTTGGGGTATTAGGATACCTGTTGGCGTATTCTAACAGTTTATAGTTTTCTAATTTAAGTTTTGTTAATGTTTATGTACAAATTAGTTATTAATTGTTGGCTTTAAAAAGATTAAATAAGTGTTTGTAAGATGTGCTGGTAATCTCTGCTTTAGAGTAATGGTACTATCATTACATTCAAACCATCCACATTACTTTTTTATATATGCAGTGTAGTGACCTGCATTGGTTGTGGCTCCTGGTGGTAGATTATACCTATTGTTGTGAAGATTTTTCTACCAAGTGATACGTGACCATGTGTGAATCCAGTCAGCTTGCAGATGTTTTTGGTACCATCTGCATTGTAACGTAGAAGCATTAGTATTAAGTATTTACTATGGCCCTCATTATGACCCTGGCATTGGACCATGGTGCTAACAGCACCATGGTCCATGCCGGTAACATACCGACTCGCCCATGGCGGAATGGGGAATTACCGCCCCGTTCCGAGGTTGGCGGGGCGGTAATTCCCCATGCCGCCATGGCCCTTCCCCATTCCCATTTTGGCCCCATAGGGCTCAATGGAAATGGGGAAGGCGCTAAGTACGGTGCCGCAAATTGCGGCACCGTACTTAGCACCAAGGTTCCTTTGCGGATTGGATTTTAACACCTGCAAAAAGCAGGCGTTAAAGTCTCCAACCCGCAAAGGGACCTCGTAATCAGGCGCTAAAGGATTACCGGTACGGGTACCCTTACCAGTACCGGTAATCCCTTAGCACCAGGGTCGTAATGAGGCCCTATGTGTTTGTATTAGTAAGGAGGAGCGATTATCTGAATTGCAGTTAGTACATATTCTGCCATGGTTTGCATGTTGTACAAGTTGCTGAAATGGAATGGATTCACAATTTGGTATGGATACATACACGAAGCACTCGTTAGGGATTTCTTCTTGTGTAACATTGTTGCAGAGAGTGCCGGTATGTTTCCACATGTATGAAATCTGGAATATTTCATTTATAGGTATGTTTTTGTTTTACAATACATGTAGTAAGTACATTAGAAATTCTTTTGGATCTTCTTGTGAGTTTATAGTGCATTTTACCATTCCAGCTCTGTAGTCCAAATCTTGTCTTATTCCGTGAACACTATACGTTTTGTCAGGATTGTTTTTTGCGTTTCTATGAAGGAATAACATGTCCAAACACAATTGGTGGGTGCACAACAGTTACATTTGAAAATTTTAATGGACCAGGTAGTTCTGTGTCGAAGTCATTTTTTCGGAGTGTATGTTGCCTCTCTGAAGAAGTACCTAAGTTACTTTGACTAATAGGTTCTTCTTTACTTATGGTAAATGATGAAGTATTAGCTTCTTTTATTCTCTTTGGAGGATTTGCAGTCAGATTCTGTTGCAATTCTGTTTGAAATAGTTTTCTTTTACAACGTTTTATTTTTTGTGGCCAGGATATGCTTTCAGATTGGGGGTGTATAGTGAACGTAGTCTCTTGTATTCTAGAATGCAAGGAATATCAGCGTTGACCTTAGTTGCACCAAAGTGATTAGACATAAACCTTCAAGTGTACGTAAGCGTGATAGTGTTACGTAGCAGCCTTCTTTAAAGACTGTGTTACCAATATCTACCAATGCTTTGTCTAGGGTAAGACCTTGGGATTTATGAATGGCGACTGCATATGCAAGAGTTAGAGAAAATTGTTCTCTGCGTACATACATGTCTTTCAAGAGAAGGAGTCGAGCTGTTGAGCGTGCTATCCTTTTTACTTCTGAAAGTTTGTCAGAGTATATTGACAAACTGAATGTTGTTGTCACATGGGTATGTTTGAAAGCCAACAACTGTACCCAGTGTCCCATTAATTAGTTCTTGCCCCAGGTCCAGGTTATGTTTAAGCAATACTCTATCGTTTAAGGATATTTTTAATATTTTTCCAAACCAGCTGTGTTGGAGATTACATTTTCTAAAGTATTTAATCTTGTTGTGGCTTGTTGACACATTGGTAGTGTAATACCATGTACATCCAGTTTGTCTGCGGAGAAAATTTCAATTATTGGTTGCATTTCTTTTTTTAACATTGTTTCATTGAATTTGGAACAGCTTGCAAGAGTTGACATTAAGGCCATAAAATTGGCATTTTTTGCGCTAATTGTTCCATAACATCAGTAGCACATGAGCTATCACCATAAAGTGCATGGATGTGCCGGGTTTTTAATATTGTTTGTGCTTCTTGAGATAGTACATCAACTCTAATACTTTTTAAAATGTTGGCGTGGGTAAGGTCTGAAGATTGGCGCATGTTTTCTGTTAATTCTTTGTATTGGAAATGTAGCCAAAGGTTGCCATTTCCTATGCTGCCAATAGTTTTATGGCAGAGTTTGTGTCCTAAGGTTTTAAAAATAGGTTCACTTTTCACTGGTGTCAATTGAAGAAGATCTCCGAAAACAATAATGTGTTTTCCTGCAAAGAGTTCTTCGTAGTTTGTTTTAAGTACTTCTTGCAATCTGAGATGAATCAAAGCCAACATTAGGTTGGAGACCATGCTCACTTCATCTATTAGTAGCATATTCATTTGTTTTAATGCGTAATTCCATTGCAGCTTCTGTACAAAGTTTGTAATAATCTAATTTGTTTTGGTGTTCTACTGGAAGGAGTAGTAATCGGTGTAAAGTGACACCACCTATGTTGTAGGCAGCTAAACCTGTGGGGGAAGTTACAACAGCTGACAGTTTGTTGTTTGTCAATTGTTGAAGGAACTTGCTGATGATTTTGATTAAGAATGTTTTGCCTGAACCAGCTTCATCACTGATGTATAGTAGTATAGGTTTGTAATTTTGGCAGGTACATTCTTTATTTTCATGTTGCACACCATGTGCAATTTCTTTTGTTACTGCTTCAAAAATGGTGTGCTGCTCTTTGTATAGTTTTGATTGTAGTGCAGTTAAGTTTTCTGTATCTTCTTCATAGTGACACATGGTGTTTTCTACTTCTGTCAAAGCTAATTCTGCCTCATTTGCTATTAGTGGCTGTCCCAGTGGTTATTGGCTTCCTGTTACAGAAGGGTGCCTACTGTCAGGAGTGTTCTTATCTAGTTGGGCCTGGAGTTCTTCTTCATGTTGCTGTTCATTTTGCAATATTGTTTTGTGCTGCATGAAGTTTACATCGGTGATACTACTTTCATTTGCTTTGAAAGCTTCTTCGTAGCAGTCATAGTTATCTAGTAACTCTTCTTCTTTTCTCCATGGTTTAAAAAGTTGTAGGAGGGACATGTAATATAGTTCTTTCTGTTGAGGAGTTTTTAATGACAATTTGATATGATTAATTAAACTTGGTTTGGTAAATTTTATTAAGCTGCCTTCACAATCTGTCACTGTATATCTACCTTTGCTTTCATCGGGTTTTATATTATTTTTGTATGCAAAGTTTTGGGCTATGTGGTATAGACACATGTTTTCCAAAGTGGTACTCCTGTTTGGGTAGCATGAGTTATAAATTGTTTTCCAAAATGTCTTGGCTGTTTGGATCATTTTTGGCTATTGTTTCTTTGTTGTCATATGATTTGAGAACTCTTTTTCTAGATTAAGCAGGAACAAGACTTAGCCATACTATATTTTCAGATTTTCCATACAAAGCAGTACCAGTTAAACTATCTGCAGCTTCGTAGGCACCACATGTTAGTGTTTTGTCTGATGATAGGTCATTCCAGAGGTCTTGAAGCTCTGTGTTTTCTGCTTTTGTTAAGTATGCTGTAATATATCGTGCAACTGCAGTGGAATTGTCTGCAATGTACTGCACATCTATGTTTGCATTCCATAATTGGGCAATGATTGCATTGTAATCATTGATATATTTTTATTTGTCTGTTCTTTTTATGTAAAACATGTTCTTAGGTGATTTACCTTTAACATTGTGTCTAACTGAAGACATGAAGTTGTTTACTTCACCTGTTTCTGTAACTGGTCTAGGGAAACCAAACCGGCATTTGGTCTAGTATTTCCCTTTCTTTTTGTATTTGAGACGACAATATTGGCCACATTTGTGTCTTTGAAATTGTACAATTTGTGCATGAAGGTCAATATTTGTGGTTTGTGAAGGGATTTCACAAGTGACATATTTTTGGATGAACTGCAAAACAGTGTCATCACTGTCCTCACCAAATTTAGGAGCATCTCTAATCCATAAAGCATGTGGATATGTGGTCCTCCTCTGGCTTGGTATTCTTTTCTCCAAAAGAATGGTTCCACTTCTCCCAGAGGAGGAACAGTTTTATTACAAATAAAGTGTAGCATAGCAATGAAGCGATGATGGAAATATCTTGAAACATTAACAGGATCTAGAGAGCAAAGTTCTCCAGGTGTTAGCATATCTATGTTTGTTTTGTTTTTGTTTGATATGCATAGGAAATCAGGTAAATGTTCCCATGCATATTCTTCATAACTTAATGTAACGGACCAAGTTGGTGGTCCAAGATTTCCGATCATACAACGTACATCTATGTGACGTCGGAACCAGTATTCTTTTGTACCACGCATGTTTGCAAATAGATTTGTAATACTTGATTGTAAAACCTCATCTTTTTCTTGCATTTTTTGTATTAATTGCGTAGCGGACATATTTTGAAACTGTGTTCCTGATTTCAATATGTGTGCAACTCCGCAACATAGAGTTGCTAGTTCACTTTCAAAGAGTAGGTCGAATATGTGTTCCACATTTTGTCTAAATCTGGGATCTTCAGAATACATTCGCAATGAACGGTATTCTGATGCTGTTATTTGAGTGCGTCTGTCATCGTATCTTCCTCCTTTGCCAGTAGGAAATAGGAGAGGAAAAGCATGTTCTTCTATACTTTTTTCCCATATGCTCATTGGTGATCATTTGGTTTGTCGCATTTGGTACGTTTCTAGTGCATCATCTATGCTGTCTTTAGAGTGCAATGGATGAATTGTATAATGGTTTAACATATTGGATACTGCTGCTGGATCCAGAAGTTCAAATTGACCAGTTTCTCGTGACTCTTGAATTATTTCAGTTTTTCCCCTTAAGTTTTCTTCAATATTTATTTTTTTGTAGTACTCATTATTGTCTTTTAGATATTGCAAGGCTTGTCTAACGTTATGTAAGTCGACGAGTTGTTGCCACATTTTTTTGTCTTTTGTTGGTACACCATTTGCTAAGATAATTAAAGATTGTTCTATTTGACGTTGCACTCCTAGAGTGTGTACATTTTCTATCAGACTTAATGGTAAATAAACTACTTTGCCACAAAAACCTTTCACCAATTCAGAGAGAGGTAATTTTGCTGTTTTTGTTTGAAGATGTATTATTGATTGAAATGGGTGTATTGTTTGAATTATGATGCTCTCATATAAGTTGAGTTGTTGCAGTGGTTTTGGTAGTAGAAATAATTCCAAAAAATGTGTGATAGCACATGAAGGAGTTTGGTTGTTGTCAAGTTTTGTAGTGCAGTAACTGCAAAGTATTAAAGGGTCAGTTATTTCATATTTGTTTTCTGCTATAAGGTAGAGAACTAATTCAAACCATTTAGAATCTTCCTTGTCGTCTATTTTGTATGTTATGTCTATAGTTTTTGTATTAGTTTTATAAAAAGTTCTGCGGCAACACACACACACATGGTTTGGTATTTCAGCGGATGTACTTTTAAATTTTAGTATTTCTTTTTTGTATGTGTGTAGTGGGAAGTTGCCATGTGTACAATTGTTGCTAGTTTGTTGTAAATGTATTGCATTTTGTAAGTGGCTTTCACTTCCAAAATATTTTTTCTGGATATGGTCAATTTCTTCTAGTTCTTTGGCTGTACCATGTAGAAAATTATTTAAATTTGCTAGTGCTAATGCAGGTCTTTTATCACAGTACAGTTTATAGACTAGATTTCTTATAGTTGGATGATGTGTTGATATCATTTTGATATGATGGGAGGTGCTTTTGCAAATTGGTCCTGAAATGCAGGCTAATGAATGTCCTTGTAGCCCTGTGTATTTACGCACTGGACAGGTATCCATGTTTTGCGGCAGTTTCATTTTGATTTTGTCTTTGCTTTTCACATATTGACTGAGGAACTGGCGTAAAGATTTGAAAGATTTTTTGGGAATGTTACACACTGACGTGCATGACCATTTGTATGCTGGATGTTTTTGTCCAGTTGAATGGAGAGGTAATTCTGAGTTTTCACGGGATATTTTTGTAAGCAGTATTTCTTGTTCCATTATGGTATTATTAATTTTTTTCATAACCTCGTCAACTATGTTTAGCAATCGTATTTGTTTGCTTGCTTCTTCATTAAAATATGGTTTTGTGTTTGTGGTGTGACTCCATTCCCCTTCACAGATATTTAAGTTATTTTTGTTGATATTCTGTTTATTGAGAAGTCTTTTTTGTAATTTACTAATTAGTTTTGTTAGTGGTTTCATTCTTTTGAACACTAAAATAAATAATTTTCGTTTGAGTAGGATTGCACTGTCTACCAAAGCTTCTAATATTAATTTTCTACGGAAGGTTTTAAGGTTTGTGTATGATTTCTCTCCTGTTTTTATAAGATTTTGAAGGACTCTGTGTCAGAACATTTTTGTTAAAATATTCTTTTTGGTATGTTTACTTGCCATTATATTAAGATTTTTAGGAGCAGTATTAGCAGTAGTGGTAGCTGAATTCTTGATAATCATTTTCTGTTTCGTTTTACATTTTGATAGAGGAGGCAAAGATTCTGTACTTGAAGCATGTTTTGTTTTGCTAATTGACTGTATTAGCTGTTTTGTTTGAACTTTTTGTACAAATTCTGCTAGAGATGGATGCTTATTTTGGATACTTCTTTTTTCATTTGCTCTACTTCTACATTGTTTTCTACAGACTTGCATTTTGGTAGGCATTCTTTGGGGTCTGTTGAAAAAAATAAAGAAGGTATGGGTTGGGTTGTTCTGTGATGCATGTGTGCTGTGTGTATGAGTGTTTGAGTATGATGGTATAGATGTATGAGATGGTGTGTGAATGCTATTCTTCTATTTGTGTGTTACTATACTGGGGTTCAGATGACAGTAGAAAGTAAGGTAGTGGTGAGGAGATGCACACATACTAAATCTAATGGTATAGAATTAAAACAGTTCTTTGTTCTGCAATAATAACATTCTAGAGGCTGAGTTATGTCATTTGTGTGCCTAAAAACTAGGATTTGTGCAGCATTCTGCCTGCAAATCCCTGCTTAACAAATGGGGATTTGTGGGCAGAATGGTGCACTAATCTTTTTTTTTGGTGCACAAATACTATGAATCAACCGCACAGTGTCCTTGAGTAACAGTAAGAATATTATGGTAGTATTGTATTTACTTTTTTTGTGTGGAAAGATTAGGTTTCTTCTGAGTTGTTGTTTGTACTTCGGATTCTGCTCCTTTTCAGAAGAGTGCTCTTCACTGTAATTGTAAAGGAAAGAAGTTACTAATTTGGTGTGTATATACTATGTAGTTTCATTTGACTATGTGCAGCCTTCATATTTTATTTACATTTTGTTAGTTCAACATGCTATGCAAATAAGTAGAATAGAAAGTGTATGAAACACGCTTGGTTTCTTAAGGCTGTGTTATAGGATGTTAGGAGACAGAAGAAATAATGACACTTATTTTGCAATTTTTATAAGGTAAATGGCAGATACTCTATAGAAAAGCATGGAATGTATGCATTTGTGAAGGTGTGGGTAATAAATCAAAAGGATGTAATGTACAGGTAGTGGTGTTATTACAGTTGGGAATTTTTCAATGTTAATGTTTATATGTGTGAGTGTTTGAAGGGTCTTGACCTTATCCTGGCTGTGTGTAATGTTTTAGATAGCTGTGTGTGTAAAAATGTGTTTAGATAGCAGACAGGTTTGGAAGTGACAGTTGATTATAGCAGATGGGTAAAATGACAGTACATTCATTTTATAGGTTATACAGATTAAGTGACAGTTACTCTGTTTATATGCATTCATAGGAGTTGTACTTGTACTGTGCAGAAAATATGCATACCTGTAGTTTGTATTCATGCATGTGGATATACATGCAGCTGCAAGTAAATATCTTGGAGACTTGTACGGTAGTTTTTTGTAGTAGGTGCTTTCCAATGATATGAGACTTGTACTCAGAGTAATCTACAGTACATTTGAAGTGCTGAACTCTGTTGATGCAGTTAGATCTTGAATGTGATTGGTGGATGGTTGTGTGACTGTTTAGTTGTATCCAATGAGGGAATGGCACAGACAGTGAAGTGGAAATGGTAGAAGGGCTGTCTAGGTTACAATATGTCCACGGACATAACGGAAGTCCGCGGACACCGCAAATTACATACAGGGATTTTGGGGTGGAGAGGCATGCAAATGAGAATGAGCAGAGGAATTGAATGGTTAGTAAAGTTTGGTAGGTGAGTTGTGCAAGAAGACAGTTTGTCAGAAGGTCTTTTTCCTGAGAGAAGAACAGTTTGCTATGGCTGTGTGTTTCAGAAAACAGATTGTCTGGATTTTGGGAGACTCATGGATACATTGGTTGGAGGTGCATGCACAAAGCTGTGGAGTAGCTACAGATCTTGGATTCCCTCATATGGAAGTGCACTGACATGGAGTACGTAGAATGAAGTGGCTAGACTTGCTACCTCTCTGTGCTAGTTTGCAGACAGAGCATCATCCAGACATGATTATAATTCATTGTGGAGGGGACAGTTTGGGACATCGGTCAGGAACTTCTTTGCAATTTGCGATGAAAGAAGGACTTGGGAAGGTCATGGATATGTTTCCAAATTCCCAAGTAATTTGTTCTCGTATTGTGCAAAGACAAATGTGGCTGCATTCTTCTTCATTTGGTCCACAAATGGAGAAAGCAAGGCGTAATGTCAAGAAGGCTGTTTGTGCCTTTCTAAGAGATGTTTGCATGTCCTCTTTTCACAATGAAAATATTATGTTTCGTAGCACAAACATTTTTGGTAGAGATGGAGTCCATCTTACTTATGCTGGTAATCAGATTTTTCTGAGAAATGTACAAGATGCATTGCGTCCTTTTGTGAAATTACAGCAAGCTTTTTTGCAGTAGGTGTTGATTTTTTTAAGTTTTTCAAATACAAACAAATACCACAAAAGGCTCTTTTCAGAGCCACCACTTCCTCCCAGACAAAAGTGCAATAATTATGATAGGGCAATACCCCAAAATTGTTGATGTTCACGAACTGTCCGCAGACTTCTAAAAAAAAATCAGTAGCCTGCTCAATTTATTTCCCACTTCTATTGTTTGACTGCAAAAGGCGGCTCTGAAAAGAGCCTTTTCTTTGTTGTTTTGTGTATTTTTTTTTTCTTCACATGACGCACTAGGAGAGGAGGGGAAAGGGGGGTTAGGGGGGGACACCAACCACAGGGATAAGAAAGGGCAGGTGAAGAGAGGAAGATGTAGGGTGGGCCTTACTTAGGTAGTGAGCAGGTCTTCTTGTGCTCTGAGACCAGCGTCTCAAAAGTACTTCAAAGTCTCTCCCCCCTGCAGAGTACTGCGTCACAGTACATACACAAAACTGTGACCCTCGAAAGGTAAGGGTCATCAGCATTGAGAATGGCCTGTGAGGCAGCTGGAGGGATGCACTCTCCCACAGGAGTGTCTCTTGTGGTGAGAGGAGCGAACACAGAGGATGAAGTAGAGGAACTCAACCTACTACGCTCGTTGCAAGGTACAACCTTACGAACAGCCCTACAGTGGAACAACTTTAAGTGACGCTTCATAGTAGTCGTATCAAAGCTGTATGAACCAGGCCTCCCGTGACTCAGTACCATTTTGCACTCGAGCAGGTGACTTTGTTTGCACGCGCCTTGGATATGTTATGGTAAATGAATGGTAAATAACCGCCACACCCAAGAATCACGGCGAGTGCAGGTAGTAGGGACTTCCACTACCTCAATATCCTCTTCATCCTCATCTGCATCCTCACGCCTGTTTCCCTCTTGAGGCCCTGGGGGAGGTGGTGGTGGTGGTGGAGGGGGTGGGGCTGGTGCTGAAGCAGATCTCAGGCCATGGATGCCATCAGGATTCAGAAGAATATCTTCAAAAATTGGTAGCAAAATGCACTGTGTTCTGTAAGGTAGCCAGAAACACAATGATGATGAGCTCTGGGTTGTGGCCTTTTATAGGGGTGCTGGTGCGCGGTCCGCAGAAACCCGCCCTGTCTGCGGACAGTACAAACATCCACAAAGTGCTAAAAAAGTTTCAAAAAATATGTAGAAAGTCAGGGTTATTGTCTGGGAGATGTGCTATGGTGCATTTGTAGTATAAAATACTGTGGATTGCCCGAAAAGGTACTTTTAAAATGTTCGGGGACCCGGACAGTGTCTGCAATTCAGGACACATGCTCAGCATGGGTGCGGTCACATGATGGCACCGCGAACATGTCCGCGAACGGAAGAGGTGTTCGCAGGACATGAAATGCACGGGAACGGTTGTGCGCATGCACACGGGTCTTCTACGGACAGTGTTCGGGTCCTGAAATTAATTAAAAGTGCGACACAAGCGACGCGAACACTAACTGACAGGCGCAATGTTCGGAGAAGTTATGGGTGTGGTGCGCATGTGCATAGATGTTCTTTAGGCCGTACGGACAGGTATAGTGTCCTTAGAACACCTGCATTTTGGTTAATTGGACATCCCGGACACAGAGTGTGTTCTTAGAACAGTTCCAACTTGCCTGCGAACAGTATGCACAGGTGTAGTGTCCTTAGGACACCTCCATTTTGATTAATTGCAGACATCCCGGACACTGAGTGTGTTCTTAGAACAGTTCAAATTTGCCAGCGAACAGTACGGACAGGTATATTGTCCTTAGGACATCTCCATTTTGGTTAATTGCGAACCGCCCTGACACCGAGTGTGTTCTAAGAACGGTTCTATGTTACTTGCGAACAGTACGGACAGGTATAGTGTCCTTAGGACATCTCCATTTTGGGTTTTACGGACATCCCGGACACCGATTGTGTTCTTAGAACAGTTTCAACTTGTCTCCGAACAGTACGGACAGGTATAGTGACCTTAGGACACGTCCATTTTGTGTTTTACGGACATCCCGGACACAGAGTCCGTTCTTAGAACAGTTTCAACTTGCCAGCAAACAGTACAGACAGGTATAGTGTCCTTTGGACACCTCCATTTTGATTAATTACGGACATCCCAGACACGGCGTGTGTTCTTAGAACAGTTTCAACTTGCCAGCGAACAGTACGGACAGGTACAGTGTCCTCAGGACACCTCCATTTTGGTTAATTGCAGATATCCCGGACACTGAGAGTGTTCTTAGAACAGTGTAGACTTGCTTGCGAACATTTTGGACAGGTATAGTGTCCTTAGGACACCCCCATTTTCATTTGATTACAGACATTCCGGACACCCGCGCTGTCCACGGACACCTCAGCTGCTTTAAAAAAAAAAAAAAACAAGAAATGAATTAGGACACATATAATAATTTTACTTTATTACATATAGATGTAAAATTTATGAAAGAGAAGGGGAAGGAGAAACTGAGACAAACACAGGAGAATTGGGGGTTTCAAGAGGAGTCATAGGAGGTGAAGAAGGGATGGAAGTCTCATCAAAACGTTTTTGTTCATGGAGAGGGTTTGGGGATAATTGACTGGGATATGGTGAGGGGGGACAGGTACATGTGGGACAATGGTATCTAGTTTTTTCTTTCAAGTGATTCTCCACAAAGTGTTTCAAATTGTTGAAATTTGCCATGAGCATGTCCATTTTTTCTTCCATGCACTGGAGAGTCTTATCCAATATTTCTTTTGGTGTACTATTTTCAATGTTTGTATGGTCTGTACAAAAAAAAAAGATTTATATGTTAAGTGTATATAAAGTAGTACTTATTAATTGGTTTATATAGAGAAGTATTTACCATTAGGTTCACTATCTTCAGACATTTCCTCACATGGGGAAATTCTCCTCAAGTCACTCCAAAGTACTGGACATTTCTGTGAGATAAGAAAATTATATCACTTTTTATGTATCTAATACAGAAATTTTACAAATATATAATACAAATGAAGTACACTTACCAGCTTCTGGTAAGTTGTGTTCTTACTGGTATGTAGCTCTGCTGTTGCTCCTAGTTGTGCAGTTTCTGTGAGGTAATTATGTTGGAAGCCTATCTTTCTTCTTTTGGTATATTCCATTTTAGTACATATTGTATTTAAATGAATGTGGTACATATATGGGTTACACTTCTTATTTATTACTACATATAATGTGTATGTGTGATGGTTTGTGAACTTGTGCAGTTTTGATATAACAATTTAAGATACCCCCATGACTTTTTGGGTAGTGTTGCTGTTGTCCACGTCTGTCCGCGGACATACGAAGAGTCAGCGGACATCAAATTCAGTAGCAGGGGTTCAGTATGTTCTATGTTACATACATATAAAGTCAGGGATATTCTTGTTAAGCTGTGCTACTAAAAACCTATGTAATTCAGTATAATAACGTTCTTAAAGGGACGTTATGGTTAAGTTGTGCTACTAATAACCTATGAAATTCAGTAACGAAACATTTGTGATGTCATCTTTGATGTCCTGGGTGTTAGTCTTAGCAGTGCATGGTGGTGGCGCGAGTTATGGTTGCTTAGTTTACCATAGCTGGGGAATTTCAGGGGTTTTTCGGTTTATATATATTCAATGAAAAAACTTTCTTAAAAGGGACGTTATGGTCAAATTGCGCTACTAAAAGCCTATCAAATTCAGTAAAAAAACTTTGCTAAAGGGACGTTATGGTTCCAAGTAAAACCGAAAAACCCCTGAAATTCGATTTTTCTGCGGACAACACGGCTGTTCTGAAATGTTCGTAAATAAACAGAATGGATTTGGTGTCAAGTTGAAAGTGTTCTAAGAAGACTCGTGGGGTCCTGGAATGTTCGCAGGGGGTGTCCTGAAGACATTGTCTGTATTGTTCGTTGTCAAGCTGAAAGTGTTCTAAGAACACTTCCGGTGTCCTGAAATGTTCGTACTTAAAGAAAATGGGGGTGTCCTGAGGACGCTGTCCGCATCGTCCTCTGGCAAGTTGAATGTGTTCTAGGAACTTCCTTGTGTCCACGGACATTAAAATGGTTGCAATGCTTGAATCTATGGGTGTGATATGCTGCAGTGGTTGTGGCCAGGGTATAGAATGTTGGGTGCATGGCCATTTCGCCATGCACCCAAGACTCTATGCCCTGGCCACAACCACCGCAGCATATCACACTCATATGCCATGCACCCAAGAGTCTATGCTCTGGCCACAAGCACCGCAGAATATCTCACTCATAGTGGCTTATAAGTTTGGGTCAAAAACAAATTTATAAGGAACATTGTTATAAGCCAGTATGGGTGTGATATGCTGCGATGGTTGTATTTATCATGTTATACTTACTATTTGGTTTAGTAACGGGAGTCCATGTTTTTCTTGTTAATTTCTGTGATAAAAGAAAATAGCATGTTAGTATTAGTATTTTATAAAGACTTATTACATTGTACAATCAACATTTTCTTCTTTTTTTTGACCCTCATATTGAGTAGATGACAAACCAGAGTACTGTGCAATGTGCTCAGTTTCTGTGTTTGTTGCTAAAATCATTGGGTCTGTGGGAGAAAAAAAAATCCATGTTGGATTAAAAAAAAAAACTTTTTGTGTTATGCTACAGTTTATTTGTGTGTTTGTTTTCAGTGTTTACTTGTTGTTTCTGGCTACTGCTTTATACATTGGATTGTTCCAGTTTTTGGGAGCAGTAGGATATTAGGTATTTGTTTGTATATTGTAAAATTTTGGAGCAGTTAGATACCAGTAGGCGTATTCAAACTGTTTATTTTTTTATATAATTTCGTGGTATTGATTTATCTGTTTGGATATTTCTAAATTTTGGGACAGTTAGATACCAATTGGCCTATTCTAACTGTCTTTTTTTTTTCTCTATTTGAGTGGTATTAATTTATCTGATTAGTTGTTGTAGCATCTTTGGGCAGTTAGATAGCTTTTGGAATATTGTGACAGTTTATATTTTTTTACTGCAAGTGTACTTAAGGTTTAAGTACAGTTTAGTTATCAAATTTTGGTTTTAAGAATATTAAATACGCGTTTGTAAGATTTGCTGGTAATCTCTGCTTTAGAGTAATGGTACTATCATTACATTCAAACCATCCACATTTCTTTTTTATATGTGCAGTGTAGTGCCCTGAATTGGTTTTAGCTCCTGCGTGGTAGATTATACCTATTGTTGTGAAGGTTGTCCTACCAAGTGATATTTGACCATGTGAGAATCCAGTCAGCTTGCAGTTGTTTTTGGAGCCATCTGCATTGTAACGTAGAAGCATTAGTATTACGTATTTACTATGTGTTTGCATTACTAACGTGGAGCGATTATCTGAATTGCAGGTCGAACATAATCTACCATGGTTTGCATTTTGTAGTTGCTGAAATGGAACGGATTCACAATTAGTTATTGATATATACACAAAGCATTCATTGGGGATTTGTTCTTGTGTCACATTGTTGCAGAGAGTGCATGTATGTTTCCACATGTATGAAATCTGGAAGATTTCATTTATAGGTATGTTTTTGTTTTCCAGTACTAATAGTAAGCATATTAGAAATTCGTGTGGATCTTCCTGTGAGTTTATAGTGAATTTCACCATTCTAGCACAGTAGTCCAATTGTTGTCTTATTCCATAAACACTATACATGTTGTCAGGATTGTTTGCTGCATTTCTGTGAAGTACTAACATTTGCAAACACAATGGGTCTGTACTGTGTAAGTAAATGTTCTCAACAATTGGTGGTAATTGAAATAGAATATTCATTGCTATATTTGCGTAGCAACTTACACCAACTATATTTGAGAGTTTAAATGGACCAGATAGTTCTGTATCTGACTGATTTTTTTGGAGTTTGTCTTCCTTCTTTGAAGAAGTACCTGGTTTACTTTCCCTAATTGATTCTTTTTTGCTTGTGGCACTTGATGAAGCATTACTTTCTTTTACTCTCTTTGGAGGATTTGCAGTGAGATCCTGTTGCTTTTCTGTTTGATTTATTTATTTTTTATAATGTTTTACTTTTTGTGGAACAGAATATGTCTTTAGATGGGGAGTGTATAGTGAACGAAGTATATTGTATTCTAAAATGCAAGGAATATCAGCATTTATTTTACTTGCATCAAAGTTGATTAGAAATAGACCATCAAGTGTACGTAATAGTGATAGTGCTACGTAGCTCATGCCTTCTTTAAAGACTGTGTTACCAATGTCTATCATTGCTTTGTCTAGGGTAAGACCTTGTGATTTATGAATGGTGACTGCGTATGCAAGAGATAGAGAAAATTGTTCTCTGTGTACATACGTGTCTTTGAAGAAAAGGAATCAAGCTGTTGAGCGTCCTATTCTTTTTACTTCTGAAAGTTTGTCAAAGAGAATATTGACAAACTGAATTTTGTTGTCACGTGGGTATGTTTGAAAGCCAACAACTGCACCCAGTGCTCCATTAACTAGTCCTTGGTCCATGTCAAGGTTACGTTTCAGCATTACTCTGCAATTTAAGGATAATTTTAATATCTTTTCCACGCCTGCTGTGTTTGAGATTGATTTTTCTAAACTATTTGTCTTGTTGTGGCTTGCTCACACATGGGTAGTATCATTCCATGTACACCTAGTTTGTCTGTGGCCCTAATTTCCATTATTGGTTGCATTTCTTTACTTAGCATTATTTCATTGAATGTGAAACAGCTTGCAAGAGTTGGCATTAAGGCCATACAATTGACATGTTTGTGGGCTAATTGTTCCATAACATCTGTAGCACATGCATTATCACCATAAAGTGCATGAATGTGCCGGGTTTTCAATATTGCTTCTGCTTCTTTAGAAAGTATACCAACTCTGATACTTTCTAAGATGTTGGCATAAGTGAGATCTGCAGATTGGCGCATGTTTTCTGTTAATTCTCTGTATTGGAAATGTTGCCAAAGGTTAACATTTCCTATACTGCCAACAGTTTTACGGCAGAGTTTGTGTCCTAATGTTTTAAAAATAGGCTGACCTTTTACTGGTGTCAATTGAAGAAGATCTCCTAAAACAATAATGTGTTTTCCTGCAAAGAGCTCTTCATAGTTTGTTTTGAGTACTTCTTGTAATCTGAGGTGAATCAAAGCCAACATTAGGTTGGACACCATGCTCACTTAATCTATTAGTAGCATTTTCATTTGTTTCAATACTCTGCATAGTTCCATTGCAGCTTCTGCAGAAAGTTTGTAATAATCTAATTTGTTTTGGTGTTCTACTGGCAGGAGTAGTGATCGTTGTAAAATGACACCACCTATGTTGTAGGCAGCTAAACCTGTGGGGGCAGTGACAACAGCTGACAGTTTGTTGTTTGTCAATTGTTGAAGGAACTTACTGATGATTTTGATTAGGAATGTTTTGCCAGAACCAGCTTCACCACTGACATACAATAGTATAGGTTTGTAATTTTGACAGGTGCATTCTTTGTTTTCATGTTGTACACCATGTGCAATATCTTTTGTTACTTCTTGAAAAATGCTACGTTGCTCATTGTTTAGCTTTGATTGTAGTATAGTTAAGTCTTCTTTATCTTCATACTGTCACATGGTGTTTTCTCCATTTATCACAGCTAATTCCGCCTCATATGTTATTAGGGGGTTTCCCAGTGGTTCTTGGCTTCCTGTGACAGAAGGTTGACTACAGTCAGGAGTGTCCTTATCTAGTTGGGCCTGGAGTTCTTCTTCGTGTTGCTCTTCATTGTGCAACATTGTTTTGTGCTGTGCAAAGTTTACATCAGTTATATTGCTTTCATTAGCTTTGAAAGCATCTTCATATGAGTCATAGTTATCTAGTATTTCTTCTGCTTTTCTCCATGGTTTAAAGAGTTGTAGCCGGGACATGTAATATACTTCTTTATATGATTAATTAAATTTGGTCTGGTGAGTTTTACTAAGCTGCCTTCGCAGTTTGTCACTTTGTATTTACGGTTTTGTTTATCAGGTTTTATATTATTTATGTATGTGTAGTTTTGGGCTATGTGGTCTAGACACATGGTTTCCAAAGTGGTACTCCTGTTTGGGTAGTATGTGTCCAATAAACTGTTTTTTAAAATGTCTTGGCTGTTGGGATCATGTTTGGCTATTGTTTCTATATCTTCGTATGATTTTAGAACTCTTTTTCTAGATTTAGCTGGACCAAGACTTAGCCATACTATATTTGCAGATTTACCATACAATGCAGTACCAGTTAATCGATCAGCTGCTTCATAGGATCCACATTCTCTATGGAACAGCATTTTTATGCCCAAGCTGTATAATTTCTGAGACACTGTTTTATCTGATGACAGGTCATTCCAGAGGTCTTGGAGCTCTGTCTTTTCTGATTTGGTTAAGTATGCTGTGACATATCGTGCAACTGCAGTAGAATTGTCTGCAATGTACTGCACATCTATGTTTGCATTTCATAAGTGGGCAATGATTGCATTGTAATCATTGATATATTTTTCTTCTTCTTTTCTTTTTATGCAATAGGTATTTTAGGTGACTTACCTTTAACACTATGTCTAACTGAAGACATGAGGTTGTTCACTTGACCTGTATTTGTAACTGGTCTAGGGAAACCAAATCGGCATTTGGTGTAGTATTTCCCTTTGTTTTTGTATTTGCGATGACAATTTTTGCCACATTTGTGTCTTTGGAATTGTAAAATATTTGCATGAAGGTCACTATTTGTGGATTCTGATGGAATTTCACAAGTGACATATTTTTCAATAAACTGTAAAACAGTGGCATCACTGTCTTGACCAAATTTAGGAGCATCTTTAATCCATAAAGGCATGTGGACATGTGGTGCTCCTATGGCTTGGTATTCTTCTCTCCAAAAGAAGTGTTGCACTTCTCCAAGGGGAGGAACAGTTTTATTACAAATAAAATGTAGCATAGCAATGAAGCGATGGTGAAAATATCTTGAAACATTAACAGGATCCTGAGAACAAAGTTCTCCAGGTGTTAGTATATCTATGTTTGTTTTGGTTTCGTTTGATATGCGTAGGAAAGCATGTAAATCTTCCCATGCATATTCTGCACAACTTAATGTAACAAACCAAGTGGGTGGGCCAAGGTTTCTGATCATACAACATACATCTCCATGACGTCGAACGAGTACTCTTTAGTACCATGCATATTTGCTTATAGATTTGTAAGATTTGCTTGTAAAACCTCATCTTTTTGTTGAACTTTTTGTAATAATTGTGTAGCTGTCATATTTTGAAAGTGTGATCCTGATTTTAATATGTGTGCAACTCCGTAACATAAAGTTGCTAGTTCACTTTTAAAGAGTAGGTGGAATATGTATTCCACATTTTGTCAAAATCTGGGATCTTCAGAATACATTCGTAATGAGCGATATTCTGATGGTGATATTTGAATAGGTCTATCATTGTATCTTCCTCCTTTGCCAGTCGGAAAGAGTAGAGGAAAAGCATATGCTTCTATACTTTTTTCCCATATGCTGATTGGTGATCCTTTTGTTTGACGCATTTGGTACATTTCCAGTGCATCTTCTATGGTGTCATTAGAGTGCAATGGATGAATTGTATAATGGTCTAAAATGTTTGATATTGTAGCAGGATCTAGGAGCTCAAATTGACCAGCTTCTTGTGTCTCTTGAATTATTTCAGTTGTATCTTACAAGTTTTCTTCAATATTAATTTCTTTGTAATATTCATTATTCTCTTTAAGATGTTGCAGGGCTTCTCTAACTTTATGTAAATCTACCAGTTGTTGCCAAATTCTTTTGTCTTTTGTAGGTACTCCATTTACCGAGATAATTAAAGTTAAAGATTGTTGCATTGGACGTTGCATTCCTAGAGTGTGCACATTTTCTTTTAGATCTAATGGTAAATACACTACTTTTCCACAAATACCTTTCACTAATTCAGAGGGAGGTAATTTTGCAGTTTTTGGTTGAAGGCGTATTATTGCTTGAAATGGGTGCACTGTTTGAATTATGATGCTCTCATATAAATTAAGTTGCTGAAGGGGTTTTGGTAGTGGATATAATTCCAAGTATTTGTGATAGCACTTGAAGGAGTTTGGTTATTGTCTAGTTTTGTAGTGCAGTAACTGCAAAGTATTATGGGGTAAGTTATTTTGTATTTGTTTTCTGCTATAGAGAGCTAATTCAAACCATTTAGATTCTTCATTGTCTTCTATTTTGTATGATAGGTCTACAGTTTTTGTGTTACTTTTATAAAAAGTTCTGCGGCAACATACACACACGTGGTTTGGTACTTCAGCTGAAGTACTTTCAAATTTTAATATTTCTTTTTTGTATGTGTGTAGTGAAAGGTTGCCATGTGCAGAATTGTTACGAAGTTGGTTTACAGCTAATTCATCTTGTAAGTGGGTTTCACTTCCAAAATATTTTGTCTGGATATAGTCGATTTCTTTTAGTAGGTCTTTTGCTGTACCATGTAGAACAATGTTATTTAAATTGGCTAATGCTAAAGCAGGACTTTTAGCATAGAACAGTTTATAAACTAGATTTCTTATACTTGCATGATGTGTTGATATCCTTTTGATATCATGGAAGGTTGTTTTGCAAGTAGGTCCTGTAATGCAGGCCAATGAATGTCCTTGTAGTCCTGTGTACTTGCGTACTGGACAAGCATCCATATTTTGCAGTAGTTTAATTTTGATGTTGTCTTTGCTTTTCACATATTGATTGAGGAATTGGCGTACAGACTTGAACTTTTTTTGGGAATGTTACACATTGTCGTGCATGGCCATTTGTACACTAGATGTTCTGATTCAGTTGAATGGAGGGGTAAATCTACGTTTTCACGGCATATTTTTATAAGGAGTACTTCTTGTTCCATTATGGTATAATTAACTTGTTCATAACCTCGACCACAGCTATGTATGGCAATTGTATTTGTTTGCTTTTGTTTAAACGCTTCTTCATTAAAGTATGGTTCTGTGCTTGTAGTGTGACTCCATTCACCTCCACAGATATTTAAGAAGTTATTTCTGTTGACATTTCGTTTATTGAGAAGTCTTTTTTGTAATTTAGTTATTAGTTTTGTTAGTGGTTTTATTCTATTTAACACTAAAATAAATAACTTTCTTTTAAGAAGAATTGCACTGTCTATCAACGCTTCTAAGATTACTTTTCTACGATAGGTTTGAAGTGTTGAACCTGGTTTCTCTCATGTTTTTATAAGATTTTGAAGGACTTTGTGATGGAACATTTTGGCTAAAATACTTTTCTTGGTATGCTTACTTTGTACTACATCAAGATGTATAGAAGAAGTGTTATTTGTAGTGATAGTTGATTTTCTGTTAATTGCTTTTTGGTTTGTTTTACTTTTTGATAGAGGAGGCAAAGTTTTTGCACTAGAAACTTCTTGTGTTTCACTACATGACTGTGTTAGCTGTTGTGTTTCAACTTTTTTTTACAAATTCTGCTATAGATGGATGTTTATGTTGGAGAGTTTTCTTTTCATTTGCTCTACTTCTGCGTTCCTTTCTATGGAGTTGCTTTTTGGTAGGCATTCTTTAGGGTCTGTTGAAAAAAATACAGAAGGTATGGGTTGGGGTGTTCTTGAATGCATGTGTCTTGTGTGCATGATTGTTTGAGTAAGATGATAAAGATGTATGTAATGGTGTGTCATTGTGCTTTGGGAAGTACAACTACTAGGGATGGGTATTCTTGAATTAATGTGTTACTAAATTGGGGTTCAAATGACAGAAAAAAGTAATCCAGTGGTTTGGAGAAGTATAAATAGTATATCTAAAGCTATACAATTAAAACAGTTGTTTGTTCTACAACATCTAAATTCTAGCGGCTGAGTTGGGTAATTTGTGTGTCGAAAAATAGGAAGTTGTGGCCCATTATGCCAGTAAATCACTGTTTAAGACGGGGGGATTTTTGGTCAGAATGGTGCAGAATCTCTATTTTTAGGCACAGAAATAGCATGAATTAACCTTACAGTGTGTTTGAGTAATAATTCAAATATTATGGTAACATTTTACTTACTTTTTTTCTAAAATGAGCAGTTTTCTTCTTAGTTGTTCTTTGTACTTCAAATTCGGCTGCTTCTTTTCTGGAGAATGGTCTTCATTGCAATTGTAAAAGAAAGTACTTAGTAATTTGGTTTGTATACAGCACTGTTTTTAATTTAGACATAGATTTTTTAAATTGAAATGCTCAGCGCCTTCCTCAAAACCATTAAAACTATTTTATGACTAACTGTAGGAAAGAAAATATCTTTACTATGGCTTGTGAAATTCATAATGTAGCACTGTATAACACTATTCCTGTAACTAAGCTTTTCCACATAATAGTGAGTCAATGTCATAGCCTGCTTTTCCACGTAATAGTGAGTCAATGTCATAGCCTGCTTGTCCTATATAAATGTAAGTAATTATATAAATTGAAAAAATTAAAACCAATTATGTGTCTGTACAAATATTATTGTTTGAGATTTGATCATAGAGTGTGCATGTAATTGTGTTTGATTATATGTAGTCTAAATATTTTATTTCAAAAATGTTGGTTTAACATTATTTGCATGTGTGTGTATGAAGAAATTAAACGGCATAAAGGTTTGTAAGTCACAGTTCATTTTAGGACAATGAAAACATTATCGTAAATTCATTTTACAGATTATACAAGGTAAAAGTCGGTTAGAAAATGTGTTCATGTACTGTATAGAAAATATGCATACCTGTATTTTGTGTTCATGCATATGGATATGGACGAAGCTGCAAGTAGAAATCTTGGAGACTTGTATAGTATTTATCGTAGATCGTGCTTGCCAATGGTATGAGACTTGTACTCCGAGAGATTCACCGTACATTTGCAGTGCTGATCTATGATGATTCAGTTACATGTAGAGGTCTTGGATTTGATAGGTGGATGGCCATGTGATTTCTTAGCTATATCTAATGAGGGAATGGTACAGAGAGTGAAGTGGAAATGGTTGAAGGGCTGTCAATGTTACGATATGTTTGCGGACATGGCGGTAGTTCTAGGACACTGCATATTACATCCAGGGAATTTGGGGTGGGGAGGCATGCAAATGAGATTGAATGTAGCAAGGGATTGGTCAGTAAAGTTTAGTGAGTGTGTTGTGCTAGGAGAGGTTTTCTCAGATATTCTTTTTGCTGAGAGACGAACAGAGAGCTATGGCTGAGTGTTTCAAAAAACAGATTGTGTGGATTTTGGGAGACTCGTGGATACATTGGTTGAAGGTGCATGCAGAAAGCTGTGGAGTATCTATAGATCTTGGATTCCCACATGTGGAAGTGCACTGGCATGCAGTGCGTGGAATGAAGTGGTTGGACTTGCTACCTCTCTGTGCAACTTTGAAGATAGAGGAACATCCAGACATAATTGTAATTCATTGTGGAGGGAACAGTTTAGGACATGTGTCTGGAATTTCTTTGCAATTTGCAATGAAAGAAGGTCTTCAGAAGATCATGGACATGTTTCCAAACTCCAAAGTAATTTTTTCACGGATTGCGCAGAGACAATTGTGGCTTTGTTCTTTCTCATGTGGTCCACAAATTGAGAAAGCAAGACGTAATGTCAATAAGGCTGTTTGTGCCTTCCTAAGAGATTTTGGCATGTCCTCTTTTCAGAATGAAAATATTATGTTTCGTAGTACATACATGTTTCGCAGAGATGGAGTCCATCTTACTTATGCTGGCAATCAGATTTTTCTGAGAAATGTACAAAATGCATTGCAAACTTTTTTAGAAATACAGCATCCATTTTGAAGTAGGTGTTAAGTATTTATAATTTTTGACATACAAACCCCTCCCAAAGGCTCTTTTCAGAGCCACCACTTGCTCCCAGAGAAAAATGCAATGGTTACAATAGGGTAGCACCACAATTTTTTTAATGTTTGAGCACCACACACCGTGGGTATAAGCAGCGCTCAGATACCTGAGGGTTTGTAGCGCTATATAAAAGCCTAATTATTATTATTAATTATTATAACTCTCCGCGGACTTTTAAGATATACAAAGGGCCCTGCTTTATTTATCTTCACTTCTATTTTTTAACTGTGAAAGGCGGCTCTGAAAAGAGCCTTATTTTTTTTTTGATTTTTGTTATTTTGTATTTTTCTTGGTTTTTTATACACTGCACACTAGGAGAGGAGGGTAAAGGTGGGTAAAGGGGGGACACCAACCACAGGGATAAGAAAGGGTGAGCTGAGAGAGGAAGATGTAGAGTGGGATTTATTTGGGTAGTGAGCAGGTCTTCTCGTGCTCTGAGACGATAGTCTCAAAAGCACTCCGAAATCGCTCCCCCCTGCAGAGTACTGTGTCACAGTACATACATACAACTGTGACCCTCGAAAGGTAAGGGTCATCAGAATTCTGTATGGCCTGTGAGGCAGCTTGAGGAAGACGCTGTCCCACAGAGGTGTTCCTTGTGGTGACAGGATCAGAAACGGAAGATGAAGTAGAGGCAATCAACCTACTATGCTCTTTGCAAGGTACAACCTGGCAAATGGCCCCAGTGTGGAATGAGCTCATGTGTCGCTTCATGGTCGTGGTCCCAAAGCTGTACGCAGCATGCCTCCCGCGACTGAGTACCATTTTGCACTCATTGCAGGTGACATGGTTCGCACAAGCCTTAGGAACATTCCCATGAACGGTAAACAACCGTCACACCCAAGAATCACGCCGAGGGCGGGTAGTAGGGATTTCCTCTACCTCATTCTCGTCATCCTCTTTTTCCTCCTCTGCATCCTCACTCCTGTTCCCCTCTTCAGGCCCTTGGGGAGATGGTAGTGGTGGAGGGGGTGGTGGTGGTGCAGATGTAGCACCAGGTGGCAATAGTGGAGCCATGGATGTCATTGTCTTGGAGATGGAAATCTCAAAATCTGCAAAGTATGCAGCAAAATGCAGTGTGCTCTGTGGAATAGCCAGAAACACAATGAGAATGAGCTCTAGGGCGTGGTCTTTTATAGGGGTGCTTGCACGCGGTTCGCAGACATACATGCGCGCCGTCCGCAAGACTGATCAAACACCAAAAAAGGTTCGGTTCAAAAAGTCACAAAAACTATGTGGAAACTTAGGATTAGTATGTGGGATTTGTGATGTCATCTTTGATATCCTGGGTGTTAGTGTTAGCAGTGCACGGTGGCGCGAGTTATGGTTGCTTATCTTACCATAACTGCTGAATTTCAGGTTTTTTTTTCGGTTTTACTTTGAACCATAACATCCCTTTAATAAAGTTTTTTTACTGAATTTGATAGGTTTTTAGTAGCGCAACTTAACCATAACGTCCCTTTTAACAAAGTTTTTCATTGAATATATATATAAATATATATACATTGGTTTGGTTATAGATATATATTTATATATAAATAATGGCTTTGGGTGGGGGTTTTGCATTGGGTGGTGGATAGCGGGGGAGGGGTCACCCGGCATATATGTAACTATTGACCTCCAAAATGTGGTAAATTGTGCAAAGGTCAATTGTAATTCGAACAATTGTAGTTCGAACAATTTGTATACAACCATCCTCTGTGCCATGGCCAATTAATGACACACCTAAATGTACTCTTGTTTGTTACATTCTTGCGGCCTGTCACTTTTCATTGCTCAACAGGTATATGCAATAGATTTTGAACAATCTCTTCCCCCCACGGCCTCCTTGCATTCCCCTGCTGTCTCCTCTTTGGCTACCTTGCCTTCTCCTCCCTCCTGTTCTGTCCCTCATCGGGCTTCTTCTTCACCTCTGCAGGGAATACCTAGGATTTGTACCCCTCCCCGGAAGTCTTTCAAGGACCGCAACCTTCTCCATATTGCCATTCTCAACTCTCGCTCTGCTGTCACACACTCCTCTGACATCTGCTGTCTCCTGGCTGAACTTGACCTGGATGTCATTGACGACACAAATGGAAGGGATTGTGTAGCACTTGTGACACTTGAGGCAATGACAATATTTCCCACATTCTGAATGTAAATGCTAATTAACAACATCCATTTTCTGTGCATCTATACTATGTTTTTTATGGTTCTCCAACACTTGCCTCAATGACCCGTGATAATATCTCCTTACTTCCACCCTTCTACTTCCCTTGCCCCATGTTTCCTATGGGGCACTGCAGGTGTACTTTATGTCCACACTACTCTTTGACCTGTGCCAGCACCCACTCCACTCCCTTATCCATCAACATGACCTGCCCTGTTACTATTCCACATGTAACACACACGTCCATTGTCTGGTCTGCACATACTCGGCTGCTCCACTTCATGGCGTTGCCTCTGGTGACACAGTTCTTGGCATTTGTGTTCATTGACTCCACAGGACAGGTTTGTCACACTTGCTGCATGTTGGGTTGTACAGATATGTGCATTGTGCATGTGTATCCCTGACAGACTGCTCCTGTGTTCCCCAATCAGGCCACATTTTGTTCTTTGTTCATTTCTGTATGCTCTCTACTCCTGCATGTATTGCATTACTTTTCTTTTACATTACTTTTTAATGTAATCCAGCACTGTGAGTGACTGCATGGTGTATGCACATTGTGAGTCCATTCATGTTGTACATCGTCCACTCCCTACAGCTTGTCTTCATCTGTTGTCCCTGTAGGTGTTGCCAGTGCAACCTGGGATCCATGCACATTTACTGGAACTGTCTTGCACGGGGTGTGTGGTCTGTAAGGGTGAGTGAACAGCTGCATATTGTCCTGATGTCCATTTACAGTGCTGTCCAACAAGATGGATTGTTAGTTGGTGCAGGTCATGAGTATGTGGTCGTAGGCAAATGTTTGTGAGTATGCTGTGGACATGGGTCTCTTTCTGCTTTATAATCTATGGTGGGTTGTGCATGTTGTTTCTTTGATGGGATGGTTGTGACTGACCTTTCCCAGGTTGCCTTTTTTAGCCAGTCTGTCCTTCTCCACCAGCCACTTTTATCCTTTGTCTCCCACTTCATGTGCTACTTTTCCATCTATGGGACTTCCAGGCTCTTTGTCTAAGCCACTTCTCTTACATGTTTTCATGTCTCTGCCTTCCTCTCTTGTTAACCTACTCTCTGCCCTCACCCACTGTGATGTCAGACATATCCATCATCATCTCCCCACCAGCCAGTTTCCTCCTTGTACTGCTTTTCGCCTATCCTCCTCTCTCTCTCTCTCTCTCTCTCTCTCTCTCTCTCTCTCTCTCTGTCTCTGTCTCTGTCTCTGTCTCTGTCTCTGTCTCTGTCTCTCTCTCTCTCTCTCTCTCTCTCTCTCTCTCTCTCTCTATCTCTTCATCACTCTATGTCCTGTCTCCCTCTTGCCCTCGTTCATCCTTCTCATCAGCTACCTCACTTGTACTTCCACTCTTGGGGCATCACCTACTCACTTGGTGTCCTTTTCCTACCCTGCATCCATGGTTAAACCAAAGGCACACATGAGAACTGACAGTGCTTGTGCAGACCTTGTATGCCTGCAATCAATGTCCCCACTTGGGCCCGCATCCCAGGGCTGAGTGAAACCTGTTTCCAGGGTGCATGTTGTGCTGTGCTTGTAATCTTTTTGCTTTGCTGCCAGTGATTTCCCTGTTGGTCAGTTTAGCTGTTGTGATGTTGATGGTTGCTCACGCTTGGTTGTTTGTACTTCACGATGTTGACACTGGGTGGCCCATGCCTATTTCCTTGTTCCATACAGGAGTTATCATGGCTGTCCAGTATCTTTACATTGATGCAAAGCATTTCTTTGCAAGTTCAAAATGTTGTTTCAGGCGGGATGCAGTGGATGTGAGACAAGTGGGTCCCTTTTGCAGGTAAGCCAAAGGTTCTCAGGGTGGCATTTGTTGGTGGCAGGGAGTCTGGCACTGTGTGGTGTTGTTTTTATTTTCTTTGTACTGAGGTGAGCAGGTCCAGCTTCATGGGTCCATGTGCCACATGGTGATGGCAGGCTGGTGTATCTATGCATGCAGTTTTATAAAGACAATCACAGTGGCGCTGGATGTGGGGTGATTGTTGTGAGGGATGCTGTCACTGTAGGGCATCTATTGGTGAGTTGTCATGAGGGTGGACAGTCCAGCTTCATGTATGTTGGACACATGGTGATGGGAGTGATGGCAAGTTTTTCCTTGCAGTTTTTGCTTGTGTCTGGCCTGCCATGTGGCATCCCATTTACTGAGCTTTTCTAGTCATGTCTACCCACACAGGCAGTCCACTCTTGGTCCTTCTGTCCCTTATGGGGGTGTTGTCCTCAGACAAATCCACAAACAGCAAAGCATTGATGTCGGTTTGGGGGGATGCCATGTTCAGCACAGACACCAGGCAACCAGCATTGGCCAGGTGTTCTTGTTTGCCATGGTGAACATATTTTTCGGTTTGTTGACAACTGTCAGTGCATCTCTATGTTCCCTTCATTCCCAAGCACATTGGTGCCCATTCAATCCAGCCCCTGTGAAATCGGACATCATTTCCTCTTGCCTGTTGCCTTCTCCCTTTGTGTGGTAGAGTCCTTGGCCTCTGTTTCTCATTATTTTCTTATGTCTGCTTGTCTCTTTCATGCCAGTTGCCTCTGTGCCCTACCTTCCTGTATGACCTTTGCCTCTGTGAACAGCTGCCTTCTGCTGGATCCTGTCTTCAAAGCAATTGCTGATATGTTTGCATCCCATCGTCTTGGGCTTTACATCATCGGTTCACCTGCCAGTGTTTACTGAACTGTCCAGCTGCCATGTTAATCAGGGGATGCCATATCATGGTATTGGGAATACTTCCAAGGAGATACTGGGTTTCCAACCTCTCAGTGATCTCTTGTTGGGAGTTCTCTGTGTCATACTGACTCTGGCCAGATCAGAGTGTTAAAATGTGTCCCATCACAATGACAAGGTGTAATCGGTACCTGGTTCTCCACTGAATAGCACTCTGGGGGGCAGCAGTGTGGGTGGGTGAGGTCTCACTGTGTGGGTTGTTTTCATTGCATTGGTGTGAGGTGGTCGGATCTGGCTGCATGGGTGCAGGGACACATGGTGGTGGGTGGTTGGTGAGTTCTTGTTTACATTTGTTGCATGGCACTCAGGGGGGCACATATTGCAGTGTAATTGGGTGCATTGATGGATTTCCTCCCCTGATTGTATGTTGTATTGTTTCTACAGTGGCATTAGGTCATTGCTGTTGTATGCGTGTAAATTACATATCATCAGAGTTGTGTGGTTTGCAGCAGGTCTATAGAGGGGGGCTTCCATGCATGCCAGGGTACAGCTATTGAAGGCTCACAAGGGAAAAGGTATGAGGTGAGATGTGCATCCTTATTGCAGTGCACTTGCATTTCTCAAAGTCTAAATGACTGTTTTGATGTGAATGTGTATTGTGAGCATACTTGATGTGAGGGAATGGGTTGGCCACTCAACCTGTGTATTGTTGTGGAACATTCATAGGGAGTCCAGGACAGTCCTCACATGTGTTAGTTGCTCATTTCCATTTTGTACTCTGCCTTCCTACTTGTGTTCTTGAGTGTGTGTAGTTTGGGGGCTTCATGCAGAATAGTGCTTGGTGTCCATGTGACAGGATTGGGGATGTTATTGCTTGTGGTGTGTGCTTTTGGGTGTACTACATGGACACTGGTGGTTCCAGTTGCTATGACTGTGTCGGTGATTTGTGCAAAGCCGCACAAATAAGGGGTGTATCTGCAACGTGTACTCCCTAATAATTGGTGAATACTTACAAAAAATAAAAATAGGCAGTACAAATGCTTCCCAAAAAACTATTGAAAAAGACACGTGGATTCTTGTGCCCCTGCTTTCACCCTCAAAGTGACATGGATATGTTTGGCCCAGTAGTGCACATAGTACCACAGGTAGATATAACTATTTTAACTGCCGCATTGGAAGACAAACAGATATCTTTTCATGAGCATGTATGACTAGGCGCAAAGAAATGAATATTACCAAAAAAATGCAGTTTTTGTTAAAACATATATTTATTTGCTTATGAATTACTCTCATTGGGAATTGGACTTGAATTTGTACTCCCTAAAAAATCACTGTATTCACAACTTTAAATAAATAGGGAGTCAAATACTCAAACTTGGATTCCAAGATGGCGGCCGGCTGTGGAAGACATATGTGAGTGTCTCTCCCAGCCGGGCTTCACAACTATGCACCCAAAGCAGTTTGGGCGAGTTCCAGCCCATAAAATTTGCAGTGAGGACCTCCGGAGGAGAATATAGATCCAGGGCAGCCGACATATACTGCCCGCCAAGAAGGAGGAAAGCAGCCCCAGTGTGCCGACTCCAGAGCTGAGCAGAAAGTGACGCCGGTGGCAGGCGGCGGGATTCCAGAGTGAACACCGGAGCACGGGATGGTGACGGAGCCCTCAGCCACTGTCGGGGGTCCGCAGAGGATAGATTGAGTGGAAGAACATGAGGACCTCCACCACCATCAAAGAGAGCATAGAATGCTAGGGCTGCGGAGAAGCCCACCAAGGGGCTCTGAAGACTACTGAGTTGTGCGCAGCGTGCTCATGGACTATCAGGCTGCGGATGGGGCAAGAGAATTAGCAGGAATTCACAAGTGCCCCCAGATGGAACGCAGCTGGGGCAAAGGGACTGCGGCCACCATTATGCATCAGGGTGGGAGAAAGGCTTGTGAGGAGGTCCACTGAACACAAATCTCACACGCCAATGGGTCCCACTGCTGTCTCGGACGGACAACAGGAGAGAAACCAATGCCTCCGCCAGCCCAAGCCGCCGGGTCAGAGGTGCGGGGCGCAAGCGCTTCGAACATTCAGGTCCCGTGAAGGGAAAATGGCTAAAAGGAAGAGCATGCCATCAAGAAGCGAAGACACATGCGGCCCCAACATCCCCAGGAGCCTTAAAAGCAGGACTGACAGTTAAGATCCATACATGATCGTCGCTCCGGTGCACAGGGGCAGAGAGGTGACCAGTCCAGAGGGCATGCAGTGAGTAAGGATCAGTTCAGTGTACAACATTCTGTAGAAGAGGGGGCAGTGGTACTCCAGGCATATTTCAGCCCCAAAGAAGGGCCCTAAAATACTGACTCTCAGTCTTTTGCAGGGGACACTAATAGGAGGGAAAGGAGAGTCTTAGCGGTAGGAGGTGCCAACAGTGGGCTACACCCCACAGATTAGCAGACCTGCCGCAAGCTACACAACCAGCAGGTCATCACACAACTTAGGCTGCGCTATAAAGGAACCGGGAACCCAAGGACTCAAAGGCAAAGGGCCATAAGGAGAGCATTACAAGACTTTGCAGCATTTAAGCCCCCCATTGAAGAAGACAGGGTGGTGGGCAAACACCATTAAACGCATTGATGTCAAAATCGAGAGTGAAAACCCTGGCGCAGTCCCAACCCACCCCCCAAAGAAAGCAAAACCGGAGCGTGAGACAACTTTGGAGCTCACAAGACACCCCCAACACGAAAGCACAGGAGTCATTATCAGATATCCACGACCCCCCCACCCAGCATGAAGCAGAGCACGATGAGCAAAATAAACATGTAGAAATGTTGCAAAGATCTACAATCACATCTGCTACTGACTATGGAAGAACAATTCCAAACTCTAAGGGAAGACATGAAACAATCACTTCAGGAAGTCAAGCGGGATATAGTGAAGCTAGAGGAAAGAACAGATACACTTGAAAGGCAAGTCCAACAGGTGGAGGAAGATACACAAAAGTCAGATGAGGTATTGGAACACCTGGCAAGGGCATTCACCGCCCTTGAACTCCAATGCAAAGACTAGGAGAACAGGTCAAGACGATCCAACATAAGGAATAAAAACCTATCTGAATCCATAGAGGATGGAGACCTGTGGGGAACTTTGATGCAACATTTTACAGATATCCTGGCAGATGATACAGAGCCACCGGTGAAAATTGACAGACTCCACAGAGCACGTCCCAAAAGATCCACAGAACCGGGGTCCAGACCCAGGGACGTCCTGGCAGCCATATCGTCCTACTATCAAAAAGAACAGATTCTCCACAAAGCAAGGTTTACAACCCCAATGAGAGTAAATGGCCAGGAAGTGTACTTATATCAGGACTTGGCACAGTCAACCCTTCAGAAAAGACAGAATATGGGTCCTGTGGTTCAACATTTAGCAGCCAACCAAGTTAAGTACAGATTGACATTTCCGTTTGTCCTCCTCTTTACCTGAGAGGGAAGCCAACACAGGGTAACAACCCGCAAGGAAGGCAAACCAATCCTGGGGGTGCAGGGTGAAACGGGAAACAATCAAGACCTCCCGCAAAGGAGATTAAGGAGCCCCAAAGGACCAGCAGGATGGATGAAAGTGACAAAAAGAGGCAAAGGGAGGAAAAACAACTAAAGCACACAGGGGCTCAGAAACGGCAAGAACTCAAGGCCCTACCGCACATCATCAGCTCTACAAACATGACGGGACTGTCACTCGCCCGAACAGTCAACCACAGGCCCGGGAGGAGGAGGATGGGTGAGATCGGAATCTACAGTGGGGTTTAGGACCCCCCACAATGGGGCTATGAGGTGGATAGGGGGCCGGGAGCATGAGACAACACGTCCAGGTGCAACCAGAAACCCAGTCCCCTCCTGAAAGGGAAAAGGGATAAGGGGGAGGGTAGGGGAAGAGGGAGGGCAGGGATGGCGGCGATGAATCATGATAAAGGAACAGGACGGATCATTAAGAAGAGACAGGAAGGATCAACCGACTGGTAAAGATATGGGCAAGGATGACATGTGCTGGATAAAGATCTTGTCACAGAACATCAGGGGGATGAATACACTGATCAAGAGAGCAAAACTGGAAAGACAAGCCTGGAGAATCAAAGTGGACATCATAATGTATCAAGAAACGCACATAAAAAAGAGCGAGAAAACAAAGACTAGAATAAGAGGGGCCTCGCACATTTACCAGTCCAACGCAGAGTTGAAGAGAGCGGGAGTCCTAATAGCCATACAGGATAGACTGCAGGCGCAAGTACAGAACTATTGAGCTGACAAAGAGGGATGATATATTTTCGTAAATGTGACACTGGAAGGTAAACACTTGACGCTTGCTTCAATATATGCCCCCAACACGGGACTGGAGGGATTTCTTAAAAGCACCTTAGAGGCGTTTAAAGAATATGCAACTCAGGACATTGGGCCTCATTACAAGCCTGCCGGTCCAGAAATAACTTTGCTGGTGAAATCATACCGGCACCATTTACCAGACCGGCTAAGTACAACCTGCGATCCCAGAAACACCATCACCTCGAAGCCACCCCCGCAATGACAACGCACCCGGAATTTGCATCAGCGGAAACAGCGCGTAGACTCACCGACGCAATCCCAGTCACCGGTAATGCGTAACACTGTGCTTATTATGAGTAGCACAGACACGGAAACATCACCCATAAAATGGCAGAAACATTGTGACCATCGTGGCGTTACCACTGGCACCGCGGAGGTGGCGTTAAACAGTAGAAGGTTAGCTGAATCAGGGCATAGGTGCACCAAATGAGGCCAGCTCCACCACATAGGCAACTGGGAGCCTACAAAAGGGCCACACCCACACCCAGTCCACCTTCAAACACAACCATGCTGACTGCCGCTGAAGCAGCGTTTGGGCTAGTGAACCTACAGACAGCAGTGCACATAGTGGCAGCAGTGGGGCAGAGGAAGAGGAGGCAGCGCAGAAGGCAAATTGCGAACCCGTCAACCATACCAAACATAAATGCGCAGTTGGCACGACCCCGCAGGCAGCCTGCAATTCCCTACATCAGGTCCTCACCCTGGAACCTGACCGCAGGGCAGATACACACATTATACTGGCTTGACTAATCATGTCCATTGTCACCCTAATAGAGGAGGACATCAGCAGCGGAATTGCCATCCAGACTGCAATCCCCCCTCTGCTGAAGGTTGTTTCGGTAATGCATTTCCTTGGAACTGGAACATATCAGCACACTGTTGGTGAGCTGCAAGGGCTGTCAAAGCCCTGTCTATCTGGAATACTTGATCATGTACTGGATATGCTGCTGACCCATGCGTCAGAGTACATTTCCCTACCCCGTACCCCTGCCCAGGTCATTGCCACCAAGTTGGCCTTCCATGGCATCGCAGGCATGCCAAATTGCATAGGTGCATTAGACTGTACCCACGTTGAGTTGACAGTTCCACATGCAATGGAGACAGTGTACCACAATAGGAAACAATTCCACTCACTTAATGTCCAGATGGTATGCGATGCTTGATTAGTGATCACCTATTGCTGTGCACATTTCCCTGGGTCAACACATGACTCAATGGTCTTGTGGAATTCAACATTGCCACTTGCATTGACTTGGCTATGGTCGACATTACATTGTTCCCATCCCTCACCCGCCGCGACATGACCATGTTGGTGGTTGCGAATCTGCATATTGTCTGAGATAGCCTATGCACAGAGGTGGCAGTGCTCTCCCTCTGCATTCTGGCCCCCTCACACTGCAGCCTACCCTTCTCACCTTGCAGCCTCCTGTGAGGCTGGCCTGATGTTGCTCAATGCGCAGGAGGGGGACGCTGACTTCAGTGATTGAGGGAGTGGGTGAGGGCATCGGGCTGTGGAGCCCTGTCGGGCTGAATACTAAGTCCTGTAGGGGAATGATGTCTCCCACCTCATCCTGATTCTTTAGTGCATTAGCACACTGTTCAACCGGTGCACTATTGCCGCTACATGCATCCTCCTCAGTGGTATCTGGATGGGAACTGATGGGCGCGGGAGATGTGGCAGCAGGTGTTGGATCTGTGGCAACATGCTGCCCTGGGGGTTCAGCGGGGATGGGGGTGTCCCGTGCGGTAGTAAGTTGTGTAGCCTGTTGCGCAGAATCACTGTCGATTGATGTGCCTGTGGAGAGATGCAGGGCATGCTGTAAATTGTGTGACAGGATGTGAATGGGTCCATCACGTGCAACGCAATCCTCATATTTTGTCCACTTGCATGCACACACATTTGACTGGTGATGCACTCAGGTGTGTGTATCTCAGCTTGCACTCAGTTGCATGCTGTCTGTCTGTCCTGGGGGCATGTCTCATGTGTGTGTGGAGTGTGGTGTGGGTCATTTGTGGATTTGTTGGGTCACTCTTGGCCTGGAGGCGGGGGCAACATTCACACTCATGGCTTTCAACTCTGTGTACTTACCAGATGGCTTTTAGCCTCTGGTTCACCTACGTCCTGGATCCCTTTGAGGTGCAGGACACTACTGAACCTCTCCTCCCATGTGTGGAGCTTCAGGGGTGATGCAGGCCCCCCGCCAGTGATGGTGCTGTGCTGGCGGTGTGCTGCCATTAGGTTGGGCACACGCAGCCGGAGATCGTCCCACCGCTTGTGGCAGTCTTTGACTGTGTGCACAGTCACACCAACTGCAGTGCACTTCTGTGCTGCAGCTGCCCAGATCTCCTTGTGCTGCTGCTGAGTGCTGCACCTTTGGTCAGCACTAAACAGTATTGGGGCATTTTCTTGAATGTCCTCCACCAGTACTGTCAATTCATGCTCGCTGAAGCGTGGCTTCCGCTGGCGAGTGGCTGGAATGCGCAATGCCATCTTCCTTGTGGTGTGTAGCAAGTCCCAGTCGAAGTAGGCCCTGTGGTTGTAGAGGATGGCAGTGGATTTTGGTTTAAGTAATGGCCACCGCTCTCCTTCCGGTTTTCGCGATCACGGTGTTTCCGGAACCGGTACTTCAGTTTCCGTGATGGCGGAGGCGGATATGGATATACCGCTGCCACGTTTCCCGGTACATCCATATCTGTGGGTGTTTGCGTCCCAGTGGTGACACCGTTTCCGCAATGGTCAAGTGTGTGCGACTGACAAACCAGAATCGCACCTTATTTCTGCATGCTTGCAGACACGGTAACCGTGTCACCGCCTTTATGGAAATAACGGTTTCCCGACGGCACACTTGTAATGAGGCCCATTGTCTTGGGTGGGGACCTAAATGAGGCGTGGGACCCCAAACGAGACAGAAGCCTGAAAGCGCGCTCAGAAGCAAACGTGCCCTCCAAGACAACAAGAAGGCATTTGAAACATTGTCCCTCCATGACCTGTGGCATGCAAAAAAAGGGCAACAGCATGGATTCACATATTACTCCCACATATATAACTCACAATCGAGAATTGACTACATTTGGTGCTCAATGCCTCTGGTCGGGAGGGTCGCAGAGATTGAAGTCCTCACGCTCTCGCTCTCTGACCATGCCCCAATACTAACCTCACTCAACATTTGAAGCACAAAAGGGCATATGTGGTCCTGGAGATTCCCAGCAGAGATTTTGTGAGAGGATGTGATAGTGGACACGTTCAAGGGGAAAATAGACACCTACTTCAAAGAGAACAACACGGGAGCGACCCCGCAGGGGATAGTGTGGGATGCATTCAAAGCAGTCATTGAGGGAGAAATAATAGCCGTGAAGGCTATGAGAGACAAACTACTCACAAAATGGAAAGCAGATCTAGAGGAGTAGCTGACGGACACAAGAAAAGAACTCGTGAACAACCCATCCAAGAAAGTGAAACTCGCCTTAAAACACATCCAAGGCCAACTGGGGCTGCTTCAGACACGAAAAGTGGAATTATCCCTACTGAAAATGAAGCAGAGGCACTACTTGTTGGCCAATAGTGCCGATAAACTCCTGGCACGGCAACTACGCGAGAAGGAACGAAAGATGACAATAATGAAGTAAAAAAATCCACAAGGGGATACCAAAACAACCAATGAAGAGATGGGAGAGATTATGAGGACGTATTACCAGACCCTATACCGATCGGAGAGCCCGAGTGAGGACGACCAGAAGAAATACCTCGACGACATTACATTGCCCCAAATAACAGAGGAAAGTAAACAATCACTTGAGATGGACATCCAACCGGAGGAGATTATTCAGGCAATCGAGAAGCTGCCAAAGAAAAAATCCCCGGGGCCAGGCGGCTTCACCGAGGTCTTATATAGGACGTTCCAAGATTCACTAGTCCCCAGATTGACAAAACTATATAATAGCTTCAAATCAAAAGGCAACATAACACCTTCAATGCACGAGGTGAAGGTAGTGATATTCCCCAAACCAGGAAAGAACCCGTCCCTACCAAGATCATACCGCCCAATTGCCCTGATCCATCTGGATGCCAAGCTCTACACCAAGATATCAGCAGACAGACTTTCCGCTCTCTTACCAACAAGTGGGTTTCGTCCCGAAGAGACAGACAGCAGACAACAGGAGAATGGTGTGCCACCTTATAGAAAGGGCAGAACGCATGAATACACAGGCAATACTAGTTGCGCTGGACGCCGAAAAAGTGTTCGACAGAGTCGAATGGACACAACTCTTCTCAATGATGGAACGCATGGGCATCAGAGATTCATTTATGCGAAGGCCAATTATAACACTCCCTCGATGAGGATATCAATCAATGGCCGCTTGTCACCCTGGGCTGCACTAACAAGAGGCACAAAACAAAGATGCCCGTTATCACCCCTCCTCTATGCTCTATACCTGGAACCTCTGCTCATGAAAATATGGATGCTACGTCAATTCAGGGGTTTTCAGATGGGAGGGACAGAACATAAAACAATGGCCTTTGCAGTTGACATGCTTGTGGCCTTATCAAGTCCAGACAAATCTCTCCCAGCACTACTTCAGGAACTAGACTCTTTCAGAGTCATCTCTGGGCTCAAAATTAACAAACACAAGTCAGAGATCCTGAACTTGACAATGGCCCCTGAGGGTCTAGAAGAACTGTCCCGCAACACCAGTATCAAAATAGCACCAAAAAATATCACCTATCTAGGGAATAAGTTGACGTCATTGGTGACACAACTATATGCAGAAAACTTACAGAGCTTACTAAGTTGCTGAATTTGACACTAGAGAAATGGAACCCCCTCAACATCTCATGGTGGGGCAGGATGGCAGTGGTCAAAATGACCATCCTACCTAAGCTCCTCTACTGCCTCCTGATAAAGCTTCTGAAAAATGTCTTCAGGTCATTAAACAAGATGGTATCCGCCTACATATGGCAAAACAAGAAGCCAAGAATAGCAATGACGATGCTAACAGCAGAGAAACAAGAAGGTGGACTGGCTCTACCCCATTTCAAGAAATACTATGAAGCCGCCCAATTACGAGTTATAAAAGAATGGATGGCACACACGCCCCTCCTGTACATTTGGGCGAAACAAGATCAGGAAGTGGCCGGCACCCCTCTTTGAAATCTACTCTGAAGAAATAAGAGACATAGGCAGCCAAACATCAAAGTCAGTGAATTCATGGGGGCAGCCTTGGACACATGGGACACAGCACTCAAGCAAGGAAAGCTGACAATATACCCATCACCTTTCACACCGCTGTTTGGAAATCCAGACTTCCAACCAGGGATGGACCGCAATGCCTTAATCAGCTGGAAACAGGCGGGATGCACCGCAATTCGAAACATGTACAAGGGGTCAGCAATCAGGACTTTCCGGAAAAGCCTCCAGGAGGTGGGAGTAAGACCATCCGACGAGTATCAATATCATCAACTAGCACATTGGCTGGTGACTCCAGCTAACAGGGAGGCCACCACAAGGCCGCTGACAAACTTTGAAACATTTATGATAACGGACACAGGGTCACACAGGCTTGTCTCAAATCTGTACAATCTTTTGAATGAGCAAGGAGTAATGGAACTACATGAAGACTTGGGAGAGGACGTTGAAAGAACCTATTCCGCAAGACCAATGGAAAGAGGTATGCCGTTAAATACCAAAACTGGCGCGGTCTATACAATTGAAAGAAACATGGCAAAAAATCCTTCTCCAATGACATATCACTCCCGAAAGACTGCATACTATCTATCCCACCTCCACTGAGAACTGCTGGTGGGGCTGCCAACAATTAGGCAGCTGGAAACACATGCGGTGGAGCTGTCCAGCCTTGACAAACTTCTGGAAGGATGTCAAAGAGCAAGCAAGGAGAATGGTGCCGGGAACTGAAGCGCTAGAAGATAGGACTTGACTGGCACAGAGAACACACACAAAAAAGCAGCAGAAAGGCATAATGATGCTAATCATAGCGGCCTGGCTAACATTAGCACAGCACTGGAAACAGAAAGACCCCTCAACACAACTGCAATGGCTCCAAAAAGTATGGAACTTCATCTCTTTGGAGTGGATGACATATACAATTCAGGGGACTCCAGAGGAATTCCAGTCACACTGGGGTACCACCTGACATATCTGCAGAGCGACTACATGCTTCAATGTAGGCCGCACAAGATCTGTATCCTGAACATTTTATAGCAACGCAGAAGGCTACTGAAGACGAACTCAATGAAGACGTCCGCCATCCAGGGGCAGGGCGACTACAGGAAGGGGGGTATGTTGAACTGTTGATTGTTATATGCAGATGTAAAACCAATAAAAATATTCAAAAAAGAAAAATAAATACTCCCACTTGCAGATCTTATCAGGAACACTGTTTGTGCATGTTATTTTATGTCTAATGGACAAACAAAACGTGCTTCTCCCAGACACACATTCTCAAGGTGTTCCTATGGGCACAGAGGACAAGCCCTGGTTCATCATTGAATGGCACCTGGGATGTGGCCTCACTGTGTGTGCTCCACAGGGGCAGGTTTTTAGGTGAAGTATGTTTGCATCAGCTGGGTGCGTGCAGCTTCTCCACGTGCCCTTTGCCCAACCAAGGGCAAGGGTGGTGCATGTGGCTGAGGGTGGGGTCCCACCTGCATTTCCACTGGTAAGCCATGCTCTGTGGTGACAATGTGCAGAACGCATGCTGCCACTATGATTTTACAGACTACTGGTAGGGCATATAGCAAAACAACACCAGAGTGGTCAAGGGAGCGGTAACCTGACTTAAGCACGCCAAATATGTGCTCCACTATGGCGCTATTGACATCATGTTTTGAATTGTATCGTACCTCAGCTGGTGTGGCAGGATTCCCGTATGGGTCATTATGAATGGTGATAGCTGGTACTCACTGTCCCCTGAAAATGTGTACATGGTTGTTATTAGAATGTATTGTCATGCTCTGTTGTTCAGTTTGTCACGTGCCTGCATGTACGTGAGAGTTCATACTCACCAATGAGCCAGGTGTTGCCATATTTTCCTGATGACAGGGCCCAGTGGAGTGGTGACTGGCGGTAGATGTAGCTATTATGCATGCTGCCAGGGAAGTTGACATACACTTTCATAATCAGTCCATCAGCATCACAGACTACCTGCACATTAATTGAATGCCAGTGCTTGCGATTGCGATATATGTGCTCGGGCAAATTGGCGGGCCGTAGTACATGTGGAAATTGTGCTAGACTTTGTGTCACACTTTCTGTATTTTCTCCAGAGATCTGGCCATATATATGTGCCTACGGACACACACATGTGCTGTTATGCAGGCCAATACCTGGTAGATACAGTGAGATTGAGATGCCTGCGATATCCCACCAACTATGGCAGTGGTACGCTGGAAGGAGCCAAAGGCTAAGAAATGTAGTGCAGTCAGCACTTTTTCAGGGGGGGTAAGGGCCTGGGAGCAGGTGGTGGGTGATGCTATGCCTGCCTTGTTCCCACTCCATGACAAGGTATAAGATAACATAACGGCAGACCTGTACCTAGCATACACGTTGTCATCAGGCATACCAAACAGCATGGTGAATTGTGCAATTCACCATGCTGGGTGTCCTCCTCCTCCTTCTGTGTCCATGTACATTAGCTCCTGCTATTGCAGGGTTCATTGTAGCTGTCCGACGTTAGTTTGGTGTGAATTTCATGCTTTACATGCATTGGATCCTCTGTGTGTTCACCTTTATGCCTGCTATCATGTGGCGGATGGATCACAGGGTTTCCGTGTGACTTTTGCCAACGCATGGTTGCGTGTTGCAGTCCATGAATTTGGTTGGGTTTGCAGTGGACAGAGCATGCAATTGCTTAGCGTGGACTGTCCCTCAACACGCCCACATTTTCTCTTGTTCTTCCTCATTCTGCATGTTCTGCCCCCTATTTGGTCTCTGCGTAGGCCCTACCCACACTCTGCGAGGAGTCTCGCGCAATGTGCTTGATCGCTCACAGAGACATGCCAGGCCCGCACAAAGTCCCTGCGAAGTCTGGAAAAGTCCTGCAGAGTCGATTCCATGATTCAATAAAAGGGGATTTTGCGTGCAGAATGGCAGGCAAAGTTCCCAATTTCCCTGCAAATAATTCCATGAATCAGGCCCTATGTGATATAGAGAAAGATACACAAAGTGTGCTTGTACCAACTTTAGATGGTCAATTTACAAATCATTAAATGGCAACCAGTTCACAAATGAATATAAAAGTCGAAAATTGTAAATGAATGCGTATGGATTAGAATGTGGGTCAACAACAGGAAATCCATTTGAATTTACCTACATAGTGAGCAATTAAATATGGTAGGGTATTATTGTAAAGAATCCATATTTTGTGGCATTCCTTTAATTGCAAACATTTCAGACGTTTTCTCAGAAGAGGAGAATGTCTGTATTCTGCTCTTCCCCAAATACAAAGCACTTCAATCAAGGTAAACTGTATTTGGAAAAAGCAGATTTAGCTTCCAGACCTCACACAATGTGTTTACACAAGCTTGACACAGGCATTAATCCTCTCTGTCACCGCAGACGTGTTTGGTTTAGTTCAACCACAATTAGACCGGAATATCACGAATGTTCAGGGGAAGCAAGTTCACAATGTTTATAAATGTGCAAAACACCGTGAATGCATCGTGCAACCTCTTCAATTAAAAAAAAATGAAATGCAACCAAACGATATAATTAGTAGCAGGGCGTTGGTTGACATCAAGCGCATCATTCATAAAGGTGTCTTACAATGGTGTACACCCATTGAAAAAAGCTTTGCAAATCAGGCTCCTTAATAATAGAACTGTTTAATTGGTTTTGCGATATTTCAAAGGCCATTCTATGCAACCAGTTCATACCGTCAGAGTAGTGTTATCCTTTAAAAACAAGGATGCTAAAGACAAGTAATGGGAACACGAGGACCGTTTGACAAATGGAAGGAACTTACAATTCGATTGAAAAAACATAACAAATGAATAAGAAAATAAACTAGAAATGTTAATGATTTACGTTTCAAGGAGACTAAACAGATATGAACTATACATTTCGAAGAACAAGTTGCTAATTAGAAAAATTGTAATAATTAGTTTTACGTAAATATCTGGAACCTTTTCGACTGGCCATATGGGGATAATTACCAATTGATACTGCGGTTGTTCTATAAAGTATTCCTGTCTGTTAAAGGCAACCCGTTCTCCTATGGAGAAAACATACACATTATGTTTTTGCTTACAATCGTTTGGATTAAAAAACATGTTTTTCTGGCGTTTGTTCGTGAGCTTGTATGATCTCTGTACGCTGCCACATTCAATCACAAGATGCCAAGGGATTTCATTATAGCATATACGACGTGGATGTGACGTCTTCGCAATCCGAAAACAAAGCAACTGCTTTTATCAAAGCAGAAACATGTTAAAGATAGTTGCGCTGTGATCAAAATTCATGATGGCCACCGAGCACCCCTGTCACAATTTAGTGGGAAATGCAGATACTTAGAAGAATCCCTAATTACAAATGCAATTGAAAGGGACAGATGGACAGAAAGTAAGACTTTAGCGAGAAGTAGAAACCCCTGCACTCGGAGTGCAAAAGAGACCCCACCATCATGTTGCCACTGCTCTTCATTGAGCCACTCCCTACATTGGCACCCCAAGAACAATTCATGTTGTTCTATTACATGTGCTAAAGAGGTTGAAATAGAATCATCTTTCACATTCATTTTCATGAATAACAAAGGTGACGATGAAGGGCGCTTGCATATCTATACCTGTACACTGATCCAGTTAGCCTGCATGACATAGGTGCAGATCTGTTACTGTAATAAATGGCAGCACTGCCACAGTAGGGTGGGCTGACAACAACAGGACAGTGACCAGACAGCAGCATCAATATAGGAGTCTGGTCGGGAAAGGCCACTGCAAAAGATTGCCTGCCATGATTGTCAACATAAGCAAGTAGATGTTGCTGAAATGTATGGCAAGCAAGTCCATCATTTCAGTAATAGTTTTGCAAAAATGTGTCCATCAATTTCCCATAGGAGGCAAGCACATTTGATCTATTCTCTATAGATGGATGGTCAACATGTTCCACTTATCACCTACAGAAACAGAGCAAAATGGTAATGATGAGGGCACCCATACAACTGCTCAGCGTATGGTGCATTGGCAGCATGTCACAGATGAGATCAACGGCTTAGGGTTTGAGAAGGGCAATGCTGCACAGGTAGTGAAGTGCGGAACGATCTCACCCGTCACACCAAGCACAAGCTGAGTGTCAACCTGGCCTCTGCTCTGACAACTGGAGGGGCTTCACCAGAGGAGGAGGAGCTGACACAGCATGAAGAGTCCATGAGCCAATTCATACTAATGAAGCAAGTTCAAGGCGTGGTAGGCCTGGAAAATTACGAGGACACGTCTGTAGGTGACCAATATTGTGCATCCTGAGTATGTGAAATGATGCATCATCAAGAGGTATAATTGGGGTGCACATCTGGCTGCATTGAAATGACTGCCCTGGGTGAACCATGTCATGTGGTGGACTGACTCCTGTCCAGTGGACACAATAGTGGATACATCCATGTGGTGTACATCAGTGGAACATGTCCGTGTGATACTAAACATCCCCCACGAGCATCCCTGACCCAACATCTGCAACATGACATCTCACATCCTTGATTTGAGTGTGTGCCCTAAATCCTAGTTACACTTCATTCCATGCAGGGTATTGAATCTCTTTTCACACAGGTATGTATGTGCTGCCATGCCACATAGACCATCCAAGCTGACACATAGCATGCCTTATGGCATGCGCTGAGTGAGTGTACATATGTTCAGACTGTACAAATCCACGCTGCCCCAATGGCAATGACTCCAGAGGAAAATCATTGTGATGCCTGCTCCCTGTTACCCTCCCACCCTCAGCCCACACTCCATTGTCCCATGCCCCTCTCCTTCTTGTGGGTCACTGTACCGTGTTCCTATCAACAACTCCATTTACTTACTCTCCCCACTTCACTGACCTTGCCTAGGTGGTCCTCAACAGCCATACATCACCTGTGACTGTTTCCTGTTTCCCAAACTTACGGCATGTTCTCATTGTCACCAGTCCCTGTACCAAGACAACAATGGTGTGGCATGTGATGGATGCAGCCTTACATGTGGATATGTGTGGCTACCTGTTGGCCTGCATTTTGTTGCATGACAGCAATGTGATTCACATATTTACTGTAGACACATTGCACATGACTCTACATGTCTGTTTCTGTTCATATGCAGAGGGGGAGGGAAAGGAGGACGAAGAAGAGTTTGCGGTGCATCAGACCACCAGTGGAGGACATGGCGTGGCAGGCTGTAAGAACCCATTGTTGCTCCGGACCATCCTCAGCCATGCTGCACACTCTTCTGGCTCTTATGCTGAAGTGGATGTGCATTCCTTGATGCTGGCTGAGGTGAGTGCACCAATGAATGGAGCAGTTGGGGTCCGTTAGTCTGCAGGGGGTCAGGTGCCTTCACAAGACCAGTCACTGGTGGCGCCCACATCTGCGGTGGTTATAGCTACAAGGCCACCCTCCCATGTATTGGTTTCTGGTCCTGGGACAGATGTGCAAGGGAGGGTTACAGACATGCAGTCAAGGACAGGAGCATTGCACCAAGCACTCGAGGAAAGTGCGCCACCCCATAAAAATGCTTGCTTTTCTGCTGGTGTTCTGAGCACATAGATATGCCGGCGAAAAGAACTGTGTGCAGTTATGCATGCCAACACCTGGTGAAGGCAGTGATACTGCATAGCCTGGAAGATACCACCTACTATGGTGGTGATCCACTGGAATGACCCAGTGGCCAAAGAATGCAGAGCAGTGAGCCCCATATGCAAGGGGCTCAACGCTTGGGAGCACACAGTGGGTGATGTGGGGTCATCTTTGAACTCCCTGACCAGGTCTAGGATGATACGGTGAGGGCCTATACCTGCCATAGATCTGGTTATCAGGCATCCCAAAAAGGCTGGTCTATGGGTTGAAGTTCTGGGCCCTTGCCATCCTGCTCCTGTGGTTTTCTGGGATGATTGCTGCAACAAATGGTGAGTTCATTGTGGCTCCATCCTCCTCCTGTGGTTTTCTGGGATGATTGCTGCAACAAATGGTGAGTTCATTGTGGCTGTATCTGTTCGTTTGGTGTGTCTTTCTTGCTTTATAGGCATGTGTTAGGGTGCCCGTTGATGTTTACGCCTGCTTTCAGATTGCGTAGGTGTACCGGGAATTGCGCATGCTTTTTCGCGACTGGATGTTCTGAGTTCAATTCCATGAATACGTTTATTTTGAGCACGAATGGGCGGTGAGATTGCTTGACGGTGGCACGTCCCTCGCAATGCCCACATTTTTGCTTGCTGTTCCTCATTCCACATCTTCCACCCCCTTTTTAGGTGGCTGCGTATGCCCGGCCAACCCACTTCTTGGAGTCTCTCCCAAGGCGTTCCTCGACTCGCAGTGACATGGCGGTCCGGCGCAGATTCCTCACAAGTCCCAGTTAAGCCCTAAACATTGCTTTCCATGAATCGACAAACAGGGAATCACCCTCTCAAACTCTATCATCAAAAACTCAATTTCTTGGGAGTCATTATCTCCTCATATTATATCCAAAGAAAATATCAAATATGTTCTATATCTACATGTTAATAAAAAAGTCCTAACAGTAAAACACAGAAAAACGGTGTAAACTATTTATAAATTATCATTGTAGTAATCAATAATGCAATACATACGTCAATCAATTAAAATGCTATTTAGAGGGAGGCTACTTCAATAAACAAGTTACATGACCTGTATTTAAATATTATATAGCATGTTTGACTAGTCAATACAGAATATCTAGAGGAACAAACGATGGCCTTCTTAAGTTATGACTTTTGGAAATAGGGTATCAAAAATCAAAATTCATTATTAGTCATTTCTCAAGTGTATGTGCCTTATTACAAGTTTGCTGGTATCCCGCAAGTAATTCCGGCAGGATACAGGCAAACTGCCCCTATTGTTTCCACCACCTGATATCCCCGAATTACCGGTATCTTACAGGTGGTGGAAAGAGCGGAAAATCCCCATTCCATGGAGTCCCATAGGAGGGGATTGTCAGAAATCCTGGGGTAATTTTGGTATTTATTTACTGCTACGCCCCTGATTTACCTTCAGCTCTTGACTGGAGGTAATTTAGTGCCCCCAACGTGTGTTTTACCGGACCAGTAAAATTGCCAGTGCCGGAATTCCCAGCAATTATAACCGCAATTCTACCAGACCGGCAACACTGTAATGAGTACCAATGTAATTTGTGTTATCTGTTTGCACTGCTTGCATTAAAACTATTTCTATTTTTAAGTGATCTTCATTACCCCAAGTCCCACTTTTCCTCGCAACTGTAATTATTCATGAAGGCAATCTGCCATGCCACCGATAACTTTCCCTGCATCCTCCACTTCATTTCATTGATAGACCTGCCCCCTGACATCTGGGTAATAACGCATCTGACCTGTCCACAAACTTCCTATTTGGTTTTCTGGCCATCTGGACTAAATCCAGGAGACACATGCTGGACAAGTGCCCTCTTTTCCATTTTGGGAACCCACTGCTTTAGGGTGTTCATCAAATGTTCTGTTACCAGCTTGGTTCGTGCTGGACTGGCACCACGCAGGGGAAGCGAGGCTCCAGCCCTTGTGAGCATTTAGAAAACCACTATGCATTCTTGTGAGGCAGAGTACCAGCGTTGCCCGTTTCTATGGTTGCGCATGGACAGCTCTTCCTAAGTTTGCAACTCGGCGAGGCTGGGGAAACGAGCAGGATTGAGGTCTGTGAGCAGATGGATGTGGACCATGTTGAGACCTCGAGGCTGGGATGTTTGTTATCCCTGTGGTTCCTGCTGGGTAGGACCATATAGGGGAAGTGAGTCCCCAGGCTCATTGAGTATTCAATGCACCTGTGTGGGGTCTTGATTGGCATAGGACCAGGAGAGGCTTCATAAGGGAAAGAAAGGTTAAATGGAGGAGGCTTGGTGGGGGGTTAGCAAGAGGTAGTTCAGTCATATGCGTCTGTAAATGTTATCCAAGTATGGCAGCCCATTAGACACTGCAGTATAATTCTTCAGTAATTAATGCATCCAATGCAGATAGATATATGTAGTCTGATGGTCTGGGTAAAGGGACACACCCTTTAATACCTCTGGAGTTTAGCGCATTAATACAGTTGTTTTGGGGAACTGCTAGATTGCATGTCAGTGCAACAGAGTTAGTGACATGCCAGGCACGCATGGTCTGCTTTTCACCATTCAGATGTTTGACACTGTGTATTACTGAGGTTTGCAATATTAGAGCATAGTGACTTCAAAACATTCATGGACCTCGGAAATGCCTATAGTGCTGGGGAAAAGACAGTCATGCATTACGAAGGCATTTTGTTTCATCTTGCTGAATTTGCTTCCCTGAGGGAGGACTACTGAGGTTATTCATTATTAAACAGGCAGGGTCCATGGCTGCCAGTTAATGCCCTAAGAAATGCCAGTAGAGGTGAAACGGAGTCATTCACAACTCTGGCATGCATGAAGTATACTCTGACATTCCTTAAAATAATAGTGGTTAGTCAGGTTGGATTGCAATGTTACAAGCTCTATACCTGTTAAAAGCACATACCATATGCCAACAGTAAGCATATTCTCAAAAATGGTGTTGCAGCAATTGTAGAGATATGCCCGTTCAGATTCGGTTTTATATTCCCTTTGCACAAATAAGGGGGTGCCTCTGCACATATTTGTGTGCCTCCCAAATTCAGAAATAGATTGCACTTTAATATGTGCAGAAAATAAGCACAGTTCCCTGTGCCTTTATTGACCTGGTGCGAGGAATTGCATTTCATCAAAGGGTCATTGCTGATACATTTTCAGTGTGGAACAGCATCGGCATGAACTGCTGATATCACAATTACAATTTACATTGTTATCCCTCAAATATGAATAGAAATGATTCATTCTTTTTTTACACATTTCACAATGAAAGACACTTTAATGGCATGTCACAATGAAATACACTGCCAGCATGCACATGAGTGCAGGAAGTGCCATACTTGCTCCCGACACTTCAATGTGTGTAAGGGGTTGGGCAGAGCATCACATGTGCTGCAGAATAACTCCCTGGAAATGTGCAGGCCACCTTTGGTAATGGGGAGACCTGTGCATTTCTCAAAGTACTGCTATTTTTTAAAACAGCACCCCATGGTAATTTTGTATTTGCATTACATAATATGACTTTGATAATACATGTTTTTTTAAAAAAAATATTTTGTCAATTACAAACAAATCATTAACATTGGCTTCTGTACTAAGAAATAGCCAGGTGCAAGCTATTAATCATTGGGAACATGTGCTATCTGCCATATTCATTTAAATAAGTAATTGGAGGAGTCCTGGTAAGTTCTTAAGTAAGTCTTTTATTTGAGTGTATGATATGATATGATTAGGTATTGATAACGTGCCTGTACACACATGTTTCTAGGCGCCACACAACACGGGAGGGGAGACAGAGGGAGGACAAGACAATCAATCCTACTAGGTCTTGTGTCATTTGGTTTCTGCATGTATGACAACGAGAAGTCCAGGGAGGAAGGGAGAGGGGGGAAGTGCAGGGGAGAGGTGAGGGGGAAGTGCGGTCAGGGCAACATGGCTCTGTGTATGTGCAGCCAGAGCAGCGTGGCTCTGGGTATGTGCAAGGAGGCGGGGGTGGGGGGGTGTAGGAATTGCTGTTACAGTGAGAATTAGTCCAGGTGGCAGAGCAAGGATGACTGGTCATGGAGGTGCCTGGTACCCAGTGAGGCTCTGAAGGTAGTTGGTGAAGAACATTGTACCATGTACCAGTATCATCCCAATTGCTAAAACAAGTAATGCTTCAAGAACTGCAACTATCGGTAGCTGGATAACATAACAATGTGACAATATGTGAGACGTGCATCTATCCCAGTAGCTGGACAACCTATCTGTGAAGACTGTAACCTTCCTAGTTCTGCAGTGTCAGTAACATTAGTTCTGGAGGTCCTCTCGTAAGTATACCTTTTCATGACGCCTTGCCCACAGTAGGTAGAAACATATCAGATGTTGTACACGCACACCATTCTTTGATGCCCGAACTGCGTTCAACTTAGTAAGTGGTAATTCACTACATATATTAGTAGTATACCGGTGGAGGAAAAACTTTCTGATTGAAGAGATCAAATTGGTTTTGAACATTTCATGAATTTGTCAAGTACATTTAAGTATTTTTCATTGATTCAATGTTTAACTTGAATTCTACATAGGCTGAAACATCACTGATCCTCTCACAAGTGATAAAGAAGTCGTTATGGTGCTCAGGAGCTAAGCAATGACCAAACAACATTCTATGTTTGGGTATCTATATTTCACATTAGATAAAATCTCTTCAATCAGCATTCAAACACAGCCCAAACTACTTTGTGTAATGGTTCATACAGCTCAAGGTGCTGGGGTTAAGAATCACATTTACTTTCCCTTCAGGTTGACAACCGGACAAAATCTCCACCACCTGCCACTTACTTGATTGAAATTAATTAATTTTCTCATGCCATTATCTAGATCAATGGAGATACCATCCTATTCTCTGAGGTCCCTCAGCCTCTTCCTGCCCATGGTTGGATCACGCTTGATGAGACGTGCATCATTCAAAGCACCTGTAACCATGCACCAGTTTTCCTGTAAGTTCCAAAGTGCTCTCTCTGTGCGCAGCAATCACAAGGTCCATTTTTCTGATTCAGTGGCGACAGGTATATTTTCTGCTGTTGTCTCACAAATTCCTGTTGCTCCTCATGCCCCAGTCACATTGACGATGTGTTGGTCTGACACCATATTTTCTGGCATGGTCACCAACCGACACAGAGCCCTGATGCTCCAAACGGCCCACATCCAGGAGCCTGCCATGGTCGTGTTCACGCCTCTGCCACCTGGGCTTGTCTTGAGACTGCGATAGGTTTAAATTCCATCACCTCATGACCTTTTGTGGCCCTCCATAATGGCCCAAAGTTACGAATTGAAGTCTGTGTATAGGGCCGGATTCGTCTGCCCTCTTTCCTGCCAAAGCCAAAATGTCCAGGTAGTAGTGCCTCATCTGCACCCATGGAACTACCAGGACACCCTAAAATGGGCTCTGTATCGTCTCGGGAAATTTGTTCAGCACTGTACATCTAAGTACTATCTGTTTGTACCTGTTCTACTGCTGTATGTTACCTTGGGCAAACTCTTTCATGATAAGCTCCCTCGTGGCTTCAATCACTCAATGTTGGGCCTACCATATACGTGAAGACTTCCCTGAGCGGTGGGCCATCACGGGGGACTGCTGGCTGGTCTCTCATTACTACCTACTTCATCTTCACCTGTGGATCCTTCCAGTGCCTTCAAGAATATCCCCCTCATCGTGACCATATGTCATATTCACTTAATGCAGTAATCTCAGGAGTGCGGGTAAGTATATTATTTAAGTATAAAGAGTAAATGTAGATTGATGTGTACAGGGACCCACAGATTCCAACTACCCAAGAAACCGACTCCAACTTTCCTGGGCAAAACCTTCTGTGGAATACATTCTCTTAGTGACAAAATACCCATGCTGAGGGCCCAGGCCCCCAACACACATTGAAGTCACGGCGGAACATAGGATGTTGAGAGTGACCATCACCCACTGTCACTTACAGTGGATAGTGCTTTTTTTGTTCCTAGTGCCGCGCCTACAGCTGAAAACAATGTACCCATGACAACAACAGGAAATGCTATGCATAGCATAACGTGGGCAAAATTAATCTTCTTGATCTGATCCAGAAGCTTTATGCTAGGCCTCTGCCTTCTCAGGAGAGTTTCTTCACAATTAATCCAAACAACCATTAATCCAAATATTAGACACACACGATACCCTCACCAGTAGTCTTGAGGAGATTTTTACAAAGCCCTATAAACTACTCAAGCATCATGCAGAGGGGAGGATTTGGGCGGGCAGCGAGCAAAGAGTGCTTTCATCAAGCAAGCTAAGTGTGTGCGTTCTGATGGATTAGTATAATAATCCCATTAAGTCCAAGAAAGTTACTTACACTGAGGAACTCTGGGATTCCCTGCTGAAGGCTATCAAGGACTGACACTTTCTGAGATTTTGCGCTCTAATGGGGACCGCCCTCTTAGAGGCACCTAGTGCAATCCAGGGTTGCATACCACAAGTAGCCTGGATTGAACATATTTTGGATTTATATGGATTTATATCATGAGACATGGGTCTTCGTGACCCCAGGGACTCAGGATCACATGAAGCCCAGGCTGAGAGCACTTTGTCTCACTCGCCAATTTCTCTATCCAAAAAGAATTTAGAAAAGCCCTCCTGAGCCAGAAATGGGGAAAGGCACCGGTCCCTGGTAAAATACTGAACAACGTTTATGCGGATGAGCCTGATGAAGCTATTTAAGGTGGCACTCAGTAGGAATGTTGTACTCAGCTTTTGGAGGTAAGCAGAAATAGGTTTGATTAAAAAAGAAAAAAAAATGTAGAGATCATCCAAGTATCTACTGGCCCATATCCTTGCTAGATGCTGGGTGGGGATCCTTTGCTAGGGCAATTCTAAAACACCTAGAGTCTTGGATCAAAGAACATGGGGTTTTAAACCATTTACAGGCTGGTTTCCGCGATGACATTAGTATGGTGACCAGAGCTGTTGGCTTGTTGTGTGATAAATATGTCGCCCATAGGAAGTTGCCTTTACATGCATTATTTATAGATCTCCAGATAGCCTTCGACACAGTCCCCAGAGTTATTCTTTGGGAGACCCCGCTGATGCTTAGCATTCCGATTCCACTTCTGAAAGCTATACAACGCCTCTACAGAGACGAGGCAGTTATAAGGTGAGGTTTAGTTGGTAGTACTTCTCCACCACCATGTATAGAAAAGGGAGCATGACAGGGCTGTGTCCTGACCCCTAAACTATTATTTATATTTATAAATGGGGCAATAGAAAAATTACCAAGCATCCCGGCAGATGCTCCAGCGTTGGCAAAGGACAAGATCCCGTTGCTCATGTTCACAGATGATGCAGACGTCCTTTCTCTAAAGTCAACTGGACTGAAATTACAACTGAAAGGCTTCACTGAATTCTGTGAAAGGAACAGGCTCAGAATTAATGTTTCAAAATGAAATCTCTAATGTTTAATAGCAGCAGGTGGAAAGATAAGAGACCTGTAAGACTCAAGCTGAGTGAAGGGCCAATTGAGCAGGTCGACCAGTACGACTATCTGGGCCTAAGGGTTAACCATGCCTGTAAGTGGGATGAACACACCGCTAAGGCAGGGGTTTCCCTGACACGTTACAGTAGGGCTATCGCAAGGTTCACGGGGAACATGGGCATGGGGAATTCAGAGTCCCCCTAGAGGCGTACACAGCCCAAGCCAGTCAAGACGCATTGTATGGTGCTAAGCACTGGGGTGCCACTAAGTGCCCAAAACTTTCAGTAATCAAAAACAAACTCATGAAGAGTATTTTAGGATTACCGTCCTGTGCACCCAACCTCCTGGTGTACTTGGATAACAACATGCAGTGCATTGAATCAATTTGTAGGGATGGACTGTTGTTCTATTGGACCAGAGTATGGTCATCTGAACAATTTGGAAAATATAGGGAAGCACGAGAGGATAATATGGTGAAGGTCCCTGCCCTGGTTTGCCCATATAAAGAAAGAGCTTCATGCCATTGGTCTAAGTGAACTGTGGTCTATGCCAGAGACCATGAACAGCAATAGCACGCTTGACATAAAACAGGCTTATGATTCAAAGTAGAAAGTTGACACCATCCATAAACCAACACAATCAGCTCTGTTGATCATATACTGGAGATTGAAACCAGTGTTTGGATACGAAAGCTATTTGAACCACATATGTCCTAAGCTGATGAGGGCAATTTACATCAAACTACGACTGAGCATACTTCCTGTAGCAGAACTACGTAATAAAGGAGCCAGTTATGTGTCAGATATGTGCCTATTTCCGTGGATCAAGTAGAATAGAATGTCTGACACATTTTGTACTAATTTGTCCACAGTACTTCTGTGATGCTGGAAATGCATCGGAGGGACAGAGCCTCTGTATCCTTGTCCTTTACTGCTTTTTATCATGTGTTCTTTCATGTTTTCTGTGCAGGAGTTCATGTGGGACTCCTGGCAGTGCAGCTCTGGTTTGGTGTGCAGACCCATAGGATACCCTTATCGCACCCATGGGTGGGGGTACAACCCTGTGCCCCTAGTGTATGTTTTAGGGCACCTGTTTGTGGCCCACAGAGCAGGGTATGGGCTGATGGCAGCTCCATGCTGAATTTGACAGGTGCTCTGAGTATCCTCCATTTTGGGATACCCAGGTCCTGCCATTGGAATCAGTTGATTCCTGATAGGAAACAAGATGGCCCCTGTGGCCTCTTGCTTTCTAATGCCTGTTACATTGTTTTCCCAAAACCTGAGAAGCCCTGACTCTGTCAATTCCCCCTGACTGGCTGTTGGGTGGAAGTTCCATATATGGTGTTGTTGTGAAGTCTAGGACAGACTGGTCGGAGCCTTCCTAGTGACTGTATGTTGTGGATACACCCTGTGGGTGGGACCTGGGTGAATGGAGTGTGTGACCAATATGCACTTCTTGTTGTGGATGTCTGGTTTCTGGTGTTTGATACAATGACTGAGACAGCCCTGCCCGAAACTGGTATGAATGCATGAATGGAGTGTTGAATGGATGGGTACTTGTCTCAATACACATAACTTGTTGTGAGTGTCTGGAGAGAAGTGAATGGCCTGAATGCACTATGCACCTGATTGGCTGCCTGCCTGCATGAATGCCCTTCTGACCGATTGGTTGCCTGAGTGTGACCCAGCAGAATGAATGGGAGATCAACTAGTATATCCGGGTGGTGGGAAAACCCACCGGCGGATGCTCCTCGCCGCTTCAACAGCCTGGCCTTCTCCAGTGGGATAAGGCGAGCGGCGGTGCGGATGAACACGTTCGTGAATCAAAAGTCTTAGGCAAAGGAGTGTGTGGCTCGGGTCATCGGGGGCCTCTCACTGCTAGAACTTGTGTTCAGAAGCTGAGTTGACACTTAAGGAGTAACTGGAACTGATTATCCTTGACCCCCAACTGGAAGAAGAAACACTGCTGCTGCATTTGTTTCGACCCGATCTGAAAGCTGTCGAATTCATCAAGGACTGATCCAAGAGAGGACCTGGTTAGGTGCCCTTTTCCCATGCTGCGAGGGACCATTGAACACTGTTAACCTTCGCCGAAGCTCCCTGGAAGTCAGACCCTCGAAAGGCTGCCGCCTGGAGATGGGGACCGCTGAGGAGAATGAAGTAAAGGTTTGGAGTATCGCCGTAACCGCTGGAGGCCCGTCGAAGCAGGGTTGCCCAGAAGAGGGGACTGCTTGACGCTGTGCCGCCGATGACCCGAGCCACACACTCCTTTGCCTAAGACTTTTGATTCACGAACGTGTTCATCCGCACCGCCGCTCGCCTTATCCCACCGGAGAAGGCCAGGCTGTTGAAGCGGCGAGGAGCATCTGCCGGTGGGATTTCCCACCACCCAGAGACCACAAAGACTTCGACGACTCGACGCCCTTGTCGGGGCACAGTTCTTCAGAAACTCTTTTCAGTCCTGAACTATCAAACACCAAGGTGCCCTGCACACCTCATCCTCGCAGGACGTCGCCGATGAGCACCGCCTGGATCGATGCTGTGGTCTCAGCACCATCGAACTTTTCATCAACGCCGTCAACGCCAAGTTCACCTTCTTCGAAGTCTCTTGAATATCCGTGGTTCCTGCTTTAAAGGAGTCGCTCAAGAAGGATCCATCGACGCCTCATCGAAGAACTCCACTCTACCAGGTACATTGGGGGGTGGAAACCTTATAGAAGGAAATAAGACTTATAGAACAATATATGAACTGGGCTTGTGATATATGTTTAATTTACAGGTTGCCCAGGTGGGGGGATATCCACACAGAATTGTGCCTAGTTGGTAGGGGTCAATGTTGTGCCCATTGTTTTAACCAACTGCTTTCCTCCTATATCTATTGTTGGTTACTTTTATTCCTTGATCTGTGTGACATTTGAGCAGAGTATATTTGATGCACTTTAATGAGATCTGATAATAATTGTGGTACCACTTTAGAACTGTATATATTTGCCATTGTAGATTTTCTGAGCACAAAGTGAGTTATTGTGATAGTGTACATAACCTTGAATATTAATTATATAAAGACTGTGTTTTAACTAATACAGTGTATGGACATTCATTTGTGGGGGCTTGGGGACTACACTGTACTTAAGAACCAGCCTGCATCACCTCCCGAGAAGCTAGGCCTTGATTGCTCAACCACAATACCAATAATAGAGAATCTTTGGCTGGGGTCCTCTTGCCTCTCCTCTACCATATAGAGAGCAGAAGTACAGACACCCCCCCCAGTCTTTACAACCAGGACTTGAGAAGGATGTTTTTTAAGGCCACTCTTCTGGGAAATACACATGAGTACAGTGGTGGAGGCAATGAACCTGTGTAGCCCCACTTCCAAAAGCCTGGCTGTATATGCAATGTTTTGCTATCTTATGTGGGCTTGGAAGATAAAGCAGACCAGATCATTGACTGGGAACCTCCACTAATTACATCATCCCTGATAAGTGCCCTCTTTCTGTGTTTTAAAAGTACTGGAGTTCTTGAGTTTTACTAGGGGTATGTTAGACTATCAAGAGCAACGTTTACATTTGCAATAAAGGTACTGATACAGTGCCATCTAGGGGGTGCATTTACCAGTTGTGGGAATAGTCCGGGTGGGAGGAAGTACCCTGTGGGTGGTGCAAGTTATCAGTGATGGATGTATTACAAGTCCTTAGAACATATATACAGCCTAAGAGGCCAGGGGTGGACGTGCTCAAGGAGGGCACGCTGAAAATATGACAACACAAACACGTGTGGTGCTGCTGCACAGCACGTGGTAGGTGAACACTACAGGTAAGTGGAATCCATGGGGATGTTTTACACAGGCCCTTTACAGCAGGCCAGTGAGAACACCTCACTGCAGTGGGTTGAGGGAAGATGTATTCAGTCTGGTGGTCTCTAGTAGACCGCAGTCACTGGGAACAGAACCAGGTGATACATACAAGGTCGGCAAGCCAGTCTCACGGTTACTTGTGGAGACTGGTGGAAATAAAATCACCATGTAGTATTCAGGAGGCACATGCATAGCTCAACCAGCAGTTTCAAATTGCCCCGTTGACCGGTGGGTCTGGGAAGAAGGATGTGGAATGTAGTGGAATGTAGTGGCCATCCAGGAGGAGCCAATCAGATGGTAAGTTTTGGTGTCCCTGATAAGCAATACGAATACTGTATCCTCGATGATGTCTACACGGCCCCTCATTGGTTGGATGCCATGTGAAAGTCTCCCTTTCCAACAGTTCAGCGTGTCTCATTTCTTCCGGTGTGTGCTGACCGATGGCATATTAATAAAGATCCAGAGGTCAGCACAATTACATAGTTTTTAACATCCATTCATTTACGAGGTGGAGCAGGGGGTAATGTGGCAACATGAGGGTAAGGTGCAAGCCAAGAAGAGGGCAGACTGTTTGTTCCAATCATGTCTGACTAACGTATGTCTAGGGGATTTCTATGATTCGACCAATTCAATTAACTCCAGTTGATGGAATGCCCACTGGATAAAAGCACTTCTTTAATTATCCATACCTATATTTATATTTATTTATAAATCAATATCTGCAATGTGTTTATTAATCAATATCTGCACCTGACGCAGCGTGTAAAATTCTATTTACATTGATACATTTGGTGGGTGGAGTTAGACTTGAGGGAACATTTTAAACAAATATTTTATATAAGTGAAAATGTGCACCTCCAGTTATATGGAAACACTTATGTTTAGGCTCATTATAAATGCCATATCCTATCATATATTCCGACCTCCAAATGAAACAGGAACTGCAAACGTTATTTATCACAGATAAATGTGTTGGTGAAATGTATCAAATGAATGTAATATGGGCAGTAAGAAATCAAACTAGAAACAGATTGCATTGCCCAATTTGAGATAACCAACAATGACAAATAGTATATTGACTATCTTGACTAAATTGCATGCAACTCTGGGACAAAATGGTATTTCGTAGCTGTGTCTGACATCTAGTTGCATATCTACTCTTGCTTTCAATCTTTCCCTCTCTCTCTCTCTCTCTCTCTCTCTCTCATTCTCTCACACTTTATTTTTGTTACTCAAGCTCTTTCTCTCTGTGAGTAAGAGACACTGGGCCTCATTACGAGTAGTGCGGTAAAAACAGTGTCATTACCACCATGGAGGAACGAGCGGGTCCATGCTCGTATGACGCTGCTAATAGCGGGTGATTACAAGTGCGCGAGAACGCGCGAACCCCCATGCCGGTAATGGTCATACCGGCATGCCGCTAAAGGCCCTCCAACCCCCCGGTAGCACCATCAAGGCACACGCTGATACCGCCACCGCTTAGGAGGAACCCCTTAATACCGACCCAGTAATAAAAACATGCTAATACCGGGCTTGTTAACCGGACTCAGAAGCAACATCAACGCGTCGGAACGGGAAATGCACCGTCGACCATCTTTAAAAACGCAATCCATTGCAATCCTCCCAAACCACCAGTCGTTTCCTGGAGAGCTCAGTGGCCATACTTTCACAATGTCTAAGGCAACCCGTAAGACCACCCCCCGCCTGCGGAAACAGCGCTTTTCAGACACTGAATTAAACATGCTTGCGAACACCCTTGCCGCACATGCTGACGTGATCAAATCACAGAACCTGAAGCGTGAGTTGCAGCAGCGGAAGAAGGGCATCTGGCAGGAGGTATCCCGCAAGGTCTCTGCTGTTGGAACCACCCCACAGAGTGTCAAGGATTGCAGGAAGAGGTGGGATGACCCTTGCCTCAGGGTCCGCAACATCTTTGCGAGCAACAGGAGTGAGGCCATGGCCACAGGCGGGTGTCCACACTCTCCAGCCAAACTGACCACCTGGGAGGAGATGGCAAGCACCTTTATAAATCTTGAGTCCATCAAGGGATTTGGAGAGATGGAGATGGGTGCGGCAACATCACCAGAAGGAGGTGAGTGACCCTGCAGATCCCTGTAGGGGAAACCATAATGTAGCGCAAGTGATGTGGAAGATAGTCTAGGCAAGGCAATGCATGTCCCAACACCCACATGAACATGTTCAAGTCCAGATGAAGGGCCAAACCCTGCCAGACAGAAATGCATGCTGAGTGCCAATCCCATAACCAACACACATGGACCGTGCCATTGTAATACATCACACAAACCCCAATACAACGGCATGCCACCTGCCATGCAGCAAATGCCAAAATGCCCCTTCAGACAACATTGTGTGACACACCTGTAAGACATGAATGCATGATTAATGAAATACTGCACAGCACCATAGTATGCATCTGGCATGTAACACCATCACTGATGCCCTGCATCGCTTCTACCCCCAGGCACAGATGGAGAAGATGCCAGCCAAGACACCACCATGAGGGCATTCACGTCCCGGTCACAGAAAAGGGCACCCAACACAACCACCTCTGGGTCAGCCTCGCAGCCCACAACTACAGCCAGTGCGCCTGACACCGTCAACACCCAGCTGCCCACACCCACACCGGTGGAAGGGGAGGCACTAGAAGCACTGGCCACCACTAAAGATGACTTTGAGGACAATGTGGATCAGGACGGAGTCACAGATGTGGCTTGTCCAGGCACCCCAAGCCCTGTGTCCAACTCCCCACCCCAAACTCAGCCCTCACCCACCTACAGCAGTGCTGATCCCTGCCTGCACGACTCCGACCTCAGCCCCTTCTCCGAGGACAGCACTGAAGATGCAGGCCCCATGACAGCACCATCCACCACTCCTGCTCCCACCAACAGCCTTGAGTCACAGCTGGTGAGGGTGGAGGCCCGACAGGAGTCCATGTTGGAGCTACTGTGGCAATACATAGCGGAGGGCGAGGACACCAGGCGGGAGATAGCCACAGCCATAGCGGGGACCACAGCCGCCATTACAGCCAACACAGCCACCATCAATGCCTCGGCAGTGCTGATGAGGAACTGTCTGGGGGCTATCACCCAGGTACTAACATCAATCCTGCTGCACATGCAGCAGCCACGACTTGCAGCAGGTGTGAAAATCCCCACCGACTCCTCATCAGCCTCCACACCTGCTTCCTCTGTCCCCACCAGCCCTGTGCGTCCTACCAGAAGGAGTGTGAGGCACAAAGAAATGCTGCCTCCACAAAGCAAGAAGTCCCGCAAATAGTGTGGGAGGGCAATGGGAGTGACTCACATGGTGTTGGGGGTGAATGGGAGCATGTGGGGGAGTTCACTGGGGGTTTGTAGTTTACTGGGGGGGTTTTGGGAGTTCACTGGGGGGGTTTAGTTTACTGGGGGTTTGGGAGTTCACTGGGGGTTTGTGGGACTGGGGGTTGTCACATATTGGCAGTTTGAACCAATACACCCGTTGTGAGAAAAAACATTCAATGCCTGGACATTGTTCATTTCGTGTATATCCATTTAATGTATGACGGTGTTTAGTGCCCAACTCCCAACATTCCCTGTGTGCATGTCCACATGGACCCAGTGTGTCACTGACACATGTCTATCGTAGTCCCTGTGGTTCAGAAGTATTTGTGAATCAGTGATTGGCGTACTGCATGGCCATCCTGTGTATCACATACTGGCAGGGGTGCTGCTTCACCTCCGTCTCCATCCTCATCATCCTACCCGGTGCATGCATGTCAATGTCAGGTGGCAGTGGTACATTTCTCCGGACGCACATGTTGTGCAGCATGACACAGGCCATGGTGATCTTTGCCACCTTCTCAGGCCTATAAAGGAGTGCTCCACCAGACCTGTTTAGGCAGCGGAACCGCGCCTTCAACAGGCCAAAGGTCTGCTCAATCACAACATGGGTACAGGTGTGAACCCGATTGTACTCCTCTTCATGGCTGTTCTGCAGGTTCCACACAGGGGTGAGTAGCCACAGCCTCAAGGGATATCCTCCATCACCTGCAAGCAAAAACAAATAGGTGTGTGTCACCCTGCGCTGCCACCTTCAGGAAGCACAGTCATGCCCACAGCTATTTGGTGTGGACATGCACATGTCCCTGTACGTATGCACGAATGTTATCTAGATGCATACTATACTGCTATGAGGTGTGGTAGTCTGAATGGCGTTCAATAGATGATGCAGGGTAAGATGATGCATGCTGAGGCGGATTTACTGTGGTTGTACGACAATGTTTAGCCTCCCATTATGCTGCATATTCTACACTGTGCATGGTCACACTAGCCACATTGGCACACTAGCGATCCTGTTTATTCATACATTGCTTGACATACACATGGTGGTCAGGTTGTGCGTCTCACATGTGGTCATTGATATGCTTTAATGGTCAGATGTGTGCCATTGATGTGTCATGTTGGGGTTGGGAGGTTCAGGTCAGGTGTCATTAGCTCTGCGTGTATTCTCCAGTCACTGTCCATTCCCACCCAGGTGGGGTATGCATCCCCCCCATTCCCACCCAGGTGGGGTGTGCATCCCCCCATTCCCACCCAGGTGGTGTATGCATCCGCCCCCCATTCCCACCAAGGTGGGGTATGCTTCGCAAAACACCCCTACCCCAATGCACTGCCATGGTCCACTCAGGCAACCCACCAAGCAGCCAGGCACGTGGTCCAGCATGTTGCTCCATGTGACGGGGTCGCTTGGAGTTACGCAGCACCATGGCACCATGTGTTGATCTGGGAAATCTCACACAGCAATGTGTGATGATCTTGCTGGAGTCACATACCATCTGCACATTGATGGAGTGGTATTGCTTGCGATTGCGGTACACCGCCTCTATGGCATGGAGGACTACCAATTCGACATGGGTGCAGTCCAGGGCACCAACACAATTGGGCATGCTGGCTAGTGCATGGAAGCCTACTTTGGTTTCGGCTATCTCCTGGGCAGTCCTTGGAAGGGATATGTGGGTGCTAGCATGTTTCAGGGAGGCATCCAGCACTTTGTTCAGCATGCGTGAAAATAGTGGTTGCGAAATGCCATGCAGCTGGCCCACTGTGTGCTGGTAGGTGCCTGTGGCCAGGAAGTGGAGCACAGACACCACCTTTAGAAGCGGGGGGATGGCAGTGTGTATTTCTATCAGGCTGACAATGTAATTGTGTATCATGTCCACTATGGTGGTGATGGTGTCCCGGTCCAACCTGTACAGGGTGTGGATCTGCTCAGGGGTTAGATTGAATGGACTGGGTCTGATGCGAGGGATTGGCGGCTGCCTACGAGGAACTACTGGCTGCACTGGTGGTAATTGCTTGGCCAGTCTTACCCTCCTTCTCCTGCGTCTCCTCTGTGCTGCCTGCTGTTGCTGCTGTAGTTGTTGTTGTAATTGCTGTTGTTCCTGTAGATGTAGCAGTATAGGCATGTCTTCCAGCGCCATGATTGCAACAGCTAGTGGTAGCATTTTGGTGTAGGAAGGGGTGTGGTGTGTGGGTGTACACCTTTTATACTGGGCCAGACTCCATTGAGTCCACCTGTGGTGATTGTGTGCACCTGTGGCAGTTGCCTTGATTGCTGATTGCTGTTTACGGGTGGCCCGCGATGCCTGTATGGCCGCCATCATGCAGCCCCTAATTACCTCCTTTGGGATGCCAGTATTTGCATGCCTGCGTGGGTTGTGATGTCCTCCAATTACCGGCATGCCAGTATTTGCTCCCCAAAGGGGCGTATGTACGCGCCCATGCCGGTATGAGGGGGCACGGTACGGGCGGTGCCGGTGTTGGCGGGTCATAATGACCCAGACCCGTTAACGATGCCGCTATTACCATTCCGCCTTCCTTTTTTCATTACCTCCATTTTCGTAATGAGGCCCACTTTGTCAAGTGTCAATTTTGCTTTGCCATCCCAGACATTGTTGACAGCAGAACAACCGATGAAACAAAAAATTAAATACATCTTGTCGGAGTAAAGTGTTGTTTTCCTATTTGTGTTTATGTATACTTTGACTGTGCTTACGTAAGAAACAGAGCAATGGTGTTAATCTAAACACAACTCTGTCCAAGCCCAAGTTAATAGACTAATTGTACATTGTAATCTGACTTGTTAATTTCCTTGTTTTGTTAAGTAATGTTTTATTAAGATTTGAAGTATATTAAATTAGCAGTTATACAAGTTATTGAACAACACAGTTAAGTCAATACATGGAATATGAAAATAAGAATATATGCATAGCAAACTGTGATGATGCATTATTCAACATCAAATATTTATTGAAGGAAACAATTCATAAAAACTGTGATAAATATATGCAATAAGAGGGGAAGATAAACAAGACAAACTAAGAGAAACAGTAGGAAGGAAGGGGATAAGCAAATGGAATGCAACACTAATAGTTTACATCTAAATAAATTGCAAATACTTCCCACTTGCTAAAAAAACTTAGCAAGGTTTCCATTAGAGAAAGCATGCATTGTTTCAATTCTATGAAAACTAAATTGAATTCCATCACACAGGTCACAAGATAGTTTCCGATTTGAAGCAATAGATAAAATCCAACATTAATTAAAAAGTTACATACATTATGGGATGTTAATAAATTCATATATGGATTAGCTATGACACCAATCATAAGATTACATGCAATTACATGCAATTAATGATTCTTGAAAAGCTAACATATGTTGTAAACATTTCCATATTTTTTCTCAGAAGGAAAAGATATTTGAATATAAAGTGTACGAAGTCAGCATCCAGGGCTTGACATGACCAATACGTGTTGGAAGCATTATTAGACATTTTTGATATTCTCAATGGAGTTAAGTATGCTCTATGTAAAATGAAAACATGTGATCGACTGAGATTAGCTGCTACAGAAGTAGTACAGAATAATTGATTCCAAATGTTCTTCCACAAGTCTGGGGAAAATTGCAAATTACAATCCAGCTCCCAGTGCTTAATACTGTTAGATGTTAGAATATTGCTACCACAAGATTGGACAAGAATTGAGTATAATCGTTCTACTGTAGAGGCAGAAGAATTGATTAGTACATTAATACACTTTGAAGGTATGTTTTGTGTGTTAGTATGTAAAGCCTTAGGAATGAGTTTGCTGAGTTGTATAACATTTGAAATCAGATTCTATAAGATTGAAACGTGCATGCAATTGTAGAAATTGGAAGCAGTTTAATTATAAAATAAATGATTAATTCGATAATACCTGCAGAATACCATCTTCGAAGTAGAGGGGTTTTCGGTTTAAAAGGAAATGATTTGTTAAACCAAAAGAACATATTATGAAACTCCTCCCTAACATGTAATGTATCTAAGATATCATTCCATTAATTTGTAAAAGCATGTAAGAAGGTATATGTTTTAACATCTGGCAAAGTTGTAGTTTGAAGAAAATGAAGATGATTCAGCGGTGATATGAAGTTAGTTTCCAATATAACCCATGTAGGAACATTTTTTCCAATTGTGATACATTTTTCAAAAAATGGCAATTAGCCACAGTACAAACGTTTTATGGTAAGTTGAAAAATTTGCAAACATCACTCCACCATTGTCTTTAGTAAACTTAAGTTTATTCAAAGCAATTTTAGAAGTCTTTCTTTTACCAAAGAAATGTAGATACTAATCTATCAAGCTTCTTAACATACAGTGATAAACAGTATTGGAATCATGGAAAGGTGATATAGGATAAAAAGACTTCAAATACATTGCATAGAGTACAAGCAACCCCAACAAGGTAGGAATAGAGAAGACCGCTGAGTTATTAGAGTGTTAACTTTTTCTACAATTATATTCTCATTTAATTACATTTTAGTGATGTGAATACCTAGGTATTTGATGGATGAGGTGCAACATTTCATACCAGATAAAGGGATATCAGATGCTAAGCATGAATTAGTTAATGGTAACATTTTGTGTTTTTCATAGTTTGGTTTATATCCTGGAACTTTAGAAAAATAATTGATATATTCATCAAATTAGGGATAGAGGAATAAGGTTCAGAAATATAGAGAAAAATATCATTAGCATAGACAGAGATGATAATGGATGTATTATTTATTGGTATTCCTTGAATATTTTCATATAATCTAATACTTTGTAGGAGTGGTTCAAGTGCTAGGATATGGAACAAGGGTGACAAAGAACAAGCTTGCTGTGTGCCCCATCCAACAAAGAGGTTTGAGAACATGTATTATTTATAAAAAGTCAAGTAGAATGTGAAGAGTATAAACATTTATTACAATTAGTGAAGATAGGCCTAAAGTTTTGCCATTTTAGAGATTAAAAAAAATGTCCAATAGAGACAATCAAAAGCCTTTTCAGCATCAATGGTAAGGAGGATGAGAGGTGCAAATGAATTTTGAGCATAAGAAAGGACATTAGAAAGATGTCTTGTATTCAAAAAGGCAAAAATATACCTTTAATAAAATCTGATTGATCAATGTTAATACCGTTCGGCATAACAATTTCTAATCTGTTGTCCATCATTTTGCGAATATTTTGGGGTCTGAATTAATGAGAGCAATAGGGTGGTCATTTTTAACTAAGGAATAATCTTTATAAAGTTTGGGAAATACAATTAGCAAAGCTTCATCAAAGCTGCCCGCACTATGACCTTGTATATGGAAATAATTAAATAATTCTAGAGGTTTTGTAGCAAGCAAATCAGAAATGGCATGCTACAAATCAATAGGTAACCCACCTGGTCCAGATGCTTTACCTACGTTAGGATCCAGATTAGCTTTTAAAATGTTCTGCAATGTAACTGGGGCATCTAGCGAGGATAAGTGTTTTGGTTCTACAACAAGTTTCTTATTATCGTGTAGAAATGTAATAATATTAATGGTGGGATCAGACAAATAAAGTTCAGAATATAATTTAAAGCATGAATTATTCATTTGATTTTTGGTAGTAACTCCCAAGCCTTGAGAATCTGTAACAAATGTAATGATAGTTTTTCCTTTTTGCTTTATTGGTGCCTCCATAGTATTTGACTTTGATTCTTAACAAAGAGCAGCACGCTTTGTCTGAACTCATTCTTTTAAATTCAATGGGTTTAGTTAAAAGGAGTTTGAAATAATTATCTGTGGGGTGGTTAAAGTAAGAGATTTCAAGTATTTTGATAGAATGATGTAAGTCAGTGATTTCTTTATTTTCTTTTTTTGCAGCAACAAATTGTATAATAAATCCTCTTATTGTTGCTTTAAAAGCATCCCCATTATTATGCACAGACGTATCTTGAGCCTAGTTATTATTAAAGAATTCAGTACAAAAGTAATTCATTTGTTTAATGAAAGAAGGATCTTTAAAATAAAAGAGTTAAATCTCCATCTGGAATGAAAGTTAGTTGGAAGTTCCATTGAACTATTGACTAGACTGGGGCATGATCAGAAATTAAAATGGGCCAGTTTCTGAATGTTGAACTGTTGACCCTAATGAAGCATTTACAAAAATGTGCTCTATCCTAGAGAGAGATTTATGTGGAGTGGAGAAAATAGTGAATGCTTTAAGATCAGGATGACAAAAATGACAAGTGTTGACAATATTAAGATCTTCTTTAAAGTTTAGAAATTTCTTGTGTGATTTAGAATTAATACATTTAGTTCCAGCTGTATGATCAAGGGTGAAATCATGGCGACTGGTAATGTATTAATAGTGGCTTCAATAATGTGCCAATGACCTAAAGGATAATGTTATTCATTTGATAGATGACAAGAAACACGTTTGTTGTTGAGTATAGCCACTCCTCCTGTTTTCCCGAAAGAAGATGAGAAGAAAACCTGGCCTAACCACAATTTGAAGTTTTTTGTTTTTTTTTACTTCTGAATCCAGATGGGTTTCTTCGATATAAGCAATGTCCATTTTACATTTCCCCAAGTAACTTAGAACTATTTGCCCCTTAACCAAATGATTCAACCATTTCATGTTCCAGGTAGCAATTTTAATATTCATCCATCAAGGTAAGAAAGTTTGATAAATAAACCTAAAATAAAAATCAATAGCAAGCAGTTTGTACCAATAGAAAGAGCATATCGAATGCACCAGTACCCTAATGTTGTAACTGACAACCATAAGAAACTGCTAAATTGAAAAGATATCATTAAAGAAATGGAGCACCCTTCAGGAGGATACACAAAAAATTGAGCATCGAAAGGGCTTAAAGCTACCTGTTATTCTATGTAGATATACAAAGGATATAGACTGATATAAATAAAAGATGCAATAAGAGAAGGAAACTTTTTCTTGGGCCAGCCATAAGCAAGAACAGGGTGGGCTGTCATGTCCTGTGGACTCCCGATTAAGAGTAACCAATTGAATATAATAACAAAAGGACAAAACCGCATCATAAGAACAATATTAAACAATGAGCCTCTTAGCAGGGAGCAAAGTGGCCCTGTTTGAGTTTGCAATAATAGTTAACTTTGTGAAGAGGATAAAATAGGATTCACATGTTTGATCAGAGATCTGAACTTGTCGCTAGGTTTATCAAATGAATCTATAGAGATAGAAGGAGCCGCAGATTCATATCTATTTCTGGCAAAGTTATAATTCACTGGTTTATACTTGTTATGCTTGGAAGAGTTATGGACCACTGAAGGGGAATCTTGATTAGCGCAAACTAAGGAACAAAATATTGAACTAGATGGATTTTTGTTAGGAGAAGATTTGAGGGACTTAATATATTCATAAAGCACATCAGTTCCTTAGTAGTTTTGTGAGGTGGACTAATTCACATTCTAGCTGGATTCAGTAAGCCATCTCGGATGCCAAGTTTTTTCAAAGCTGGTCTCAGTTCTAAAATTGTTTTCCTTTTATCTTGTGTGATTTTTGAGAAATATGATGAAATATAGATTTTATTACCGTGACATGATACAGGGCACTGTTCTTTGGCTGCTGAGAGCATTTGACATGCTTGTTGCTGACATGGGAGGCATGCAATTACAGGTCTTGGAGAAGATCTGTTGTAGGAGAAGCAGGGTTTTATCATATGAGCTCTTTGAAATTCAAGAGGTGGTGAAAAAAATATCAAGAGCTTTGGGAATCGAATCAGTTAAACATTTTATAGCAACCTCATGCTTCATGTTTTCCGAAAGTCCATATATAGGAATATTCTTGCTTCTATTCCTGTAATCCAAATGAATTACTTCAGATGGAGAATGAAGTACTTTTTTTATTAATATGTTCTACTCCCTCCGATCATTCTACAATAAATGAAATATGTTCTTCTGCCTCATTTATCTTTCCGGCCATCAGTTTAATTGAATTTTTGAATGAACGAACATCATCTTGAATTGTTCAACAGTGATTATCTAACATAGATATGGCAGCTAGAATATTGCATAGTACATTTAAAATGTTCTCAATTACCTTTGCTACGGGTAGACAGTGCAGAAGCTTAGGCATAAAGGTTTAATTCCCCTTTAGTTGTGGTCATGTTTAAATAATGTAGCCCTGTTTTATATCAAGCATGAAGATAATAGTTTGAACAAGGATTACATTTCTATATTTCTCTGAAATGTAATATATGATTTAGACACCAGGTGTCAGCGATGAGTAGGCCACAGAATCCTAGGATGATGTAATTACCTCAGCACAGCAGACACGGAAATATTCAATGGGGTGAAAGAAAAGGCAAACTTATGTGACTATCATCATCTACGCACTTCACTTCAAACATCACCGGAGCAAAGCAACCTCAATTTCACTGCCACAAGTCCCAAGTTCATGTCTGTAGCCACATCTGTTGGTACATCTTTTATTTGATACATCTGAGACATTTGACCTGTATTTTACCAGACAAACTATTGGGCACGATTGCTGAAATTGCCCTTCTGGTGTAGTCTCCCTAAAAAGTTCACCATGTAAAGAAACTGTTGCATATTTTTGAAAATCTTAATATATTGCATTTTATGTGCACAAATACTCTAATTATGTTTTACTTTCCTAACACCAATGAGTTCTTGCCAGTTTTCCTATCTGTTGTGACAAATCCATTCACCAAAACCAACAAATAATATTCAGTTGGTGTTTGACACCCAGGCTCTGAACATTTTACTTTAATTGAAGTGGCAAGCACACCACATTCCCTTCAATAAATTTACTAGTTCCTTTTGAGCAACTTGGAAGAGATAGTTTCTAGTATAACTAGCACCTGAAAGGGAGTAACTGTTTGGTAAGCAATCCCCTCAAAAATATTCAGATTTTCAAATAATGGCAAAGTACCTGGAAATACCTATTTGCCTCGCAGGCTGCTTCTATTGGATTTCTGCTGCACTCTTTCATTTACTTCAGATCATGTGCAAAATCTGCCGTAGCATGGCATAAACAACTCACGCTCCACCCCCTTTGGGCGTTAATAAGTTAAAATCGTGACCTGCGCACACCAGCGTGCACGCACCAGGCGAAGTACCTGGAAGTACCTCTTTGCCTTGCACGCTGCTTCTATTGGATTTCTGCTGCACTCTTTGATTTACTTCAGCTCATGATATTCTCATCACAAAGAATCTGAGACAACCAATTACTTTTTTTTTTTACTACAGTTAATATATATATATATATTTACATCCTTATTTCTTTTTGTCTAGTGCAAAATCTGCCGTAGCACGGCATAAACAACTGCAGCTCCGCCCCCTTTGGGGGTTAAGAAGTTAAAAGCATGACCCTGCGCGCACCAGCGCACGCACACCAGGTGAAGTACCTGGAAGTACCTCTTTGCCTCTTCGCCGCAGAGTTGCTTCAAACCAAAAGCACGGCAAAAATGTGGGCGGTATTAAACCAAGTCTCTCAAGGATCACAATGCATAATACAAGCAAATGGTGCTACCGAGCAGCTCTGGATTGAGCACTTTTCTGGGCTCTATTCTCTCCCAGTATGTGGCGTGGGAGTGGACTCCTGTAAATTGAAAACTTTCTTTCTCAAGTTTGATTTGACCGACATTGAATTTCACATCAAAAAGGCAAGAAATTCTAGAGATACTAGTTAAGTATCTATTTCTCTGGTATCCTTCCCTGTTTTAGTTCTATCTAAAATGTCACATTACAAACCACCCACCTTGAAGACAGGCATGCCTGTCACACTTAATCCTGTGGAACGAGCTCCAAAACAAAGATCTCAGTCGCTTACCTCACATTAACGGCTCTTGAATTTTTCAACCTCCACGGCAATGGATAAACGTTCCTGCAAAGTAGCAAAGCTTGGCCCTATGCAGGTTCTGTCTCATGACATTCACAAATTCTGTAAGGACATTCAGCTTACAACGCCTCAGTGAGCAACTAAAGTAGGATTGTCAACTTTCAGCGTATTAACCGCAAATATTGGCGCTGATGACTCTGGACAAAAGCTAATCTCCTAAACAGAGTCATGCTACATCAACGAAAGAGCTGCCTCAAACTCTGTTAGAAGATGTTCCTGTAGTTAATGTCTCTGATCAAATAGAGGGGATTGCTGGTATAGATGAGATCCCAAATCCCTCATTAACGGACAGTGTCATATTGGAAAATGCACCCACATCTCCCGTTTTTCGGCACATGACTACTTGCAAAATCTATCAGGCTCCCCTCTATTGTTTGATGAAAATGAAAAGCCCTCAGCAGAGTCAGTGGACTCCTTTTATGCGCCCACTCCAATTGTCCTTTTACTGGATTTGACAGTGCCGCCCGAGGTGGATTCGGCATCTAAAATAATATAAATAACCCTGAATGCCATGAATTTAAGGATGCTGACAACTCATTTGATAAAAAATTAACACTGCAATCTGCTCAAATTGAAAAATAATTGTCAAAGTACGAAGAAACAGGGTTGTGGCTGTGCCGAAAGTCGAGAGCACCCTGGTTGAGCCACCTGTAAGTACTGCATGTATGTCTATTGGATGTCAAACTTTAGTATGGGTAGAACATTTTGTAAATGTAAATGATGATTTACCAACATTGGGATCCGCCAAAACAGACTCTGAAATTCCAGTGCCTGTGGGTAGTACCTCTGAAACACCTGTGCAACCTCAGGGCAAGGCAAATGTGCAAGCCCTGTTGCAACATACAAGCCAAGTTGCACCCAAAAATTCATACACAATTTTTGCTAACCCAATGAGAAAAAGAAAATTGAGTGTCCGCACAGATTAAGTTGCATAAAAATCAAAGAGATTTGAAGAAAAACTCTTTAACAAACACAAAACAATTTTTAAAGCTATTAAACTTCCAACGAAAATATCTGCAATTGCGTCTAGTGCGGTTGCAAAAAGATACCAATTACAAGCACAGACGAGAACCACCCTTCAATTGGCTATTACATCAAAGGACATTACATTTTATGCCCCATTGTATGAGCTAGTTGAAGCTCTCTCTAATTGTGGTGCAGTGGAAATTCCCTCGGATTAAATTTCACAACTGAGAACGGTCATAGCCACTAAGAGTAATATTGGCACACCACTCCCTTCAGATCCCATTGAGCTTCACAGACGAGAGATCAAACGAGTGGTGGATGCCTATATGGCCGGTCATCCTTTACTCCCAATAGTGGAAAGACCAATTATATCTGAAAACTTGTACATGAATGGTGAGAAGAAATTACTACAAGGTGATAGGCATACTCTAGTGAGTAAAGATCCTTCTTCGTCGAGCTCTGACAAGAGGATAGTTGGTGTTGGTAATGAAAGTGTAAAGACCACTCAGCAAAGTAAAAGTACTATCTCCTTGGAGTCGGAAGGAGTGTTATCCAGTTCCAAACTGTTCCTAGTGCAAGAGAAAAAAAGCACCCTGTTAACTGATCTAGCACCAGAAATAATTCAGATTATCCAATCTTTGCTGGTCAATTATAGGGAAACAAGTTTGGTAAGGGAGGGCCATCGAAATGCAACAGAGGAAACAAAAGCAAAAAATGACCAAAAGACAGTGCACTTCACCAAACGGCCAGCTGCATATTATTTAAATCTGCAATGCAGATCAAACCCGTGCACTCAGTTTGATCTAAACAGGCGATCTCTTTTGGCCATATTTTCAGACATCCCCCAACTTGAAAATATCATATCAACTGACATTGCACTAGTGGAATTTCCAAATGCTCCCAGGTAAAGTAATGTCAGAATCTGGATGAATTTCCGAGTTATACAAAATACAATATGGTTGGCCAAAAACCAGCTATTTACACTGGGCTTTGAAATTTCAACAGAGGTCCCAGCAACTAATAGTATAAGTGGTACAAAACTTGTCGTGGTAAATAAAGGTCAAGATCTGTGGCCTTCTGCTTACAGAATATCAACACCGGTCAGCCGAAATGGGTGTGTTTGCAAATGTCTTGAAGCCTCTAATTAACTAGACATAACTACTCCTGATTTGGAGATTGCATTGCATAGTTGGAATACAAGAGGATTCAAGCATTTGTTAAACAACAATGGAAACTCTTTGAATGAATTCAATATCTTACTTTTGCAAGAGACGTGGCTCACAGAGGTTCCAATCTGGGATAATTATGATATTTACCTAAATGCTGCTAATAATACAAATCGAGGAAGACCAACATCTGCCCTACTTATTGCAGTAAAGCAAGACTCTGGTTTGCGATCTGAACAATGGTCGTCTCCTAATAATTTTATGCAATTGAGAAAGGTATATACAAATTCTTTCAGGTGTGTGGTTGTTAATCTATACAAGAATCCAGTGGGAATGACTGACACTTGCTTCTTCAAAGATCTGATTGAACTATTTCTGCTGATGCCTTAGACTCAACAGTATCATTTATATTACTTGGAGGTGATCTGAACATTAATTGTATTTCTGAAAAATCTGCAGTCAATAAAAGCAGACTTCTAAAATGGAATTATTTTATAAAATCTCAAAATTTGCACAGATTAAATGTGAACTATGTGAACTCAAATTTATTCTCTCTGATTCTGGATTTTCGTATTGTGAAAGCGAGTATGAGTGATCATGACCAACTAACAACTAACTGGGTTATATCTAGCACTAATCAGGTTGATAGGAATCGTCATCAACAAGGTTTCCTTGTGATAAATCCAGGGCAAAATAGACTATGATGGTCGGAGGAGGCACTAGAAGATTTCAACAAATTATTGTCGGAATTGAACACCAAGAATGCAGGTGATAATATGCAAAGTGTTATGTACTGTGATATGATGCATCTTTTCCAACGTAAATCAGTGAACACAACTAGATGCGAAACCATGCTCCAAACCTGCATGTATATAATCATGAGGTGAGGAGACAAAAAACTCTGTTGAGAGCTCATAAGCGAGAAGCCATAAAACAGCCTATCGAGATTAGATCAGCTCTACTAAGACGCCTCCAAACTAGATATAAGAACTGGCTCTGGTGCAATCGGGCAAAGATATATCAGGAAGATGGAGCTAAAATGCCGAGAATGCTTCAAACCAAAAGCACGGCAAAAATGTGGGCGCTATTAAACCAAGTCTCTCAAGGATCACAATGCATAATACAAGCAAATGGTGCTACCGAGCAGCTCTGGATTGAGCACTTTTCTGGGCTCTATTCTCTCCCAGTATGTGGCGTGGGAGTGGACTCCTGTAAATTGAAAACTTTCTTTCTCAAGTTTGATTTGACCGACATTGAATTTCACATCAAAAAGGCAAGAAATTCTAGAGCTTGTGGTTCGGATGGACTATCAAATCAAGTCTTGAAAAAGAATCCAGAAACTTGGGCCAAAATACTGTGTTGCATATTCACTGCCATAAACAAGATACAGGTACTACCTCCCTCTTGGAAACACTCTATCATTGTTCCCATTTATAAAAAAGGTGATCGCCAACTTCCAATGAGCTACAGACCTCTAGCTCTTCTGGATGCTCCAGGTAAAATATTTTTACGGTTAATATTAAGGGACCTTAATGAATGGGCGCAAAGCTATAAATTAGGAGATCCCTATAACTCTGTATTTGTTAAGGGGTTGGGCACAATTCCGGATATCATGGCTGCGAATGTGATCAAATCTGACATGGCATCTAGAAATCAATTGCTCTATTTAGCGTTTGTTGATTTTCAAGTCACCTTTGACTCAATTGATCGGTATCTGTTATATCAAAAACTGGTTGCATATAACTGCCCTCCTTCCTTGTGTACACTTATCATGTTGCTACATACCAGCACTACTATGCAGGTCAGAATGACCCTAGATGGACTATTAACATCACAATTTGCAACCTATCGCGGCCTTAAAAAGGGTTGTATTCTGGCCTCAACAGTTTTTAATCTGTTTATATTGGATATGGGTATTTCCTTTCTCAACGTGGTAAGTGATCCTCCAAGAATAGAGCAATTAAAAATATGCTATTTGTTGTATCCCAACTATCTTGTGTTATTATCCCAAACACTGGTAGGCCTACAAAACATGCTAAAGGCTCTTGATTCCTATGTAGAGCAAAACAATCTTGTAATAAATACAGACAGCACGCAAGTTATGGTCTGTAGACCAAACGGTAGAATTAAGCAGAGGCTGTATGTGTGGTATTTGAATAAAATGGCACTGACAACTGTCTTGCAATATAAGTATCTGGCCATCACAATGACTGATCTTATGAACTGTGAGACTAATAACATAAAACTTAAAAGTAAATTGCTAACCTTAACTGCTCAAGCCAAAATATTAACAGGAAATACGGTAAATTTTCACTCAAACAGACAAAAAGTGATTCCCATCTTACTGTATGGAGTGGAAGCAAATACCCCTAAAGATCAATGTTGGTGGGACAAAATTGAGTCTCGCTTTTGGAAACAAATTTTATGTTTACCTAACCGCATGCCACTCCCATTATTTCGATTTAAAGTTGGTTTGATATCAATACATGTCTTTGTTTTATGGAAAATGTCGGCTTTACTAATGAAGTATTACCTAAATGCTCAGAATATTTTGGGTGTTGTAGCCCATTACTTATTGTCATTGCAGCATACGCTACCGAATATTTGGTTAAGATTATAATTTAAATGCCTTGGCTGATGCATCTGTTGATCTAAATGTATTACTATACAATCCTGATTGTGCCAAGTTTAAAATCCATCAGCACGACTGGATTGTGAATCGATCTAAATGTTTTTTCATTCAGGGATTTTAACAAGTCACTGTTTGGTCATAAAAGAATGTGTGTCATGGCTGATTATTTGGCGAAGTGACCACCTCATCAAATAAGAAGTCAGTATCTTCGATTCAGGTTAAACCTCTGGCCTACGCACGATGTGCTAGCCAGGAGAAAAATAACATTACCTGAACACAATTTCTGTCGATTCTGAATCACTGTTTCTCTTTACACGTAAATAATGGAAACTATTTAAATTGTTTTCTGTAAATGGTTTTGTTGAGGAAGTAATTATGTCTTCATTTTTTATCTAATTTGGTTCTAATTTAATGAAAGTTTTAAGTTCTAAATGAAATCTCTGTAAAATATGAAAATGATATTTTGTCGTATGTGTTTAGTTTATATGTACATTAAGGGGCCGATTCAGGGAACAGACGTGCACCGAAAAAAGTGGCTCAAGCTGGTGCAAGCAGGCGCTAGCGTGAAAAATGAAGCGCACACGTGCAATTCATGGAAGTCCCTTTGCGTGTTTTACCCGAAATGTGCGCCAAACCCGTGCGTGGCACACACGGCCGCACACGTCATTGCAACATCCCAAACGCTGTGCGCGACGCGCACGGGGAAAGCGCAGAACGTCTGCGCACACAGAACGCCCACACGCACGTGAACAATCCATATTCATGGATTTGAACATGGGAAACCCGTGCACGGCAAAAGAGGTGCATAGGCGACAACGCGTCCGCCACATAAAGGCATGCAGAATCGTCCCTGCGCACAGTAAAAAAGTGCGGCAAACAATAAACACGTATATACAGCTACGATGAATGCCCCATTTGTCGCAGCACTGATCGTGGGACACCGCAGGAGGAGGAGAATAGCCAAGGAGAATAGCAGGGCCCGCATTTATTCACCCTGGACAAGCCTTTTTGGGATGCCTGACGACCAGGTCTACGGCAGGATAAGGTTTCCACCTTGTATCATCCTAGACCTGGTCAAGGAGTGGGAAGATGACCTTACATCCCCCACCCTCTGCTCGCCCCTTGGAGAAGGAGCGCAATGTCCTGCATTTTTTGGCCACTGGGTCATTTCAGCGGACTACTGCCATAGTGGGCACACCAGGTCTTGGCAATCATGACAGCGCGCCCCTCAGTCCGCAGGCAAATATACATGGCCAGAACACCCGCAGAAAGGCAGGCCGTTGTCCAGGACTTTTACAGGGTGGCACACTTCCCCAAAGTGCTCGGTGCTATAGATTGCACCCATGTGGCCCTACGTCCACCTAGGGCCACTGAGCTCATCTACCGAAACCGCAAGCACTGGCATTCCATCAACGTGCAGGAGGTATGCGATGCAAAGGCAAACTACCCTGGCTCCACCCATGAAAATTCCATATACAGAATGTCCACCCTGAGCCGGGCCCTGGAAGCTGGGCAGCATGGTGACACATGGCTCCTAGGTGAGTACAAATGCCCGTGCACATGCATGCATGTCACACACACACAAATACAAACCCCAATAATCACAGCCATTATCACCTCTCCAGGGGACAGTGCCTACCCTCTGAGCAACCACATTATGACGCCAATCCGGAACCCCACCCCAGGTTAGATACAACGCGGCCCATATTGCAACCAGGGCCATAGTGGAGCACACATTCGGAGTGCTCAAGTCACGCTTCTGCTCCCTTGACTGCTCTGGCGGGCAGCTACTCTATGCACCCCCAGTGGTGTGCAGGATCATTGTGGCAGCATGTGTCCTGCACAATGTTGCAACACGGCAGGGTGTACCGGTGGACATGGTGGTGCCCCCACATCCCCAACCACAGGCACAGGCGATGCCCATGGGAGGGGATAGGGCACGTGGCGAGGCAACCCGGACCCAGCTTGTGGCCACATTTTTCACCTAAACTCCCACCCCTGCGGAGTGCACACAGGCCTGGCACATACCAGGTGACAATCGATGATTACAAAGAGACAGTCAACTGTCACAACCTTACCACCCTGAGAATGTTGCCATGGAAGTGCCACATTGTGTGCACCCCTAGCTACTTAAACATAAGCAATCCTGTGTGACCAAAAGGCACACATGCAAGGTGTGAATCACACAGACCTGCAAAACAGACCATGATCATCACTGGTATGTCACCCAAACCCTCCCAAACCACAACATAACATGGCAAGCAATAGGAAAACACCAACCCAGTACCAATAAGGTACATATTAACATGTGAAAAATGTAAAGTGGCATCAGACAATGATGCCTGACATGAAATCAGATGAAATGACTGACCAACAACCTCCCACCCAAAATAAGTCATACCCAAATGCATTCCAAAAGTTGTAGTTGTAACATAACGAAGAATGCCTGTTTACATGCACATTGCGCATTGCAAATTCAACACTGCAGATTCCGTGTGCTGTGTCCATCTCCTGCAACACACTGCTCAGCACACAGCATAGTGACCAGCCATTGTGTGTGATGCACACCCTGAACATCACATCAAAATGACAAACTACATCAAAAAACATATTACGCATGTACAGGATCCACAAATGGTCATAGATCATGTGCTGCAGGGGCACAGTGGGCCCCAGAAGGCAAACTGAGTGTATATGTGGACATGGAAGGGTGGTTGTACATGTTGTGGATCATAGTGTGAGTGTGTGTGTCAGTAGGGACATGCACTCAATACATGCATGTGCAATCAAGTGACCATCAGTGTCCTCTACACATCACATGTGAACATTGACCATGTGTACACCCCAGCATGTCAAACCACAACTATACCCTCACACCTGAAAGGTAAACACAACACATGAATAGGCATTGATCAGCAGAATACATCATGTATATAGGACACCACCAATACAATGTCAGGGTGCCCATCATACTGTAGGGCAAGGCAAATGTCAACAACAAAATACCCCCCTCCCTCACAAATTACCATGAACCACTGAACAACTGCACCTGGGTTATGTAGCCTTCATCCTTGAAGTTCACCTGGCCACAGGATCACCCTTCCCCTTTGTCACCATCTTCCACCATGTGTGTAAAAAGTCTCCAGCACCCTCAGAGGCCACCTTGACTTGCAAAAACACCAAATCAAAAAGAACTCAAAGCAGGCCAACACAGAAGCCAAGCAAAAAGCCTGCAGGCAGCAAACAAAACAGAAGAGCCTCCAGTAGATGACTTGAAGTAGCAGTACGTCACAAAGCCCAAGTACTACCACAATGATGTAACAACCAAGGTAGCACAGTAAAACAATGTCACAACAGGATGTATAATGTGTGGTACATAACATACAATGATGCACCACAAACTGATGTGTACTGTCACAGCTCACTTGTACAGGTGCAGGAGTGGCACAAACCAACCACCCCCACCGTGGTCTGGGTGCCTGCAAGGTCAAACTCACACAGACATCTGAGACCCTGGTGGCGAAGGAGGGTCAGGGATATGCAGTCGGGACAGGCAATGGTATACTGGATAACCGGAATGAGGGGCAGGAGAGGGGAGTAGGATTGACACGGGAAAGTAGGGAATGCACAAAACTGTACTACTCACATTAACACATACACAATTAGACCAAACTTGTTTATCATGCACATAGTACCAGATTACTCAAATGGAAGTCAAAGAGAAACTTATCTCTGGGGTAAGTGCTGGCCTCCTGCCTGTGCACTCTCTGGTCCGGTAACAGGAGCAGTTCAATGCTGCAAAGAGAGCCACAGTTACTAATCTGTGCGTGCCCATAACACACAAACACACCACCATATATAAAGTAACAAACTACTCTACAAACAAACAATCTGGTGTGGTGCTTTGTACCCATACGTAACCTTCTCCCTGTGATGGTTCATACACAGTCAATGCAGTAAGTCAGGCGCCAGTGGGTGCGTGGCAAAAGGAAGACCAATGTGTCATGATTCACACAACATGCAATGTTCCCTGGGTAAGCAGCCAGACGCATATAGCAAGGTACGACTTCAGAACAAGTCGTGTTCCACCATAACCAAAATAAAGTAGGTAGTGCATGTGTCAAATTCTACATGGAAATGAAATGCACTACACACAAGTCTGTCCCTCGCTGTCTGTCCCTGTGAGCTGCTTCATTCCATGTCTTGGAACGCTACATGGCTAATACAACTGCCTCAATGGACCATTGTCGACCGGAGGGTATGTGCCACTGCCCCTGCAGGTGCCCCAGACAACTTTCCCATCAACTAGCCATTAGTCCACCAACGCATCTCAGCTGTATTGTGCGCTTCAACACCAACATTTGTCCAAGCTCACCATCAGTGCTACTACTAAGCATGCATGTGCAACTGGCCTGGTGGAAGGTTTGCTGTGTTGTGTCCCCCCTGTGCTGCTCACCTTGCCTGGAGTCCCTTGAAACATGTCAGCTGTTTTTGGATGTATGAGCGCAATTCCTGTGCCTCTGCTTGCGCACACATGCGCATGTCGGCACCACCAAACGTGCCCAGCCTCCAGACGTCCAATGGCCCATGTCTGCTGGCAAAGGTGTTCTGGAGGCTCATCCCCTTGCAGAAAGGGCATGAAACACATGATTAATGCTTTAAATTCATCTGTGTGTGTCTCCTCAGGCATTTCATGACTGGACTATGTCAGAGACGTACATCAGAAATCACACCCTCAGTCCGTCTTTCACAGGCAAAGTGTGGAACACACTATCTACGGCATGAATAGCAACAAGCACATGTACAGTAAAGATAAGAAACATACTACACAATGCATAGCAATGAATGTACACATGAATCATGAAACCCACCATCTAGCGAAAGAAGAACAGTGGTCAATAACACCCCTATCATCCCCACTAGGGGTGTCAACACAAGTCGGACAGCAGCAGACATGCCACAGATATGACAGTCCAAAGCCCTTGTGTAATAGGCTGTTACACCGTCCCATCCTTGCGAGCCCATGGATAAGGGAAGCAGGAGTGGCATATGTGAGTCAAGGTCCCCAAGCTGCAAACACATACACAAGACAAGCTTGAAGGGCCCAGCTGGAACAGACAGTGGATGCTTTCAAAAGACACAAAGCACCACACCATCACATGAAAGCACAATAGACAAGCAATTTTAAACTATTTTAACTAATTACACTAACTATGAAAAACCTACATTACCTAATTAAACTAACTATCAAATAGAAATTTAACTAACTAAACTAAAAGAAAAATCAAAAATGGCCACATTCGGCCCGGGGGGAGGCACCCAGGAGGGGGAGGTACAGGGTGCTGCTCAACACCCACATGCGATGATGTTGAGGAAAAAATAAACCTCCAGCGGCTCAATGCCTGCACAGCCCGACCTATGTGGGAGATAGATTGTCGTCTGAGTCTGGCTCTTCCTGGAAAGGAGGACGTGGCACAGGAGCCTGACCATGCCTAGCCGCAGCTTGCCCCTCATCGGCAGCAAGTCTGCCAGACAGGTGAGCCTGGTTCTGTGCGGCGATCACACATAGGTCTGTATGCAGGACCTCACATGATACGCATGCTTCCTCTTGCAAGGTAACACGTGTAACACAGAGTTCCTCCTGCAGGGCCTGGCTGGACAACTGTTGCACCTCACGGCAAGCATGTAGCTCAGCCGAGATGGTACGCTGAAGCTGCGCAAACCTCTCCTCTGCCCGCTCCCTCTGGGACATCATAAGGACACCCAGAGTGGATCTGAGGGAAGCATACTCATCCCTCAGGGTCTCCATGTGTGCCTCAGCATTAGCAGCAATTGCTCGACGCAAAGACACCATCTCAGCCCTGTCTGAGGCCGCCATGCCCAGCCTGAGCGAGTGGGCCGTGGACCGTGCCGCCTGCTGCTGGAGAAGCACCTGCCTAGCAGGGGGGAGCACAGATTGGGCCACACGCTCCATGCTCACTGCAATGTTCTCCATTGCTGCCACCTGGCGTTCAGAATTGGCAGTCATGTCTTGCTCCCACTCAGTATACAGCGGTTGCGCGTGGTGACCGCGTTGCTGGGCTTGACCCCGGCGGGACCCAAGGACTGGGTGTCCTCGTTGTGTTGGCATCGCCCGCGGCTGCACGACTACATGCCGCCGTCGACATGATGGCCCAGGCACATCAGAATCACTCACCCCTGACATGTGGACCTGATGCTCATCCAACTCGACATGGACGTCAGAGTGGTCATCAGGGCTGGACTCATTGCCAGCCAGAGACAAGATGGACTGTAGCAAATGTGGGTTTTCGTGGCCTACCACCCCACGACCCCCACTTGTGCCGGGTTGCTGTAGTGATAACAACCCTGTGCCTGGCATGACAACACCATCCTCTGGATCCATTGCATCATCATCTGAAAAGTGGAGAGAACAAAGTTCACTACACATGTTAGAAGCACACAACACACACACACACACACAGACATCACACAGACACCAAACACATCAAGCAAACATGTCAACCACAAAAGAGAACCTGCCATGCATGCTGGGTCAACTTGACACTGCTTCTGTGATTAGGCATGTAGAATGGTGTCAATTTGCACAGAAGTGGGTTGATGCAGCGCAGCAAATTTGTACGTTACTCACTGTCTACATGTACAAGTACTTCATGATGTGTATCTGAAAATGTGAAGGCAGTGCAAGGTCAACTTCAGCCATCACATGCAATGTTAATTCAATGGCTAGCATGGCTACAAGCAAACCTCCTCTCCCCCCAAGTGCAAATGCAGGGATGCCTAGCATGGTATCAAAAGGCTGACCATAGACCTGTGTATTGGCTGACAGTGTAGACTAGCAACAACTGCATCATGTGAGTCAAGTGACAACACAGCAAATGATGATAGCACAGTAAGCAGGACCCATGATGAAACCTCCGGAGTACACCCACGTGTGAAGAAGACACTACAACAGTTGGACAGAGTCATTGGCCATTAAACAGGCTGTGACTGTCAAACCCTAAACATGTGTGCGACGCAGGATTGAACCACAGTGGACATGGGAAGGCTGATGAAATGCCATGCAATGTAGGTCCCCCTGGACTCGTGCTGCAATGATCATCCAGTCAAGGACACATAGGGGCATGAGTGGAATACACATGGAGCATGAATGGGCACTCATGTCCCTGCGGGGCATCTGACCTCTGCACAGTCCAAGTGAGACACCCTGCATCAAGTACAAAGGATGTACCACACAGCATATGTCTGGCAGATTGGCTGCTGGAAGATGGCATGTACACAGGATGCATGAACAGGGAAGTACTCGATGGCAAAATTGAAGCATACTAGTGCTAAGGTGGAATTGGGGTGCAGAGGGGGGTGGAGGGGTAAGGGAGCATGCCTACATGGAGTACCCGCATGCAGGCAGAGGACACATGCACGTCAGTCATGCTATGACCAAGCCCCTGGGCTGAGAGGAAGGTCACCCCACGCTACATGCAGAAGGGCCAGTGAGATGGAACATGGACTTGAGGGGCATCCTGGTGACCAGCATGTGAGTAGGGTGCAATAGTGGTGATGCAGACAGTCCTCGTCCGCTCCACATGTCCACCATCCAGCAGAGCAGACATGCATCAGGGAAGCATTGCATTACTTGCACATCAGAACCATGTACACGTGACATGTAGTGGCAGTCATGCACAGCACATCACACAAGTAAAACACACATGTCCACAACAAACACGCAGCAGCACTCATTGGACTGGGCATCAAAGTCTGGCATCTCTCCCACTCCTTCAACCAATTCAGATGGCATGAACTCTGCAACGAGTGACTCGTGCAGAGTGAGGTCTTCCTCCTCAGGTGCAGGCCCACTGCCAGTCACCAGATTCAAGTTTTAATTTGAGGCACGCTTAGCCTTAGCGCTACGTTTGAGGTCATTCCAATGCTTTCTGCACTCTTGCGCTGTGCGCACCTCATGGCCGAATGCACTCACATGTTCCGCAACTTGCTTCCAGTGGGTATCACGGTGGGCAGCCGTAGTCTGACAATTAGGACCCACTAGCATGTCACGGCTGTGGCCCCGCACGTAGTCCACGAGTTAGCCCACTTCCTGGTTGCAGAAAGGCTTCTTCCTCGGTGTTCAGTCAAATGGTCGAAAATACAAGATCGAATGACCATTTGATCGACAGTCAAATGGTCGGAAAAAAAAAGGTAACATTTTTTATTTATTTATTTATATATATATTTTTAGTTTTGGTTGGTTAAAAAATATTTTTAATAAAGAAAACAGGGGTTGGGGGTTTGGAGGGACTGTCGATCAAATGGCATTCGATCCTTTGGTTTTTGACCAAATGACTGGTAACCTTCTTCCTCGACATGCAGGAGGTCGTGGCTGTGTGTGGGGTCCCAGCCTGTGCTGCAGGTGCAACCTTCCTCCTCTTGGATAGTGGCGCAGACCCTGGCTGGCAAATGCCGCCCTGATCACTATGGCCAGTAGCACCAGTGGATTGAGCCAAGGGAGTGGCAGGTGGAGGGACGACCAAAGGCCTGACTTGCGTCAGTGGCAGCTAGGTGCCCTCTAATGGACCCTGCGCAGCAACATCCGCTGTGACAGGGTCATTGACCGCGACTGTCCTGGTTGGCAGACTCACAACCAGGGTGTTGTTGGCTGTCTGCTGCCCCTGCACTTGCCAACACCCGGCTGTTCGGGGCAGGAGATGGCATTACTGCCCCAGGGACACGGGTCTCGGTCAGGGCAGCCCTGCGTGCACCTACGGTTTCCCTCCTGCCCTGTCGGAAATCTCCCAAGGACTCTTTAAGTGCCAACGCGGCCTGTACCGGCAGACCCTGAGCCTGGGTGGTGGTGTCCACAGCTGCACCTGCAGCTACCACTATCCTTGGGCCCGTAGCAGTGGATGAAATGGACTGCCGGGTCACATGGGTGCCAGTGCCAGATGCAGATGCTGCATCTCCCGGAACCACAGGGGGTGTTGGCATGACTGCACCGACACATGGCTCAACATCGTGCTCAAGTGGCGCACCCCTGCCTCTTCCCCCTCTGCGGCCACCCTGGACACCATGGAGTCCCCCTACTCCCTGGTCACCCCGGCCATGTCCCTGACCACGCCCGCCACGAGGAGGACACCCAACTGAGGCGCCCCTCACCTTTGGTGGCCTCCCAACCATGGCACAGATGGAGTAGTGCCAGCACAGATGGAGGAGTGCCAATGGGAGGTGTACACCACAATTGTCCTGGGCAATTGGGGTGAAGAGGGTGGGATGCAAGATGTTAACAGCCCCCCTGCACCTGCAAGGCTGTATGTGACTCGGGTGATGGAGTGACGGGTCACGCAACGCTCAGGCACCGCAAAACTGCAGTAAAACCGTGCACGCAACCCTGCAGCCTACGTGCGTGGAATTAACCTCCTGCAGTATGTGGTGGCACCCAGTAACACGAAAAACGCGTACGGGTGGGACACGCAGGCTACTATGACCTTGAAAATGGGTCTGATACACAGGGGCACCCGCAGTGGGAAAAATAGCGTGCGCGACTCACCGTCAGACTAGCGTGATGATGAAAATCACGCATAGCCAATACCCCCGCCAAATGAAGAGATGCGTCCTTGATCCGCTGTGAAGTTGTGATGGCGTGCGAAACAACATGAAGTAGCAAAACACGTCGGTCTCCACGAAAGGCACGTACGGCGAACTGCTGGCCCCGCTCACCTTTAACCCATGCTGAGGGAAACGCCCGCGCGCGTCAAGTCACTTACGTGCATCAAACCTTTCCTCAGATTACATGCATTCCCACTTGGACGTGAAGTTTTTTCACGCGCTGAACCACTATGCCCACGTCATGAGGGAAACACCTGTGCGCGTAACGTCACAGACGCACTTTCCTCGAATTACACACTGACGTGCAAGATTTTCACGTGCCAAATCACTCCGTATCAAGCTGGCCACGCAACAAGACGCTCCTGCCCAGAAGGCAATCTTCCTGCCCCCCAGAGCCCCAAGCACGCTCCCACCCGCCATCTGCTGCTGCCTGCCTGCCTGCTGCCCACGTGCCCTGCTATTTGGTGCCTGCACGTCAGCCAGCGGTGCAGTTGCTGTGACCACCCCTGATGTAACTGAAGACTCCCGACTGGGATACCATCGCTCCACAGCCCAGCCCCAGGACCCAGTTGCCCACCCAAACCTGCCTGTGGGGTTGCCATGTCTACACCATCTGGCACCACTGGCAACCCCCAGCCAGGGAGGCAGAGGACCACCAGCTTCAGTGCCAGTGAAGTTGGTGTCCTGGTGGAGCATGTCCTGGGGCAGTATGATGCCCTCTTTGGAAGTTCGCGCGCCGACAATGAAGGACGGAAGTGGATCTGGATGGACATCCTGACTGCCATCAACGCGGAGGGGATGGCAGTGTCCGGGACATTCAACACGTCCAGAAGTGCTGGGTTGACTTCAGGTCCAGGACCCTCGACAAGGCCCAGCGCCTCTTGAAGGCAGCGGATGCCAAGGGGTGCCGGGGCCACCTGTGCGACCACCAAAGGAGGGTCATGGAATGCATACGCCCAGCGCTCCACGTCCAGGTCCTTGAGAGGCAGACCCGTCTGGAGTCGAGCGGTAAATGTACATACCTACTGATTGGACGCTGTGCATGTTGTGGTGTGCCAGGAGTGTGCAGGTTCAACATATGTGTTTGTAGGGCCATGTATGGATGCGTATGTACAGGGACGTGAACCAGCCACATGTGATTCCTCTCATGTGTGAGACACATCAATGGTATATGTGTTGGCAAGCATGCTAGCCAAATACATGTGTGGGTGTGCACATGTGAAAATTCTGTGTATGTACTGTGGCATGTTTGTGGTGTCACACATGGATGGGGATTCCTGCTGCATGTATATGCACTGTGTACATGTGCATGTGTGTGTATGTGACAAGTGTGCAATTGTGATGCAACATGGATGCATGTGACACTGACATGTAGGAGGATGATTGCCAGATGTGACATGGATAATGACATTATCACTGCAGTGGTGGAGATGTACAGATGCATGTCAGTCTGGTGGCATGTGTGCATGTGTTGTGCACTCCCTGTGTTTCATGTGACTTCAGGCTCACCTTCGGCTGCTTGTGCTGTTGTTTGTGTATGGACGGTGCTGCCTGGTGCAATATTCCTGTTGATTTGCTCATGTGTGTGAGTTGAAATGACATGTGTGTTGGGGAGTGTGATGCCATGTCTGTAGTTTTACACAGCCACTCATGTGCAATTGTCATGTGTGTATCAGTCCATTGTACAGTGCCTTGATCCTGTGTTCTATCTCTCTCTGTCTGCAGCGCCAACTGATGAAGAGGGCGGAGAGGGTGCTGTGGAGCAAAGCGGCAGGGATCGCACCACCAGCCAGAGACGCAAGGCCCGGCTCCCCTCCCAGGTTGTCATCTTGACGGGGAGTGAGAAGTCTGGTGCTGCGTCCCAGCCGCAGCTGCCGAGGGTATGTCCAAGAGGCGGAGGTCGTAGGTGGACTCCTCGGCAGCAGAAGGGGCAGCTGAGACCCCACAGGGTCCAACGGAGGAAGATGGCATGGAGTCATCCAAGTTGGTGGGGGGTTTGGTGGAGGAGGAGGCTGTGGAAGGGACACACACGGGGTCTGGAGGTGGAGATTCCACTGGTGCTAGTGGTGTAATGCAGGGGCAGGGACAAGAGGCAGCACAGGCCGCCGCGGAGGTGCCTGTGTGTAGTCCTGTCCCCGATCCTGTGACTGCTTCATCCTGCACCAGCAGTGATGCCTACGTCCAGACCCGTTTTCAGGGAGGGGAAGAGCGCACAACAACTGGCCTTCCTCTCCCTGCGGACGTGGCAATCCGGGACCGGGTTGAGTCTGTCCTGTCTGGCATGGCGTTGCGTCAGCGGGGCATGCGAGGTGACCAGCAGTGTTTTCGTGATGACACTGCACATCATCTCGAATGCCTCGTTGACCGCATTGACCTACTGGGACGGGTCACCATTGCTGGATTCCTCCGTATGCTAGACCTTTTTCTGACCCCCTCCTCACCTGAACCCCCTATGCGCCAGTCATCCTCCATGCCATCTTCCCACCCATGTATCACCTGGGTAGCCTGTGGAGCCGCCTCTGACCCTGCGGCCAGGCTGGTGAGGACACATCCCTGCCACAGTCAGGAGTCGGATGTCCAGCAGGGGTGGCCACCTCAACAACTGCACCCCAGCCGGAGGAGGACGTGCAGGCAGCATGAGCCAGGGCACAGGCACAGCAGCAGCAGCAACAAGGTGGGAGCCATGATGGCTCGGGGCCTTCAACATCCGAGGGGCAGGCATCGGCCAGGATTGGAAGTGTCTTCCATGTGGCAGCGGTTGGGCCAGGCCATAGGTGCGGAGTGGCAGCGGGCGGAAGAGGCATGGCTCACAATGGTCAGGGCGGAGAACTCCATGCGGAGGGCACTGAGGCAGGCCGAGTGCCTTGAGGCAATTCGCAGGGAGTTGGAAGTGAACATGGCATCGTCCCTGCGAACCCTCGGGGCCATGGAAGACGACCGCCTCCGGGACATTGAGCAGGAGTTCAATGATGCCCTGGCCCAGGAAATCGGAAAGTGAGCCGTCAGACTAGCCCGCCGCCATTGTATATAGTTTTTAGTGTTAGGTTTCATTTTCGTTTTCCTTTATTTTGGGGAGTTTGGACTTTGCCCCACACATTTGTATATAGTTTTTTTTATTAGGTAGTTTTTTTCATAGGTTTATGTTCTTTCGTTGGGCTCATGGACCCTTGACAATTGATTGTACATAGTTGGACAATGGATTTCTTGGAACTTTTTCTTTGGATTTCACCATGGATTAATGGATTTTACTTTTTACGTTTCCTTTGGATTTACTTTGGTGGAGGGAGAGTTTGCACTATTTTTCTTTTGGATTTCTTTGGATTGGTTATACTTTTCATGTACTCATCTTTTGGACATGCTTTTCATTTCATGTTTGCAATTTTTTTATGCTTTCATTTCATTGCTTTATTTTTCTCCATAATACATTTTGATATTTTACTTCCATGTGTGTAATTCACTCATTGAGTTCATTCATGTGAAAATGTGGGTTTACACAATCAATGCCAACCAGTGTGTGTGTGTGATGGACATGTGTTGATGTACACAGTTGACTTTTGGTTTGTGTCTTGAGATAGGCATGTCAGTGTGGGGTGGATTGGGAAATCATTGTGTCTCAAGACTGGGGTGGCATGCTGTGCTATTTTGGTGGAGATTTGAGCCATGATTGTGCATCTTTATGTCATGTAGGGGGGGACATGAGTCTGGGCCTGCTGGCAGGTGCCCCTCACTGCTGGGGGGTGGGGGTGCTGGGGGACATGAGTCTGGGCCTGCTGGAAGGTGTCCCTCACTGCTGGGGGGTGGGGGTGCTGGGGGACATGAGGCTGGGCCTGCTGGCAGGTGCCCCTCACTGCTGGGGGGTGGGGGTGCAGGGGGACATGAGTCGGGGCCTGCTGGCAAGTGCCCCTCACTGCTGGGGGGTGGGGGTGTTGGGGGACATGAGTTGGGGCCTGCTGGCAGGTGCTCATCAATGCTGGGGGATGGGGGTGCTGGGGGACATTAGTCTGAGCCTGCTTGCAGGTGCCCCTCACTGCTGGGGGGTGAGGGTGCTGGTGGACATGAGTCTGGGCCTGCTGGCAGGTGCCCCTCACTGCTGGGGGGCGGGGGTGCTCGGGGACATGAGTCAGGGCCTGCTGGAAGGTGCCCGTCAATGCTGGGAGTGCTGGGGGACATGAGTCAAGGCCTGCGGCTCACTGCCGGGTGGGTGGGGGTGCTTGGGGACATGAGTCGGGGCCTGCTGGCAGGTGCCCGTAAATGCTGGATGGGTGGAGGTGCTGGGAGACATGACCAGGGGTGCTGGGTAGTCCCCTGTGGTGTGAGCTGCCTGCAGGGGCCGTGGAGGGGGAAGAGGGCACACCTGGGAGGACCCCCACTGCCAATTCACGTGTGGAACTCCCCATGAACCCCCAAAATACACGTACCCCACTCGCACAGGGCCAATCGCGTGTGAAACTCCCCACAAACCCCAGTAATACACGTACCCCGCTCGCACAGGGCAAATCGCGTGTGAAACTCCAAGCGAACCCCTGAAATACACGTACCCCGTACCCCGCTTGCACAGGGCCAATCGCATGTGAAACTCCCTGCAAACCCCTGAAATACACGTACCCCACTCGCACACGGCCAATCGCGTGTGAAACTCCCTGCAAAACCCCGAAATACACGTACCCTGCTCGCACAGGGCCAATTGCGTGTGAAACTCCCTGCGAACGCCTGAAATACACGTACCCCGCTCGCACAGGGCCAATCGCATGTGAAACTCCCCGCGAAACCCCTAAATAAACATACCCTGCTCTCACAGGGCCAATCACGTGTGACACTCCCCACGAACCCCCGAAATATATGTTCCCCGCTCGCACAGGGACAATCGCATGTGAAACTCCACACGAACCCCTGAAATACACATACCCCGCTCGCACAGGGCCAATCGCATGTGAAACTCCACACGAACCCCTGAAATACACATACCCCGCTCGCACAGGGCCAAACGCATGTGAAACTCCCCGCGAACCCCAGTAATACATGTACCCCGCTCGCACAGGGCCAATCGTGTGTGAAACTTCACGCGAACCCCCGAAATACAGGTACCCAGCTCGCACAGGGCCAATCGCGTGTGATTTTCCCCGCGCAGCGGGGTACGTGTATTCGGAGGGGTGCGCGGGGAGTTTTACAAGCGTTTTTGTGGTTGGGGGGCTGTATGCTGGTCCACTGGCCTGTGCGGGATTTGTGTGCTGTACATGGCGCATGGGGAGGGGTTGGGGGCATAACTGTCACTGCTGCAGGGTCGCTGCGCCACTCTGCGCCACGGCTGGTAATGGATGTTAAAATCCATGAATACGCTGTGCACGGAAAATGGATTTTGAATTACACCCTTAATGTTGTTGATTTGATTGTAATTATATTTGAAAAGTTGATTTTATCAGCTAACCAAATAAAAAAAAAATAATGGTGGAATAACAGATACTTCCATGTTATTTATGATACTAGTTGAAGGTACAGCATATTTCCAGAAGCTTGTGAAAAAATAGTTGCACATGATATGACTATCACTAGGATCAAAATATTATTTTCCAATTAAATAGGGATATAGAGAAGAATAAACCCTTACATAATCCTCTTTTTGTGCAATATTCACTATTTGCATCTGAGATTTGAGAAATGTGCATCAACAAGCCAGAGACACGTTATTAGATTTTTCAGTAGCAACAAACTTAACTGCAGCAATTCAATTGCCAAAAAAGTGAAAGGTTATTCCAATTCCACTGACCTGATTCACAATTAACAAAAGTCACTGTTGATTTCTGATGATAACATTCCTCATTAAACAATCTCTCAGTGTGATAAGTGTGTAGCTACTCCCCACAAAAGACTGCAAAATATTTGATTTAGTAATATTTGTAAAAAACTAACATTTCTGCAAAAGCATTTTTATTAATTTCTTCAACTATCTCAAGTGATTCAAAGTTAAAATAAGATCCTTACAATGTTGGTTTTTATGTTGGTTAGTGAAGAATAGTCTGCTTTTTTTTTACTGTTTTACATAGTTGTGTAACAACCTCATGGTAAAACATTCTTTTGTGGTCTTCTTTTATTCTATGGTATGCTCCAAACCACCTGGTCGTTGTTTCTCACCATGATATTGTGTCACATATTTCTGTTGTTGCTGATGATTTTCTGCTTCAAATATTCTACTGTTTTTGATACAAGTTCACCAAATTACTAGACCTGCTGGGTTATATTAGTTTTTTTTTCAAAAGGTATAATGACACAAACATTTGCAAAGACATGACACTTTACTGAAGATAGACGGGTTTTCCTTGCAGGTGCCTTTTCCACTGCCTTGTTTGCATCTTCCAGAAATTGGCTACAAAGAAACATATTAAAATAATAAATACCATGGTTTAAGAAAGGAACACTGTACATATACACAATTTAAAATGTGAAAAAAGTCAATCAACCAATATTTGTTTTTATTATTATTATTATTTATTTGTGTATAATCAAAAAGAAATCGATTTTTACAAAAAGATCAGGGCTCAGAAGAAATGTCTCTCAAGTAGAGTCTAATAACTAAAATCAGGTAAATATCGAGGGAGGTATCTTCTTCTGATGAAAGCGAACCAGTGTGGCGCGCAATCAGCTTTTGCTTTGGTCTAATCAGTCCATCGATCACATTGCTCTGGCATCGCTAGAGAGTTCTCGAGCTAGGAGTTATTCAGCTAATTTACAGGAATTTATTCTCTCAAATGTGGCTTCCATCACTTTAGCTGTTGCCATCACCCATATTACTTTTTTACCAGAGATCAGCCGTGACCACCATGTGTCTTCTTCTACCTGTATTGAGTTGACCCACAGGGGAGCTGAAAAGGCTGTACGTTCTCTATTTAGGGCTGGAAAGTTTAGCAAGAGGTGGCGCACTGTTTCTTGGTTTTCTGAAATTTTACAGAGTCTGCAGGTTGTCATCTTCGCTTGGCTTCTTATCACTAAGATTTCCCTTGTGTGCCAAAGGTTGAGACGCGCTCTTAAGAAAGTTTTGCTGAGGTTTTTATCAGGGAACTTTATACAGTACGCCAAGGGGCTTTTTAGCTTATTGTATGTTGGAGGTAGGTCTTTCAAAAATGTAATAGCCACTGCTTTTTCCGTTGTGGTTATCCAATCTTCATTTTTAATCTTTTGGATAACTCTTTGTGGATTTGTCAACAGGTCTTCTTCTGTGCAGGCTACGGTATGTAATTTGTTTTTTTGCTGGTTAGTCCAGAGACGGATAGCTTTGCATTTTGAAGCATTTAGCTTGTGCCCGATGAAGTTAAAGATAGGGAGGTCATCTTGTAGGAGTGTTTTCCTGTACAGTGAGATAGATGCAATGCTTACAGTTGCTTCCAGAGACAAAAGTCCTAGGTCTCTTCTTTAGGAAGTTGGAGTTGTTTTTTTCCTTAAAGGTGTTGCCAGCAAAATCCAATAAGTCCAAACAAAACCAGGAAACAGCGCTGTGTCTGGCAGCAGGACCTCTCGCAGTGAAGACTGATGCAGACTGATACTCTGCTCGACTTGTAAACTAAAGGAGCAATACAAAAACTTATCATAAATGTAGTACATCTTCATTTTGCAGTCCAGCTGATTTAAAGTCTACAGGATGCCAAAAAGAAACATAGTGTAGAATGTACTCTTCGACTTCCTCTTAAAGTAATGGTGGTACTGCTATACATTAGTAATGACATACCTGGACAAATATGTTGAATGCAGACGTAATGTAAGAGATTACTAATAGTAGAATACTAAGATGAGGAAGAGTGAGACACAGTGAAATGCAATGGCTTTCTGATGGTGTACACAGATAAAAAGAATAGAATTGTACTCTAATGGGTTAATATTAGGGCAGTCGGACCAGGACGTGAAAGGGGGAACTCATTTAATGTTTCATTAATGGAAAAGGGGAATAAGAAAATGTAACATGAGGATAATGTAAATAATAACTATTCATGTAATTGGAGAAGGAAAAGGATTACAGCATTAATCTAATGAGCAATTAATGTGACAATTATTTCAACACCTGCATGACATTTTAATAAACACATCACTGCTGTTCTTTGTTCCTACTTATTGGAAGACAAAACAGCAGTAACTGAATGGTTTACTAATGGTATACTATGATGAAGAACAGTGAGACAGGGAGGAATACAATTGAATGTTAATGGAATACCAAATTAAAGAAGAGACAGAATTAATGCATGGGATGGTTAAATAGAGAACTCATATGAAGATGAGGAGGAATAATGTAATAAAATACTAAGGCAACTCTGGCATGAGGAAGAGAGTTAAAGGGAAAATAAAGCATAAATAATGTTATACTGGCATGAGAATATGGTAAATGGCAATGAAGGGATGGAATATTATTGATAATAATTGAATCCACATATCTCCACCACACTTCCTTTTGACGTGTTAGAAACACTACAAGTACTGTACTGAATTACTAATACAATAACAAAATAAATAGTTATGAGTTAGGAATTGATTACTACCAGGTCACTAGGATGAGGGGAGATCAATGAGTTAATACTGGAGTAATGGGCTAAGGAAACGTGAGGCATTGGGCATTTAAATAATAACAATGGTTACACTGGGATGAGCAAGAGTGAGACTACAATAATCTATTAGATTACTAATGATTACTAATGGGGCAGAAGAGATAAAACCAGAGAAGAAAGGGCGGACATAAAGGTTTTCTAATGGGACTGGGGTGAGTAAGAGAAAGACATGGGTAACGTAAAGAATAACAACTGATACAATAGGATGAGCAAGAGTGAGATAAGAAAAACATAATAGGTTTCTAATGGTGACAGGGAGAATGAACAAGGAGTCAATCTGTTCACATTATCCTTGCAGTCTATTTTCTTTACTTATCCTGTCTAACAACAATGACATGTTAATGAGTCTGCACTCTCCAAACACATTTGCTAATTAGAATAAAAAAACATGTTCTTCTCCAAAATATGTTTTTAAAAGTAAACTAGCTGAAAAATATAAAGACTATATTAAAGAGAAAGACTCTGGGTAAGGCTCTTGTAACCAGGACTCATGTCTGGCGGAGAGTCTCCCAGGACCCCCCTTGTTATCTGCATATTTCAAGTAACTTTGGGTTCAACCAGACCGAAACATGTTTCTGGGGTTACTGTTGGTACTCTTGTTCAGAGGAGAATTGCCTATCATTTCGGTGCTGGACTGCCCCAGGGCAGGACAAAGACTGATATGTTTGGGATATTTCTTCTCTGTGAAAGATAGTGAGCTAAAGACTCTGGGTAAGGCTCTTGTAACCAGGACTCATGTCTGGCAGAGAGTCTCCCAGGACCCCCCTTGTTATCTGGTTAATGTCAAATACATGGAGCTGTTGCCTAATGATGTATTGCCGATCCTTGAATTTGGACATTACGCTAAATGTTGCCAATTTTCCAAAAGGGTGCGGTAGCCAACAAAATGTGATCAGTATAAACGATTGACAATGATATGTATTGGATACCATATATACAACATTAAGAAAACTTCTCCCTCTGGGATTAAGATTAGAAAAGCCATGAATCATTAGTGGATTTTTAAAGCTGGTATAAGAATATTAATGATTCCTTTTTCGAAAAGGAAATAACCTAACTGTTCATATAAACCACACTAATGATTAATTCGCAGTGGGATTCTCACCCAACCATGAAGAACATTTGACTTTATATACAATATATTGATTATTGTTATATGACAATTTTCTTTAAAAATAACACAAAGACTTCCTTTCATGATGTATTCACAAGGGAAATCATTATCTTTGTAATGTGCACCTCATTGATGCTACCAAACATTACATCCTGTACTTATTTTGTTCATGTATCCTTTTGGAAAAAATCACTATGAACAGCCGACATGTTTCGAGGCTCCCCGACTGTTTTTCAAGGTAAAATTATCTTTGTTGTATTGTTAAGGTGATTAAAACTCTTAGATTCAATGCTGCCTATAACAAAATTATGTCGTTGTTAGATTTGATGAGTTTATTTATAAGGACTATCCTTCATATGGTTCAAACTGAGTTTGAATTCAAATTGTGTTTGTTTAAATTAGTTTCTTGAGAGCTTTATGTTAATTAGTGGAGGTCTTCCAGCTGAAAGGCTGCTCACAACAAAATATTTTTCCTGATCAAAGAGCTAAGAAGCTTCCATTATTTAATATGAAGCAAGATAAAGCTAATTTCATCAAACAAAAATGGAATTCATGTTCAATTCCCTAGGTCTGTAACACTTTCACCACGTTTCATTCTAAATGTTCGTATATATGTAAAAGAATAACAAACTATCACTGAAAGACCAAAACACAAAACATCATTCTATGTAGTTGTTTTTTGCCCATTGTTAAATGTTATTCCCTGGTTGTTTTCACCTTGCATGTTTTTCACTCCCTCCCTGATGACCCAGATGTCCTTCATATAGCCAACCCTAAACAGTTTAAAAAATGAAAAATATAAAAATGTGAAAAGTAACATATTTTTGACCATCTTTAATTAATTCTTTGGGAAACTAATGCACAAATATATTCCTGCAACAATGTCAATAGTAATGTTTTGCATTTCTCAAAGAAATATATGATGATGATTTCTTTATTTTGACCGGTAGTGTCAGAAAAGCAAGATACAATCAAAAATACAGTACAATTCAACAACCATAATATACATTCAAAACATTAGACCACCTGCGGTAGCGGCCGTGTAGTTATGGTTAAGTTGCTAAAACCATAGGAAGAGCACTTTTTGGGGGGCTTATAACTTTGCTGCCCTTGGATGAATCCTAACCAGACTTGGCAAAAGTAGTATATGGCCCGCTCTGAATTGTCTTACCAAGATTGGTGAGGTTTCGTCAAGGGGGGACAACGTTGTAGGGGGTCCCCATTTTTTTTCCATAGACATAATTGGGAAAACCATTGCTCACGCCTACAGCCCAAACCGATGGATGGATTTTCACCAGATTTGCGGCAGGAGCGTGGCTTGGTCTCAAATGTATGTTTTTGTAAGTTTGGTGTAAATCTGTCCAGTAGTTTTCTTTAAAATGGGCTAACACATTTCCCTGTTCGCTCAGCAGAGAGGGCTCCGATTGGTTCAGTGAGGTGTGTCATGTTTGCGGATACAAGATGCATCCGCTGATTGGCTAGAGGGAAGCGTGATTAGCATCATAATTTTAGAAACGCCCACCATCTTCTATCCGTGGATATCGGCGGACAGCGCAGCAGCGAATGGGCCTCAAAAACATGTTTTGGGGTATCTGGTGGTGGGAAGCAGGGCTGTAAAGGGTGGGGGAGGGAAAGATGGGTCATATGATGCATTTGTTTAGGTGAAAGATGACAGTGTTGTGTCTGCGATGTTCGCGGATACTGCTGCAGCTCACGGACAGGTCCTCTGGCACCCAGTTCATCTGGTCACTGCAAGCAGGCTTCATTAGGGTATCTTGTTCCTACTTGGGTGCATGACAAAAGAACATGCACCCAAGAGTTTGTATACTGGTTAACGTTCTGTCAGAATATGTGTACTACAGTGCAAAGGGCTTGTAGAGTGTGGTGACTGCTTGTATGTATTGGAGTACTATGTGTACAGAAGTGGATATGGTTTGAAGTGTATGCTTTATGTGTTTTTGTTCTTGTAAGTGGGAAGATGTTTGCCTGCAAGGCTGTATTATGCTGTGGTAGTTGTGGCCAGGGCTTAGAGTCTTTGGTGTATGGCTGGAAGTAAGTGGGTTGTGGTAAGTGGGAAAATGTTTGCCTGCATGGCTGTATTATGCTGTGGTGGTTGTGGCCAGGGCCTGCACCCAAGACTCTAGGTCCTAGACATAAGACTCCAGGCCCTCGCATAATACAGCCACGTAGCCAAACATTCTTATACTGGTATAAGGATTGGAGAAATATGTGTACAGAATGTATATCTGTAAATTGCAAAGAAGCCTGACACCAATAATTGCATACTTACTGTTTGCGTTGTTGAGGGTCTCTGCTGTTTTGTTTGAATGGTTTGTGCAAATGTACAATACAATTCTTTTTCATTCTCTGTGATAAAGGAAAACATAACATGTTAGGGTACTTACTTTGTAATGTTGTATTGCACTACATTGCAGACATTTGTATACTTTGTGGGCCCTCATAGTTAGTACTTCGCAAGTACTGTGCTTTAAACAAGTGTACTGTGCAATGTGCTGTGTTCCTGTGTTTTTACACATAATCATGGGGTTGGTGGGAAAAATAAAATCCATGCAGGATTTAAAAAAAACCTTCTATGTTTATTTGTTGTTATATTGCGTAGATTGGTTTAGTGACATGACCACTATTTATAGCTATAGTTGATGTGATTTTGGTATATTCTAAGTGTTTATCTGTTTGTTGTTTTTGATACCAACTGCATTGTATTGTAAAAGCATTATTATTACTTACTAGCTATGCAATTGTATTTGTAAGGTGGAACGATTATCGGAATAGCAAGTAGTACATAATATGCCATGGTATGAATTTTGTACCAGCTGTTGAAATGGAATGGATTCACAGTTAGGTATAGATACATACACAAAACGCTCATTAGGGACTTTTTCCTCTGCACCAAATGGCTGCAGAGAGTGCATATATTTTTCCATATGTATGAAATCTGGAAGATTTCATTAATAGGTATGTTTTTGATTTCCAGTACTTGCAGTAAGTACATTAGAAATTCTTGTGGATCCTCTTGTGTGTTTAGAGCGAATCTCACCATTCCAGCACAGAAGTCCAATTTTTGCCTTCTTCCTGAGACACTGTAAGTGTATCAGGATTGTATGTTGCATTCCTGTAAAAGAGTAGCATTTGTAAACGCAACTGGTCTGAGCCGATTAAGTAAATGTTTTCAACAATTGCTGGCAATTGGAATAGAACATTGATTGCTGCATTTGCATAGCAATTTACACCAGTTGTATTGGAACATTTGAATGGACCAGACAGTTGTGTCTGAGTGATTTGATGGAAGTCCATGTGGTTTCTTTGCAGATGTAGTTGTCTTTGTTTGAGGAGTTGGGTAGGCATTTGACTTTTTAGTACATCCTTTTGTGGTATTAGTAGTTGATGGACTATGAGCTGATTTCAATTTCTTTGTTGGTAATATTGGGAGATCATGTATAAGTTCTGATTGCCTGAACTTTCTTTTAGAAAGTTTGTGTTTTTGTGGAACAGGGTACATTTTCAGATGGGGTGTGTAGAGTACACGTAGTCTATTGCACTCTACGATGCAAGGAATGTCCGCATTGACTTTACTTGCATCAAAATTGACTAGAAATAGTCCTTCAAGTTTACATAGGCGTGACAGTGCTACATAACTCATGCCTTCATTAAAAACTGTGATTCCAATATCAATCAATGCTTGATCTAGGATTAGACCTCACGATTTATGAAAAGTCACTGCGTATGATAGTGACAGAGAAAACTGTTCTCTGCGTACATACATTACTTTGAAAAGAAGGAATCGGGGTGTTGAGCATCCTATCCTTTTAACTTCTGAAAGTTTCTCAAAATGAACATTGACAAACTGAATGCTGTTGTTACATGGGTATGTCTGCAAGCCAACAAATATACCAAGTGCTCCATTAACTAAACCTAGCTCCACATCAAGGTTACGCTTCAGCATCACTCTACAGTTTAAACTCAATGTTAACATTTTCTCTAAATCAGCTGTGTTAGAGGTAGAGTTTTCTAAGGTATTTAGTCGTGCTGTGGCTTGTTGACACATAGGTTGTGTTCTACCGTGCACGTCCAGTTTGTCTATGGGGTACATTTGCACCAGTGGTTGCATTTCTTTTTCAGCATTGTTTCATTGAAATGTGTGCAGCTTGCAAGGACATACACTTTACATTTGTATGTGCTAATTGTTCCATGACATCAGTAGCACATGTGCTATGGCCTTATAGCTCATGGTTGCGTCTGGTATTTAAGCTAGACTGTGCTTCTTTAGATAGTACACCAATCCAAATACTTTTCAAAATGTTGCCATAGGTGAGGTCTGCAGACTGACGCAGTGATTAGTTAGTTCTCTGACGTTAGTTCTCTGTATTGGAAATGCTGCCAGAGATTTATATTTCCTATGCTGCCAAGAGTTTTACGGCACAGTTTGTGTACTAATATTTTAAAAATAGGTTCACCGTTCACTGGCGTTAATTGAGGAAGATCTCCAAAAACACTAACATGTTTTCCACCAAAGAGTTGTTCATAGTCTGTTTTAAGGACCTCTTGCAATCTGAGGTGAATCAAAGTCAACATTAGGTTGGAGACCATGCTCACCTCATCTATTAGGAGCATTTTCATTTGTTTTAAAACTCTGCGTAACTCCATAGTAGCTTCCACTGAAAGTTTGTAGCAGTCTAATTTGTTTTGGTGTTCTACTGGAAAGAGTAGCAATTGGCGCAAAGTCACACCACCTATGCTGTAGGCAGCTAAACCTGTGGGGGCAGTTACAATAGCTGAAAGCTTGTTTGTTATTTGTTGGAGGAACTTGCTGATGATGTTTATTAAGAATGTTTTGCCTGAACCAGCTTCACCACTTACATAGAGCACTATGGGTTTATAGTCTTGACAGGCACACATTTTAGTTTTGTATTGTAGACCATGTTCTATTGCTTTAGTTACTTCTAGGAAAATGCTACGCTGCTCATTGTTTAACTGTGATTTCAGTATAGCAAAGTCTTCTAAAGAGCGGTATTCTGCTGCAGTTATTTGTGTGCACCTTTTATCGTTCCACCTTTTCCAGTAGGAAAGAGTAGGAGAGGAAAGACCTGTGCTTCCACACTTTTTTCCCATATGCTGATTGGAGATCTTTAGCTTGTCGCATTTGGTATGTTTCCAGTGCATCGTCTATGGTGTCCTTGGAGTGCAGTGGGTGAATTGTATAGTGGTCTAAGATATTGGAGGCTGCAGTAGGATCTAGAAGTTCAAATTGTCCAGTTTCTGAGGAATCCTAAATTATTTTGATGGTTTCTCTCAGGTTTTCTTCAATGTTTATTTCTTTGTAGTATTCATTGTTCTCTTTAAGATATTTCAGGGCTTCTCTAACTTTGTTTAGGTCTACTAATTGTTGACACATTTTTGTTGGTCTTTTGTAGTTACAGCATTTACTAGGATAATCAAAGATTGATCTATTAGCCGTTGCACCCCTAGAGTGTCTACATTTTCTTTGAGATCTTATGACAAATAGATTACTTTGCCGCGAATGCCTTTCAGTAATTCAGAGGGAGGCAACTTTGCTGTTTTTGGTTGAAGGTGTATTATCCCTTTAAATGGGTGTACTGTTTGGATTACAATGCTCTCATATAAATTAAGCTGTTGGAGTGGTTTTGGCAGTGGGCACATTTCAAAGTTATTACTGATTGCCTGTGAATGCATTTCGTTATTGTCCAGTTTTCTAGTGCAGTATGTGCACAGTATTGAGGGATTAGAAATTGTGTATTTGTTTTCTGCTATAAGATAGGGAGATAATTGGAAACATTGGGATTCCTCATTGTCTTCTATTTTGTGGATTATATCTACAGATTTGGTGCTCTTTGTATAAAAAGTTCTGCGGCAACACACACATACTTGGTTTGGTACTTCAGCAGATGTGCGGTTAAACGTTGCTATTTCTTTTTTGTATGTGTGTAATAGAAGGTTGTAATTGGCAATGTTGTCGATATTCTCTTCTAAAGTTACTGGATTTTCAAAGTGCTCTTCAGTTCCAAAATATTTGCTTTGAATGTGGTCTATTTCTTTGAGCAGTTCTTTTGCTGTACCATGTAGGAGAATGTCATTTAAATGGTCCAATGCTAAAGCAGGACTTTTTGCATAGTTTAGTTTGTGAACAAGATTTCTTACAGCAGAATGGTGCATTGCTAACATTTTGATATGGTGGAAGGTACTTTTGCAAGCAGGTCCAGAAATGCAGGCTAATGAATGTCCTCATAGTCCTGTGTATTTGCGCACTGGAGAGGAGTCCATACTTTGCAATATTTTTTTTTATTTTGTCTTAGGCTTGTACATATCGATTGAGGAACTGCTGTAAAGATTTGAATGTTTGTGCACTTTACACATTGATGTGCACAGCCATTTGTAGACAGGCGTATTGGTTCGGTGGAATGGTGAGTTGAATCCAAGTTTGTTGGGGTTATTCTTGAAATCAGTGTTTCTTCTTCCTTAATGATATTGTCTACCTTTTCATACCCTCGCCCACTGATATGTATGGCAATTTGTTTTTTTTTGCTTTTGTTTGTATGCTTCTTCATTGAAATATGGTTCTGTGCTGGTGGTGTGACTACACTCACCTATACAGATGTTTCCAAAGGTATTTCTGCTTATATTGCATTTGTTGTGAACTCATTATTGTAGTTAACTAATTAATTTTGTTAGTGGTTTCATTCTGTTTAAAGTTAATATAAAGATTTTCCTTTTGAGGAGAATTGCACTGTCTAGGAGAACTTCCAGGATTAGTTTTCTGCAGTAAGTTTTAAGGGTTGAGCGTGACTTCTCGCCTGTTTTTAAAAGGTTGTAAAGGACTCTGTTGTGGAACATTTTTTGTGAAATACATTTTTTGGAATGCTTCCTTGTGGATACATTAACATTGGTAGGTGCAGTGTTACCACTAGTGGTTGTTGAAAGCTTCTTAAAACATTTCTTTCCATTTTTCCATTTTGAAAGATGAGTCGCACTTTCTTTCTTGTTAGCTGCTTCAGTTTGGCTTAGCGACTGTATTAGCTGTTTTGTTTGAACTTTTTGTATAATTTCGGCTAGAGCTGAATGTCTATTTTACATGCTTTTAGATTGATCTGCTCTATTTCTGCGTTGCTTTCTACAGAGTTGCTTTTTGGTAGGCATTCTTTGGTGTCTGTTGGAGAAAAAAAAATTGTGCTTTGGGAAGTTGTGCAATGTCTATGTGTGCACTGTGCATGAGTGTCTGAGTATGAGGGTAGACATTGTGGAATGGGCTGTTACTTCAGGTTGGGAAGGCTGTACTCATATCTGTGTGTTACTATAATGGTGTTGAGATGACAATACAACCTGCTGAGGTTTTATCAGTAATAGTGAATCAAATACTGTTGGGTTGATACAACTGTGTAGTCTACAATAGAAGAACTCTACACTGTCTGAGTAACAAGCAGAACACTGCAACAGTGTTGCATTTATTTTGTTGGATGCAATGAGTAGTATTCTTTTGGGTTCTGTTTTGCACTTCATGCGCCACTGGCTTTGAGGAGTGTGGTCTTCGCTGCAATTGTGAAAGAAGGAAGTTAGTACATATGTGTGTTAACGGCACAGTAATTGCACTTGAAGAACAGATTAGTTTAATTTGTAGAAGGATTTCTTGCCAGGAAGAGGAACTGTATATGTTCAATTGCACAGCTTTGTATATGAATGGGGACTTTGGAGCATCAGTATCATTGCTAAGGGGGTTAGTGTTGTACTTATAAGTATGTCCTATGAAGTGCACTTTTGGAAGTGTATGTGTTGCTGTTACACTATTTAGAGTGGAAATGGATTAGTGGAAGTTGTAGTACGGTGAGAAAAAGGCTTAGAAAGAAGCTCAGATTGGAAAGGAGAATGTTTATGTGTGTGGAATTCCATTAATATTTCTGCACATAGATGCTTGCTACATGAGTGGAGGAAGTCTTTCAGTTTATTTTTTATTTTTCTTATGCACATTTCAAATGGCGCTGTTCTCAATGTACACATGAATTTGTTTGTTTTTGCAGCAATAGTGTGTTCTGTTAATTGTGCAAAGTATGTACTTGTCATGGTTTTCCAACATACATGCAGTTTCATTTCCCTGTGTGCATTCTGGGCATTTTACATAGGCATAGGACCTGCCACTTCAAATTGCTTTAGAAATGATTCCAATATGGTTTTCTTTTGTCATGTCTAAACACATCAGAGAGAGTGGTTATGCATTGGAAATATGAAGTTTGAAACAATTATGCAAGTGGGCATTAAAAAAAGTTTATAAGCACACAGCTTTGTAAGTAAGTGCCATTTGATGCTAGGGGATGGGACAAATTACATTATGATTATTTACTATATTATGGAAAGTAAGTGGCATGAACCCTGTTCAAATGCATGTAATGTATATACTTACAATGCTTTGGTAAAATATATGCTGGTTTCCTGCTCTGTGTGCATTCTAGGAATTTCAGGTGTGCTATGGGGGAAGTGGTTGTAAAAATGACAGAAGGAAAGAAGAAAATTACAGTTTTCACATTACAATGAGTGATATGGATAAATGAAATTGCAGTTGACCCTTGATCATAGCAGATGGGACAAATGACAGTATGCTTTTTTGCAGTTTATACAGGGTAAGTGGCAGGTACTCTTTTCATACGCATTTATAAAATAGTTGCAAATGTACTGTACACAACATATTCTTACCTGTACTTTATGTTGATGCATGCAGATGTGGATAAATCTGTAAGTAAACATCTTGGAGAGTGTTGTAGTACTTTTTGCTCTAGGTGGTTTCCAATCAGAGGAGAATTGTACTCTGAGTGTTTAACAGTACATATAAAGTGCTGTACTGTGATGACAGAGTTAGTTGTACAGTTAGTGGATGTGCTTGGTGGATTGCTCAACAGTAGCCAATGAGGGAGTGGTGCAGAGAGTAAAATGGAAAGGGAAAAAGGGCTGTCCCTGTGTTTCAGGGACGACGGATACTGTGGTAGTCTGTGGACAGGGCGTGCCACATCCAGGGCTTCTCAGCATGCCTGGCATGCCTGGCATGGAAATGGGGCTCTGCATGCCAGGGGATTGGTCAATAAAGTTTCCTGGGTGTGGTGTGTAAGGAGAGATTGTGGCAGAAGATCTGTTTGCTGAGAGGAGAGCAGATGGCTATGACCATGAGTATGGGCATCATTCCGGGATTGGAGCTAACCATGGAGTAATTAGTTCCATGGTTGCCTCCGAAACCGTCCCAAATCCCGCATGGTGAATGGAGTAATTACCGGTCCATTCCAGGGTTGGAGGGACCAGTAATTCCCCATTCAGCTTTTGCCCTTCCCCATTCCCATTTCTGCCCCATAGGGCTCAATGGGAATGGGGAAGGAGGTAATTACGGCACCTAAATTACGGTACCGTAATTACCTCCGAAGTACCTTTGCGGGTCCTGTACTTAACTCCTGCTAAAAGCAGGAGGTAAGGAAGGACCTGCAAAGGGACCTCGGAATACGGAGGAAAGGGATTACCGATAAGGGTGCCGGTAATTCCTTCCCTCCATCCTCGGAATGACCCCCTATGCCTTTTAGGAGGCAGAGTGTCTGGATTGTGGGAGACTCTTAGATACATTGGTTGGAGGTGCATGTACACAAATATGGAGTGGCTGTAGATCTTGGTTTCCATCATGCACTGGAATGGAGTGCATGGAATAAAGTGGCTGGATTGGTTCCTCTTTGTGCCACTTTGGTGACACGCCATCATCCAGACATTATTATTATTATTATTCATTGTGGAGAGAACAGTCTGGGACATGTTACTGGAATCTCGTTGTTGTTTGCAATGAAATAGGGACTTGGGAAAGTTATGGACATGTTTCCAAACTCCCGAGTCATTTTTTCTCATATTGTGCAGAGACAAATGTGGCTGCGCTGTTATTCATTTGGTCCGCAAATGGAGAAAGCGAGGCCAATGCCAATAAGGCTGTTTGTGCCTTTTTGAGAGATGTTGGCATGTACACTTTCCGCAATGTTTCGTAGCACAAACATTTTTCGCAGAGTCCATCTTACTGATGCTGGCAATCAGCTTTTTCTGCTAAATATTCAAAATGCATTGCAGTCCTTTTTGCAAATATAGGAAGCATTTTTCCAGTAGGTGTTGGCCACTTCAACTTGTCCAAAAACAAACAAACACCACAAAAAGACTCTTTTCAGAGCCACCACTTTCTCCTGGAAAATACTGCAATGTGTTTGATGGTGCCACCGCCCAAAATGTGTCCGCTGACTTCTCCGGATGCTCAGGTCCCTGCACCATTTCATTGTCACATCTATTTTAAACTGTGAAAGGTGGCCTTTTTTTGTTTTTTGTTGTTTTGTATTTCTTATGTTTTTGTAGACATGACACATAAGCAAAGTAAGGGACGGAAGGGTAGGGGAAAGGCACCAACAACAGGGATAAGAAAGGGCAAGTGGAGAAAGGAAGAGGTTGGATGGGCTTCACTTGGTTAGGTGACACATTTCTCATGGTCCTGGACAGAAGCCTCAAAAGCACTCCGTAATTTTCCCCCTCCTGCAGAGTACTACATCACAGTACATGCACAATACAATGACTCTCGAAAGGTAAGGGTCTACTGCATTGTGTAAGGCCTGCAAGGCTGTTCATGGATGCGTTGCCCACACAGGAGTGTCTCCTGTGGTGGTAAGAGCAGATTATGGAAGTTTTTGTACAGGAACTCAACCTACTACTTTGTTCAAAGGGGACAACCCTCTGAACTGCCACCTTGTGAAACGACCTTAGATGTTGCCACATGGAAGTGGTCCCATAGCTGTACAGACCCAGTTTGCCATGACTGAGCACCATTTTGCACTCATTGCAGCGCTCCTTGTCTGCATGTGCCGTGGGTACCCTTTCAACAGTGGTAAAGAGCCTCCACACCCAAGACTCATGCTGGCCGGCAGTAGTAGGGACTTCCACCACCTCATCCTCGTCTTCAACTTCATCCCTCTCTACATCTCCATGCCTGTTCCCTTCTCCAAGCCCTTGGGAAGGAGGTGGTGGTGGAGGGGGTGGGGGTGAGGGTGGTGCTGAGGCAGAAGTAGCACCAGTAGCAAGAGCAGCCATGGATGCCATCTTCAAAGATGTAAGGATCCACCAAAATGTCAGCAAATGAAACAGCAATCCAGCAATGTGGAGCAGTGTCTGTCCTGGAAGTCCGAAAACAGAATGAGGAGCAGCTCTGGAGTGTGGCCTTTTATAGGGGTGGTGGAGAGCACTTTGCACCATCCGCTCTGGCCACGGATGTTTTGAACAGCAAAATGGGGCTCAAAAAGTTGCAAAAAGTATCCTCATTGCCAGGTTCATGGCAAAAGCACTTTTTTTGTGTCCGGGGGCTCGGACACTGTCCACGGTCAAGGGCCTGCGTGCAGCGTGGACGCGGTCACATGATGATGTTGCAGACAAGTTCGCAAATTGGACGGCTGTACGTAGGACACCAATCGCACGGGATCAGTTGTACGCATGCGTATAGGTGTTCTACAGACAGGCTTTGGGTCCCCGAACTAAATAAAAGTGCGACACACGTGCAGCGGACAGTTCCGGACAGGCGCGATGTTCATAGGACATCGAGGGTGGAATATGCACAGGATTTCCCCAGACAGGGCATGGGTCCTCCAACTAATTAAAGGTGCATCACAACTTTCTGGACATGCAGACAGGCTTGATGTTCTACGGACACCTCTATTTTTATTGCGGACAGCCCGGACAGGTTAAGTGTTCTTAGGACACGCGCCATTTTGATTCATTATGGACACTCCAGACAGTCGTGCTGTCCGCGGACTCCTAACCAGGCTTTTTAAAAATAAAACACAGAGGCATACAGCAACAGTACACACATGCATTTATTTACACACAAAAACATACAAATTACAAAAGAGAGGGGAAGCAGAAACAGAGACATATACAGGGGAATTTGTGTTTTTTAGAGGTAGGTTGGTAGGGGAGGAAGGAATGGAGGTCTTATCATAACATTCTTGGTCATGGGGAAATTGTGTGGATGGTTGGCTGGGACAAGGAGAAGAGGTGCAGGTGCAAGTGGGGCAGTGATATTTAATATTTTCCATGATATGTCTTTGTACAAAGTCTTTCAAATCAACAAAATAGTTCAATAATTGATAAATTCTTTCTTCCAAGTGCAATACATGATTTTCCACATTGTCACTTTGTTGATTCATATGCTCTTGCAGTTGTACATGATTTACTGTTTTTGGGGCATTGATGTTATTCTCTGTATGTACTGTTAAAGAAAAACAATTGTGTCAGGTACATGTGAAACAATGTGTATTAATTGGATTACTTCGGAAACTGCACTGTGTACCAATAGTATCACTGTCTTCACTCATTTCATCCCAAGGAAAATGTTCTTCCAATCATTCCAGGGTGCTAGCCATTTCTGTGTAAAAAAAGAGAAATGATTATTTAGTGTACTATACTGAACAAAGTGTGTTTCTGTAGAAATAAATGTAGTGTACTTACCAGTTTGTTGTTAAGTTGTGCTGTTAGTGGTTTGCAAGGTATGCTGTTGACAGTTTCTGTATGAAACAGCAGAGATGTTATTTTGCTTGAGGGATAGGTTATTTTCGTTTTTGGTGTATTGCATTATGTTGCATAGCCTATAGAATTGCACTGTTGGTTTTTCAAGAGTACAGTTTGTACATCTAGTATATTTACGAGGTTGGAGGTAAGTTACGGCCCTTACCGGCATGGAGCAAATACTGTGTCTGTGTTGCTGCAAGGCCGCTATTAGAGGGCGATTACGAGTATGTGGGCACAAGCTTTGCGCCATGCCGGTGACAACCCTACCGCCCTGCCGTTAAAGGGCGAAAAATCGCCCTTACTGGCATTGCGCGAAGCGCAGATAGCTTCACCGCCATCCAATCCATCGGAATTAGCAGTGACCGCTATTAGCGGTGACTGTAATTAGTGGTCACCGATAATAAGCGGAACCGGAAGTAGCGACATCGCACAGGAACGGGAAAGAGCACGGCGGCCATCTTTAAAAACACAATCCATTGCCATCCTCTGTAACCAGGACTCAAAAAAAGTGCAGAGCGCTTGCACAAGGAGCGCTTCTCACAAGAGGAGTTGAACATGCTGGCCGAGACGCTCGCAGAAAATGCGGATGTCGTCTTCTCCACCAACATGTCTCGACCTGCAGTGCAGCGGAAGAAGGAGATATGGGCTGCGGTGGCGCTGAAAGTGTGTGCCATTGGCACCACCCCATGCACACCTAAAGATGTCCGGAAGCTTTTGGATGACCGGCAATTATGCGTCCGCAACATCCTCTCGGCCAACCGTAAGCAGGGGATGGTAACAAGTGGTGGTGCAGACTCCCCCATAAAGATGCATGTAGACCCATCACTAATCCGCTCCCTCTCTTGGTCCCCCACAGGCACGCAATCAGACAGCGATGACCAGGACCCCAGGGAGGATGCTGTAACACCACACAAGAAGGCCAGGGGCATGGATGGAGCAAACCACCCCTCAACATCAAGGGGAAGAGGGCAACCTGGACTACCGCGTACGGGTAAGACAACCCGACAACCTACAGGACCAATGTGCACTACGGCCACCATCACAGTACCCACACCAGCCACCAACACACAGGAACCAGTGGTTGAAGACACTGTATCGGCTGCCAGCAGTACTGTCGGGGAGACAGCTGCCACAGCAGCCGTGTCCGATGACGAGGCAGATAGTCTGCCACATGGCACTACTACCGCTACAGGCCCCCGCATTCACCACACCTCTCCCCATGCTGTCTCCTGGGGAGTCATGGCCCGGTAGTTTCAGCCCCATGCCAAGCATGCATGAGGAAACAACCATGTCGGTAGCACCTCATGCATCCACCAGTGTCCGGAACAGCCAAGAGGGGATCAGGGCAATCCAACAGCGGAAGGAGGAGCTGACAGGGCTGTTGACACAGCACATCACGGAATGTGGCCAGGCAAGGGATGAAAGACATATATAGTGAATTGGCAGCTGTGAGGCAGGTCCTCACCCAAATGGTGGCAGCATTGGAGGAAATGCGTCTGGCACAGGTGGTAGAACAACCTGGGACATCCTCAAATGCCAGCTCCACTAAGTCCAGCCCCCTGCGTAGGTCTGTGCGGAACCTGCACAGGTCGGACAGGGATCCACCTGATGCCGGAAGATGAGAAGGGGTGTAGGTTCAGCCAGGCATTCTCAACTCATGTACACTTATGGTGCATGCCAGTGCACACCATGTGTGGGGAAGTTGAGGGAGGAGGGGGTGGGGGGAGAGGGTGTGTGGGGGAGTTGAGGGGGCAGGGGGAGGGGGAGAGGGTATGTGGGGGAGTTGAGGGGGTAGGGGGAGGTGCGAGAGGGTGTGTGGGGTGGAGGGCTTGTGCACTTGATATGTCATATTTCTTGAATACACCTGTTGTGAAATCAGTATTCACATGTGCGGACATTGCTTATTGTGTACGTGTGCTTTATTGGTAAACAGTCTACAGTGTCCATGTCACTTACACACCCAGTGCCCTGAGTCCCACCTCCATGTCACACTCCCCATCCATGTGTGCTAGAAACATTGGTTAATCAGAGTCTGACGCATGGCACGTCCCTCCTGTGCATCGCTGCCTCTCTGAAGTGCAGCCCCATCTCCACCCTCCTCATCCTCATCGTCAGGTGGTTGCAGTTCAGCATCAGGGGGCAGAGTCATATTCCGTCTGATGCACATATTGTGTAGCATGACACATGCCATGACGATCTTGCCCACCTTCTCATGGCTGTACAGGAGCGCCCCACCAGACCTGCTGAGGCAGAGAAACTGTGCCTTCAAGAGGCCAAATGTCTGCTCAATCACCACAAGGGTACGTGTATGCGCACAATTGTAGTCCTCCTCGTGCCTGTTCTGCGGATTCCGGCCTGGGGTAAGGAGCCACCTCTTGAAGGGATAGCCTGCATCACCTGCATGTGGGCAACAATTATTATGTGTAAGTCATCACATCATATGGGACCTGTATCAATGACACCATAGCATGCATTTATTTCCTGTTTGCACCCACATATCCATGCATGAATAGAGACAAATGATGTGACTGCTATGTGTCTATTCCTCTTATCAATAGGTGTGCGTGCCATCGTCTAGTGGGCGCAGGGGGATTCTATTCCTTGTGTGTGCTCATGCACTTTGGTAGTCCACGCTGGTTGTTCCCATGATCTGGGTGATGTGTAGTAATTTGTATGCTTTCATCCTGTCACCGTTGATGGCAGCCTCGTGATGATCTCACTATGCACGACAAATTATGACATGCTGTTTTGGTGGACCTCTGTGTTAGTGTTGTGGTGTGTTAATGTATTTTGCCCTCATGTGACTCCTTTGCACGCAGTAATGGAGGACTGTCCTTTTTGTTGATGGTATTTGGTGCTGTGCATTGCCCATACTAATTGCTTGTAGCTGCATTGTGTTGCGGGGGCTAGGGTCTGATTATGTACAGTGCACATGTTGATGGCTATGGAATGGTTGTAGCACTGCATCATTTTCATGGTAGGGCAGCCTATGTCTTGCATTTTGGGGTCAGGTGTCAGGTCGGGTCTGGCCTGCTTTGGGGTATGGGCATGGTCCATCCTCTCAGGTACTCTCAGCCAGGTGAAGTATGCATCTCCCCCCCCCCCATCTCAGCCAGGTGAAGTATGCATCTCTCCCCCACCCATCTCAGCCAGGTGAAGTATGCATCTCACCCCCCAATCACCTACCCACATAGTGATGCCATGAGCCTGACATACAACTCACGAGATGCCAGGATCTGTGCCCTGCGTGTCCCTCCATGTAGCGTACAATTGTGGAGTTCTGCAGGACCATTGAATCATGGGTTGGTCCGGGAAATTGGGCATAACAATGTGTGATGATCTTGTTTGAGTCACATACCATTTGCACATTGATGGAGTGGTATAACTTACGGTTGCGGTACACTACCTCCATGGCATGTGGGACCACCAATTTAACATGGGTGCAGTCGATGGTGCCAATGCAACCAGGGATGCAGCCAGTGAATGGAAACCATCTTTGATGTTGGAGAACTCCTGGGCTGTCTGTGGTAGGAAAATGTGGTCGCCTTTGTGCTTCAGGAGGGCATCGAGCACTTGGTTCAGCGTAAGTGCGAATAATGGTTGTGATATGCCATGCACATGCCCCACTGTGTGCTGGTAGGTCCGTGTGGCCAGGATGTGGAGCACAGACACGACCTTCAGCAGTGGTGGGATGGCGGTGCGTATTTCAATCAGGCTGACAATATCGTCATGTATCATGTCCACAATGGTGGTGATGGTGTCCCGGTCCAGACTGTACAGGGTGTGGATCTGCTCAGGGGTTAGGTTGAATGGACTGGCTCTGATGCGAGGGATTGGGGGCTGCCTGTGTGCTACCACTGGCTGCACTGGTGGGGCATGCTGGGCCTGCCTCACCCTCCTTATCCTCCTGCATCTCCTCTGTGCTGTCTGTTGTAGTTGTTGTTGCTGGAGTTCTACTGCAATCATGTCCTCCAGCCCCAGCATTGCTAGTAGTATTGCAATCATTTTGGTGTGTGACTGGGTGTGGGAAGGGGTGGGGTGTGCTCCTTTTGTGCTGGCCCAGTCTATATTGCCTCCACCTGTGCTAATTGTGTGCACCTGTGGCAGTTGTGCACACTGCACATGGCCGTTTACGGGTGGTTCGCGATGCCGGTATTTGCTCCATGCCGGTAAGGTACTTTTCTGTCTTTTGTAGGCCGTTATTAGCATGTCCGCATTACTTGTGTTCAGCTCCTGTTTACGCCATGCTGCTATTGCCGCCATGTGTGGTCGCGTGCCCACATCCATGGCGCTATTAGAGGCACAGTTAATTACGGTGCTGCTAATAGCGGGTTGGTGGGTCGTAATGGCCCGGAGCGGTAAACGATGCCGGTAATCCTTTACCGGCATCGTTCATCCCTTACCTCCAACCTCGTAATGAGGCCCATGGTGCTCTTCCAATCTGTTCAGTTTCTTTGATGTATGTTACAACAATATCACATACCCCCTGAGCTTTTGGGCAGTGTGGATGTTACCGAATGTCCGCGGACAGTCGCATAGTCCGCGGACCATGCGACCACCAACATGGGACCAAGGAAGTTCTGTATATTGTATGGTACAATTATACGAACTAAGGTTATCCTGGTAAAAACCTATGAAATTCAGTGATAAAAACGTTGTTACAGGGACATTATGGTTAAGTTGCGCTACTAAAAACCTATCAAATTCAGTGAAAAATTTGTTAAAGGGACGTTATAGTTACTTTGGACTAATAACAATGTATCTATAATATGGTTACAAGTAAAACTGAAAAACCTCAGAAATTCACCAGTTATGATAAGCTAAGCAACCAAAACTCGCACCACCACTCTGCACTGCTAAAACTAACACCCAGGACATCAAAGGTGACATCACAATGTCAGGGGTGATTGTGTAATGTTAAACATGTAATAACAACCTAACAAGACTTACTACACATGTGTGCTAGTACAAACAATACATATGAAGACCCACAATACATACAAATCAGAAGCATATACAGGGAAACTAAAATAAGGAAGAAAGAAACAGCATCATCAGAAAATGTTAATAGCATTAAAGTTTATATTCATGTAAACAAATGAATTGTGTGTTTGAGGCCTGTTTATTGCCCCATGTATGTGCATATGAGCTGAGACAAAACCCTAAGGAGAGTATTTTAAGAACATATGACAAGATTAACATCTAGATATGCAGCACCTTTTGAATTTTAATATTCTGTCAGTGAACAAAACCACCTGGGCTAGATATTTCAGTGAACAAAAATAAGTGGGCCAGATTTGTGATGTCATCAGTGATGTCATCACTGACATTTGTGATGTCCTGGGTGTTAGTTTTAGCAGTGCACAGTGGTGGCGTGAGTTATGGTTGCTTAGCTTACCATAACTGGCGAATTTCTGAGGTTTTTCAATTTTACCTGTTACCATAATATAGATACATTGTTATTAGTCCCAAGTAACTATAATGTCATTTTAGCAACGCTTTTTCACTGAATTTGATAGGTTTTTACTAGCACAACTTAACCATAACGTCCCTTTAACAACATTTTTTTCACTGAATTTGATATGTTTTTAGTTGCGCTACTTAACCATAACGTCCCTTTAACAAAGTTTTTTCACTGAATATAGATATATAAAAGTGTTTCATAACCAAATGTCTTAAGACAACAGTAACAAATACAATAAAAAACACTTTCTATGCACGCATTAAAATATTAGACACTGAACATTACCTCAAAATAATACCACAACCATTCGATGTCTCAAATGTTTATGAGGATGGTTCAGACTCACATACTTTTATTATCCTAATCCTTAAACTTAAATATGGGGCTTGTCATATATAGGACAGTAGAGCCCTTTATTGTGGGAGGTGTATTCCATTAAAAGCTATCATTAAGCCCACGGACATTACCAAAGGCCTGACTCCATGAGGATGGGGATGAAATTACTTTTCCTGATATTATGGTAAATTGGGCAAAAGAAAACGCAATGGAGTACATCTTCACACGTTGCCCACATAGTGGCCAACTCTAATCACGATGCTCGGACCATGCTGAGGTCACTGTCCTTATAGGTAGTTTATTTAGCTTATCTTTGGTGACAAGACAGTGTTCACTAATAAAAATGAGTCCACAAAAGATATTCCTGGATGTTATTCCTACAGAGCAGTACATGATTTGGATGTGATAGTAATTGTAATTTTTGGTACTCTCTGTGTGCTTCAGTGGCAGCAATACGCTGTTGTCTTTATAGCCACTACACAGGGTTCAGCCATGGCCTTTGGATTGTAGAAAGTGACTCAATACATTTATCTTTGCCAAGTAATACTTAATATGAGCAAGCCACATGTTTCAAAATGTGTCAGAGCTACATTCACGTTTATCCAGAGATGAAACTAATACAATATGGCTCTAATTTGAAATCATCTTCTACAAAGGAGTGTTTAATTCCAAATGGGCAACCCAGCTGGGTGCGGATTGAAGCAGGCCAAATCATTTTTTCAGAAAATTATTCTCTGTAACTTGGAGACTGTGCAAATCCTCAGGCCCCCATATAGAAAGGCCATATTTCGTAACTGACAGCGGTTTGGACCTATGTGCATTCAATGCCATGGTTTCTGGTTTGCTTCTGCATGATTTCATGAATCTATATCTGCCCCCTACTGCCAGTTGTATTGTTCTACTGAAGCAATAGGACCCGAGCGTCGGGTGTATTACCGACTCAGGTAATGCCCCGGGGACCATAGGTAAGGACCCGAGCGAAGCGAGGGCCTTATCGAAGGCCCCGGGGCATTACCTGAGTCGGTAATGTCCCCGATGCGAGGGTTCTATTGCCATTAGTACCCCGGCCCGCAAAACTTGCGTGACCGGGGCACTAAAAGCTTTTTTTTTTGTCCCGAAACGCTGCAGCGTTTTGGCGCTGCAGCGTTTCGAAAAAAAAAAAAAGAAAATGGCTGCTGCCATGGATAGGGAAAACGGATTCTGTTTTCCCTTTCCATGGCGGCCATCGGGAGTGGGTGCGCTGGGAACACAAGTGTTCCCAGCGCGTCTGCTCCCGAAAAAAGGATCAAAAAGAAGGTAAGTGGGGTTGGGAGGGCGGGAGTGGGAAGGGAAAAAAAAAACGTACCTGCGTCCCTGGCAGGGGACGAGGGAAGCCTCCAGCCGTGTGGAGGTGCGGAGTGGGGATGGCTCCGCTTCGAGTCTCTACACGCTGGAGGCTTCCCTCGTCCCCTGCCGGGGACGTAGGACCAAGAAGGTAAGTTGGGGGGGCAGGTGGGAGGGGAGGGATTAATAAAAAAAAAAGACTTACCTGAGTCCCTGGCAGGGGGCGAAGGCAGCCTCTCAGCCGTGGGGAGGCTCGGAGCAGGGATGGCCCTGCTTCGAACCTCCTCATTGGCTGAGGGGCTGCCATGCCCCCTGCTGGGGACAAAGGCCGTGGAATCCCGACGGAGGGATTCCCAGCCGGTTTGGGACCTGGCGAGAGCCAATCAGAATGCTTGTTGCATTCTGCTTCCCTCTCGCCGGGTTACTAATTTGTTTTAGGACACAGGCGTTTCCCTTGAAATTAGAGGAGAATCTGACTCCCAGGTAATCAAACTCTGTGTATCGTTGGTGTTGATCAATGCAGAGAAATAACGGTTTGCAATCCTTGATACATCTGTGTCAATACCAATTAGCAACTCCTGCAAATTGTTTATCTATAACGAAAACAGGGGTGGCGCCAGAACACATCCCTGCTGGATGCCAGCTTTAACTGGGACATCTGCAGTGCACTGACTATTGGCGTCAGCCTTTAAACATGACATATTTCCCTTGTGCATCTCTGAAAGAATGTTCATCTGGACCGCTGGGCAATTCATGGATAGCATATTCCATCATTTGTCTCTGTTGACCTTGATGAAGGCTGTGCTCATACTTAAAAAATAATGATGTGGTTATGGTAAGATACAAATTCATTTGTTCCCAAACCATGTGGAAAGCACTGTTCGATGTCACTCTGTGTTCTATTTTCCGTAGGCCCATAGTTCCAATTTTGCCACAATTACCATCGCAAAAATATTAAGGGATTAATTCATAGAATTCGGCGCACAAGTGGCGCACGCGGCTGGCGCACAGAGTGCGCGTGCAGCAGTCTGCGCCAGCCGCGTGCACCAAAACCCATTTCAACGCACAGCGTTTTCATGGATTTCAACATCCATGACCAGCCGTGGAGCAGAGCGGCTCAGCGACCCTGCAGCAGCACCAGTAACGCCCCCAATCCCGCCCTGTGCACCAAAAACATTGCACAACACTCCTACATGGTGCAAAGGCCAGGGGACCAGCATACAGCCCCCTCAAGCATGAAAACGCATGTAAAAGTCCACGTGCACACCTTGGAATACACGTACCCCTCTAGCGCTATTGAAAACGCGTGGAAAACTCCCTGCGCACCCCTCGGAATACACGTACCCAGCTTGTGCTATCGAAAACACGTGCAAAGGTCCACGCGCAACCCTCGGAATACACGTACCCCACTCACGCTATCGAAAACGCGTGGAAAACTCCCCGCACACCCCTCAGAATAGACGTACCCCACTTGCGCTATCGAAAAATGCGTGTAAAAGTCCACGTGCACCCCTCGGAATACACATAATTTGCTCGTGCCAGCCAATATGCGTGGAAAAGTCCACGCGCACCCTCAGAATTCACATACCATATCCCACGAAGAGCACGTAGAGAGCGATGGAAACCCACATGGGACTTTTCAACCCGTGGCGAGGGAAACACCTGCGCATGTTACATCACAGACGCGCTTACGTGCTGAGGGCCTTTCCTCGAATTACACGCTGATGTGCTGTTTTTTCACATGCCACATCACTCCATAGCAAGCTGGCCACGCGACAACACACGAAAGACCACGTTCCTGTGCAGAAAGCCGAATTACTGCTCCCAGACCCCCGAGCAGCCTCCTACAAGCCATCTGTTGCTGCCTGCCTGCTGCCACCGTGCCCTACAATTTGGTGCCTGCACACCTGCCATTTGGAGCAGTCCAGTGGCAGTGACCACACCAGCTGGAACAGAAGACTCCCTACTGAAGTACCATCACTCCACAGCCCAGCCCCAGGACCCAGTTGCCCACCCACACCAGCCAGAGAGGCAGAGGGCTACCAGCTTAAGTGAAAACGAAGTTGGTATCCTGGTGGAGCAAGTTCTGGGGCATTATGATGCCCTCTTCACACCATAATAATAATAATAATTAATAATAATTAGGCTTTTATATAGCGCTACAAACCCTCAGGTATCCGAGCGCTGCTTATTATTACCCACGGTGTGTGGTGCTCATTTATCGACCTCGGAAGGATGAAAGGCTGAGTTTGGCCCCGCCGGGATTCGAACCTGCGTTAACAGGCTCTGCACGGGTGTCAAAGCGAGCGCTCTACTCGCTGTGCCACTTGACCGCCATCATGTGCCGACAAGGAAGGACGGAAGAGGATCTGGAAGGACATAGTGGGTGCCATCAACGCGGAGGGGGTGGCACCCCGCGACATCAAACACGCCAAGAAGCGCTGGGAGGACTACAAGTCCAGGACCCTCTAGAAGGCCCAGCGCCTCTTGGAAGCAGGGGATGCAGTGGGGCACCAGGGCCAGCTTAACACCCAGCAGGTGAGGGTCCTGGAGCGCATTCACCCAGTGCTTCACCACCAGATCCCCAGGATGCAGGCCCATCTGGAGTCGAGCAGTAAGTGGCCATGCACTCACGTTTAAAAAAGGGCATGTTGCAGTGTGCTGGTAGTTAGCACTGTGACTGCATCACCATGCACCAGCAGGGATGCCCCATCCCAGGTGTTAGGCAGAATCCTGTGCAGTGCCCTTATGGACGACTACATACAATTAAGACTACAAGTGGTAATACAAGTTCACCTTTAGTACAAGCCTGTACTACTATGTTAAAGTGGTAGCAGTAGCAGAGCAACCAGGCTTATCTCAAGAGTATATGAGCAGTAGCAGAGATTACACAAAGGGACCACAATTACTGTGACTCAAGCAAGCACTGACTCAAGGTTTCAGGAAAAAAATATAAGTACATTTATTTTTAAACAATTTGTTATAAACACAACACTTCTATTAATTCAAAAACCACACGTAAAATACACTACAATCAACCAATTCACTTGGTACAGTATAACTCATGGAAAGTACCCTATGTTTTAACGGACCGGTGTTGTGAAACAGAAGACGTTACCGGGAATACATATGTGATCACTTTTTGACAGTAATGACAGTTCGATCTTACTAAAGATATACGTATCCACAGCAAGAAATGTTACCGGGGCAAAAACACACTTAGCACCTGAGTTAACCAGAGAGAGTTGGGGGTAAAAATCATAGGCAATACTTTTGTCAGGGCCGACAGAATCAGAGAACACTCGTTGACAGACATTCAAGAGTCAATAGGCCAGAGCCAGTGTCAAGTGGAACCGGGTTCTTGTTGTCAAGGATCACACAGTCAGACAGTTCAAGATTCAACGTTGCCAGGAGTACTTAGATATTGTCAACCGAGGAAGCAAAAGTTATAAGAAGGAGGGAAGACAAGGGCAAGCCTTGGAGGAGGAAAGAAGGGATTCACCCTAATTCCTCAAGTAGAACACGGTATCTTATTCAATGAAGAAGCTGGTGCCACGGCAGTTGTTCTTGGTAGTTTCCTGCAGACCCACGGTTCCTGGAGCTTCGGTACAAAGGAGGATGTCTGGAGGGGTCTACACCACACAGGGATGAAACCGGCAGCAGCGATGGTGAATAAAAGGTGCGCTCCTTAAAAACAGGAGAGGCTCTTCAGATGGCTATCCGGACCACTACAGCATGGTGCAGCGATTTCTACCACGAAGAGGATCCTCTGGCTGTGGAAGGTGAGCTGGTTATCCCCACCAGGCTCAAGAGAAGAAGACTCCGGACTGGATCTTCTCTGGTCGTCGAAGGGTAGATGGCTCAGGACTGCAGCAGGGCTTCACCGGGACGGGATAGTTGCAGCAGCCGTCGTTCCCTCTGCTTCTCTTCGGTTCCTTGTAGTTCCAGTGGCGACTCTGACTTCTAGCCCAAGAGTCCTGCCTTTTAAGCGAAAATTCCCCATTCACACAGCCTGGCTGTCAATCACGCAGCACGGGGGTTGTCCAGCCCGGACAGCCACCTCAGCCAATCATGGCAAAGCGCAACTTGGGTTTCCTAGGATACCCTGTGCAGGGGGTGACTACACCCGTCCCTCACATTCAGCCCACGTAGACACCTGGGCGCCTAGAGGAGGGCTTCTTTGCAGAAGCCCGCCAAAAGACAGTGAACAAAGTGAACAAAGAAGGCAAACCTGGTTTGCCGCACAAAGTAAAACACGAAAAGGACTTTAACAAAAAGAAATGGCAAATAAACCTAACCGGAGCCAAAAGAAAGAGTATTTGGTCAAGCGGGTTTATGTTCGAGGCTAATATAATAGCCTAAAACAATACCACGTTTATATAGTATAATCGCAGTAGAAAATTTAGGGTAGATACCACTGCCACCAGCCAAGTCTAAATGTTAAAGAGCAAAACAATGCTCTAGGAGCTACAGATAAAAAGGCTAAGGATTAACCCTTCACAGTACTCCACGTAAGATGGGGTGTACTGGATCTGTGGTTATTTGACTAAGTAAAGTAAATGGCAACTTAACCCTTTTCTGTGGGACTGTAGTCAGCCTCAGAAATGGAGTCGGTGGGAAGTCTAAAAGACAACCCTGTGTCACTGCACTGAAGGTGCTGTGTAACACACAAAAGAAGGGGGCTACTGAAGTTTTGTACTCCAGAGTCCACAATCAAAAAAACAGAGGAAATACACATGGCAAAACACAGGTAAGAGTGGAAAATAGAGGTACACTCTTACCAAGTGAAAAAAAATAAACTCCAGAAATCCAGCAAAGTTGCTGGGGTCTCACTAGGTAAGGGAAATTAGCCATTGAATGAGAATTTTCCCTAAAACCAGGCCCGTCCGTAGGTAGGGGGGAGGTCCATGTCAGCTGGCACTCCTCTACCTGCGGACGAGTGGACCCGTGACCGGATGGAGTCCGTCCTGATTGGTGTATCGTTGCGCACACGTGACATTCGCGATGACGTTTGTGGTTCCTGGGGGACCAAGCATGTCATCACAAAGAGCTGTGTGCCAACGTGGCCCAGTTGGGAGGGTCCATGGTCGGGGGTTTCCTCCATGTGTCGGCAACACTTGCAGCCCTCTACTCCTCTGTGCACACCATACGCCAGTCGTTCTCTGTGCCGTCTTCTGGCCCAGATGCCACCAGGGCCCCCTGTGGATCTGCCCCAACCAACGCAGCCAGCCTAGTGGAGATCTCATCCCTGCACAGTCGGGAGTCAGAGGTCCAGCAGGGGTGGACACCCCACCCACTGGACCCCAGCGGATGGAGGATGTGCTGGCATCATCGGGCAGGGCATGTGCACGACAGTGCCAGTGGATTCCATCATCCCGGATGCCATCGTGCTGGCAGAGGCAGTTGTGTCCGAGGCAGCAGCAGGCTCAGCGCGGGAGGCATCATGGCTCGGGGCCATGAACATCAGAGGGGCAGGCATAGGCGGGAGGGCAGGAGGACCCTGGATTGGGAGTGTCTTCCGTGTGGCAGCGGTTGGGCCAGCGGATAGATGCGGAGCGGCGGCGGGCAGAAGGGGCACGGCTCACTATGGTCAGGGTGGGGAACTCCATGCGCAGGGCATTGAGGCGTGCTGAGTGCCTCGAGGCAACTCGCAGGGAATTGGAACAGGCCATGACTGCATACCTGCGAGACCTCGAGGCCAGGGAAGAGGCCAGGGACATCGACGTGGAGTTTGATGATGCCTTGGACCCAAACATCAACAAGTGAGCCGTTGGACTTGCCCGCCGCCATCTTACATAGTTCATTAGTGTTAGGTTTCCTTTGCTTTTTTCTTTTATTTTGGAGTTCATGGACATTGCTCCACTCCTTGTATATAGTTGATTCTTCATAGAACTTTTTTGTAGGTTTCCTTTTATTTGTGGATCATGGACCATTTGGACTTCCATTGTATATAGTTGCAGACTTGTACATACTTTCTTATAAAATGTTCCCATGGATCGATGGTTTTCTTTAATTTGGATTATGTTTTTCTAATAGACATTGGCAATGGACCACTTTTTCATCCAACATGACGGATTATTTGGTTTCTTCATTGGATCAACAATTTAATTTTTTTAATTTCTCTCATTGGATATTGATTTTCAAGTTTCATTTCGTCAATGTCAGTTCATAATGTTTTTAATACATTTCTGCTAACTTCAAGATTGTTGTTGTGTACTATCATTGGTTTTGTGCATGTCTCAATGAACATTGCCTCAGTCATGTGTTGCCACTGTGTGGCTCCGTTGTGCATTCCTGCATGGGCATGGTGGTCCATTTAAGACTGTCATGGCATGGGTAATTTGGGAGTGGGTTCTGTGGATGCTTGCATGCTTGTACTAGGGCAAGGGGGAATATGGTTGGCATTAGGGACATGGGTCTTTTTTGTCAGGACATGTAGATTGGTGGGCCATGTGTCGGGCCTGCTGGCTGGTGCCTGTCACTGCTGGGTGGGTGGGTGGTTGGGGGACATGAGTCGGGGCCTGCTGGCAGGTGCCGTTCACTGCTGGGTGGGTGGGTGTTTGGGGGACATGAGTCGGGGCCTGCTGGCAGGTGCACGTCACTGCTGGGTGGGTGGGGGTGCAGGGGGACATGAGTTGGGGCCTGCTGGCAGGTGCCGTTCACTGCTGGGTGGGTGGGGGTGCAGGGGGACATGAGTCAGGGCCTGCTGGCAGGTGCCCGTCACTGCTGGATGGGTGGGGGTGCAGGTGGACATGAGTCGGGGCCTGCTGGCAGGTGCCCATCACTGCTGGGTGGGTGGGTGGTTGGGGGACATGAGTCTGTGCTCCCGAGTGCATGGTGCCATGTGTGCTGGCTGTGGGCTATGGCCAGGGGTGTAGGGTAGTCCCCTGTGGTGTGGGCTGCCTGCAGGGCATGGGGAGGGGCAAAGGGCACAGCCGAGGGCTCACACTGCCAATTTGCGTGTGAAACTCCCCAAGCACTCCTTGGAATACGTGTACCCCACCCGCGCTAGCAACAACATGTGTGAAACTCCCATACCCCTCAGAATACGCGTACTCCACCCGCACTAGCAAAAGCGCATGTGAAACTCCCTGCGCTCCCCTCGGAATACGCATATCCCAACCGCGCTAGCAAAAAACACGTGTGAAACTCCCCGTGCACCCCTCGGAATACGCGTACCCCACCCAGGCTTGTAAAAATGCATGTGAAACTCCCCGCGCACCCCTTGGAATATGCGTCCCCCGCCCGGCTACCGAAAACGCGTGTAAACCTCCCCGCGAACCCCTCGGAATACGCGTACCCTACTCGCATTGGGTAAAATGCATGCAAAAAGTCCCCCCTGTGGTTTGGGCTACCTGTGGGGCATGGGGAGGGTGGATGGGTTGCCTGTGGGGCATGGGGAGGGTGGATGGGCTGCCTACGCCTATTCCATGTGCGCAGAGTTTTCCACACATTTTTGCTAGCGTGGTCGGGGTAGCGTATTCCGAGGGGTGCGTGTGGACTTTTACGTGCAAATTGGCAGTGTTGGCCCTCGGGTGTGCCCTTTCCCCCCTCCCCATGCCCTGCAGGCAGCCCACACCACAGGAAACTACCCTACACCCCTAGGCATGGCCCGCAGCCAGCCCACATGGCACCATGTACTCGGGAGCCCCGAGGCCCCGACACATGGCCCCGACACATGGCCCACCAATCTACATGTCCTGACAAAACAGACCCATGTCCCTAATGCCAACCCTATTTCCCCTTGCCCCCCAGTACAAGCATGCAAACATCCACAGAACCCACTCCCAAATTACCCACGCCAAGACAGTCTGAAAAGAACCACCATGGCCATGCATAAATGTACAACAGAGCCACACAGTGGCAACACGTGACTGAGTCAATGCTCATAGAGACATGCACAAAACCAATGAGAGTAGACCACGCCAATGATGAAGATATATGAAATGTATTGAAAATCGTATTAAAAAAACATATCATAAATACATCCACAGAACCCACTCCCAAATTACCCACGCCAAGACAGTCTGAAAAGAACCACCATGGCCATGCATAAATGTACAACAGAGCCACACAGTGGCAACACGTGACTGAGTCAATGCTCATAGAGACATGCACAAAACCAATGAGAGTAGACCACGCCAATGATGAAGATATATGAAATGTATTGAAAATCGTATTAAAAAAACATATCATAAATTCAAACTTATAAATTAAGAGGTTCAGGTTCAGGGTCAGCTCCACAGGGTGCCCAGGTGATACTTGGGCAGGAAGATGGCACGGAGGATGACTGGCGCATAGGGGGTTCAGTTGAGGAGGGGGTCACTAGAAGATCCAGCACACGGAGAAACCCAACCTGGGTGACCTGTTCTAGTAGGCCGATGTGGTCAATGAGGTATTCGGAATGACGTGCATTGTCCTCACGAGAACCCAGCACGTCATCCCGAATACCACGTTGACGTAACACCACCATAGCTAGGACAGGCTCAACCCAGTCCTGGATTGCCACGTCCGCAGGGAGAGGAAGGCCAGTTGTTGTTTGCGCATCCCCTCCCTGAAAATGGGTCTGGACGAAGGCATACCTGCTGGTGTGGGATGATGCAGTCAGAGGATCAGGGACAGGATTACACACAGGCACCTCCGCGGCAGCCTGTGCTGCCTCCTGTCCCTGCCCCTGGACTGCACCACTAGCACCATTGGAATCCCCCCTCCAGGCCCTGTGCGTGGGCCTTCCATGGCCTCCTCCTCAACTGAACCCCCCAGCAACCTGGATGACTCTGTGCCATCTTCCTCCATAGGCCCCTGTGGGGTCTCAGCTGCACCTTCTGCTGCCGAGGAATCCACCTCTGACCTCTGCCTCTTGGACCTACCCTTAGCAGCTGGGGCCGTGGACGCGGCACCAGACTCCTCACTCCCCGAAGAGATGACAACCCGAGAGGGGAGCTGGGCCTTGCGTCTCCGGCTGGCGGTTGGATCCCTGCCGCTGTGCTCCACAGAACTGTCTCCGCCCTCTTCATCAGTTGACGCTGCAGTCAGCGAGAGACAGAACACAGGCATCAGGGCACTGTACAATGGTCTGATTCACACATGACAGTTGCACATGAGTGGCAGTGTCAAAAATCACAGAGTCCAACACACTCCCCAACACACATATCATTTCAACCCACACACATGCGCAAATTAACTGGAATGTTGCAGCAGGCTTCACCACCCATACACATACAACAGCATGAGCATTCGAAGGTTAGCCTGACGTCACATGCAACACGAGGAGGGCCGAACACATGCACACACGCCACCAGACATACATGCATCTGTACATCTCCACCACCTGTCACAGTGAAATCATCGACAACTATGTCACATCTGCCAATCAGCCTCCTACATGTCTGTATCACATGCATCCATGGTGTATCACATTCGCACACATGTCAAACACACACACGCACATGTATGCCGTGCACGTACTTGAAGGAGGAACCAGCATCCATGTGTCACATGCCACAGTACATGCCACAGTACATACACAGAAATGCAAACATGTGTGCATCCCCACATGCACATGCATCCGTGCATCATGCATTTGAACACATACACAATTGATATGACTAACACATGACTGGACTCACATGCGGCAGGCTCATGTCCCTGCACATACACATCGATACATGGGGCTTTCCAGACATATGTCCAAGCTTCACACTCGTGGCACACCTCAACATGCACTGCGTCCAATCAGTACCCATGGACATTTACTGCTCGACTCCAGATGGGTCTGCCTCTGAAGGACCTGGAGGTGGAGCGCTGGGCATATACGTTCCAGGACCCTCATCTGGTTGTTGGTAAGGCGGACCCGGCACCCCACTGCATGCGCTGCCTCCAAGAAGTGCCGCATCTTGCTGAGGGTCCTGGACCTGAAGTTCTCCCAGCACTTCCAGACATGTGCCATGTCACGGGCTGCCACCCCCTCCATGTTGATGGCAGCCACGATGTCCTTCCAGATCCTCTTTCATCCTTCATTGTCGGCACGTGATGTTCCGAAGAGGGCATCATAATGCACAAGGACTTGCTCCACCAGGATACCAACTTCCTCTCGGCACTGAAGCTGGTAGCCCTCTGCCTCTCTGGCTGGGGGTTGCCAGTGGTCTCTGATGGTGTTTCCCCCTACATGGCAACCCCAGAGGCAGGTGTGGGTGGGCAACTGGGTCCTGGTGCTGGTCTGTGAAGCAATGGAACTTCAGTCGGGAGTCTTCTGTTCCAGCAGGGGTGGTCACAGCAACTGGACCCCTGCAGCTGGCTGACATGCAGGCACCGAATAGCAGGGCATGTGGCCAGCAGGCAGGCAGCCAGCAGCAGATGGCTGGTGGGAGTCAGCTCGGGGATCTGGGGGGCGGTAATTCGGCCTTCTGGGCATGAGCATGGTCTTCCGTTTGTTGTGGCATGGCCAGCTTGATACGGAGTGATTTGGCACGTGAAAAAATAGCACATCAGCGTGTAATTTGAGGAAAGGCCCTTAGCGTGTAAGCACGTCTGTGACGTAACACGTGCAGTCGTTTCCCTCAGCGTGAGTTAAAGGTGAGCGGGGCCAGCAGTTCGCTGTACGTGCCTTTCGTGGAGACCGACGTGTGTTGCTACTTCTGGTTGTTTCGCACGCCACACATCTTCACAGCGGATCAAGGACTTATCTCTTTTTTTGGCGGGGGTATTGGCTATGCATGTTTTTCATTATCACTCTAGTCTGACGGTGAGTTGCACACACTATTTTTCCCACGGCGGATGCCCCTGTGTATCGCGTACCCGTTTTCGAGGTCATAGTAGCCTGCATGTCCTACACGTATGTGTTTTTTCATGTCCCTGGGTGCCACCGCGTACTGCGGGAGGTTGATTCCACATATGTGGGCTACCGGGGGTTGCGTGCACGGTTTTACTGCAGTTTTGGGGGGCCTGAGCGTTGCGTGACCCTTCACTTTATCAACGGGGTCATATACAGCCTTGCAGGTGCACAGGGGTGCTGTTAACATCTTGTATCCCACCCCCTTCACGGCAATTGCCCAGGACAATTGTTGTGTACACCTCCCATTGGCACTACTCCATCTGTGCCGGCACTACTCCATCTGTGCCATAGTTGGGAGGCCATGAAAGGTGAGGGGTGCCTCAGCTAGGCGTACTCCACGTGGCAGGCATGGTCAGGGATGTGGCCTGGATGACCAGGGAGTAGGGGGCTCCAGGGTATCCAGGGTGGCCGCAGAGGGCGAAGAGGCAGGGGTGTGCCACTTTGGCACCATGTTGTGCCACATGTTGGTGCAGTCATGCCACCACCCCTGTGGTTAAGGGAGATGCAGCTCTTGCATCTGCCATGTGACCCGGCAGTCCGTTTCATCGACTGCCATGGGCCCAAGGGTAGTGGTAGCTGCAGGTGCAGCTGTGGACACCACCAACCAGGCTCAGGGTAGGCCAGCGCATGCTGCGTTGGCACCAAAAGAGTCCCTGGATGATTTCGAGGATTTCAGGAGGCACAGGATAAGTGCACGCAGGGCTGCCCGGACCGAGGCACATGTCCCTGGGGCAGTATTGTCATCTGCTGCCCCGAGCAGCGGGGTGTCGGCAAGTGCATGGGCAGATGCATCCGACACCACCCAATTGTGAGTCTACCACCCAGGACAGTCCCGGTCAGTGACCTTGGCACAGCAGATGTTGCTGCGCAGGGTCAAGTCAGGGGCACCCAGCAGCCACCGATGCAAGTCAGTGCTTCCATTCTTGTTCCACCTGCCACTCCCTTGGTTCAATCCACCAGCGCCACTGCCCATACTGATCAGGGCAGCAATCGCCACTCAGGGTCCGGACCACTGTCCAAGAGGATGAAGGTTGCACCTGCAGTAGAGGCTGGGACCCCAGACACAGCTCCGGCCTCTGGCACGTCGAGGAAGAAGCCTTTCTGCGTGCAGGAACTGGACTTCCTTGTGGACTACGTGTGAGACCACAACCGTGATATGCTAGTGGGGCCGAATTATCACACTGCGGCTGCCCATCGTATGTCCCACTGGAACCAAGTTGCAGATTGTGTGAGTGCATTTGGACATGAGGTGCGCACAGCTCAAGAGCGCAAAAACCGTTGGGATGACCTCCGAAGCAGTGCTAAGGCGAAGCGTGCCTCCAATTATGCCGTGACTGGGTTGACTGGCGGTGGGCCACCAACTCAGGAGGAAGACCTCACTTTGCACGAGTCAGTCGTTGCGGGGTTCTTACCGGCAGGATTGGTCGAAGGAGTGGGAGAGATGCAGGACTTAGATGCCCCGTCCAGTGAGTATTGTCGCGTGTTTGTCCAGACCATGTGAGTTTTGCTTCTGTAATGTGTTGTGCTTGACTGCCACTACATGTCATGTGTACATGGTTCTCATGTGCGAGTCATGCAATGCTTCACTGATGCGTGCCTGCAGTGCAGCATGCTGGACCTGTAGAGCAGATGGGGCTGTCCTCATCACGACACTTGCACCCTACTCATATGCTAGTCACCCGGCTGCCCCCACCGGTCCATGTTCCAGCTCACTGGCCCTTCTGCATGTAGCCTGGGGTGTCTTTCCTCTCAGCACTATGACTATGTCATTGCATGACTGACATGTATATGTGTTCTGCCTGCATGCGGCTACTCCACGTAGGCATGCTCCCTTGCCCCTCCACCCCACTGCACTCTAATTTCACCATGGCACTGGTGTGTATCATGTTGGAGTACTCAATGGCCTGTTCAAGGCTCCTGTGTACATGCACACTTCCCCCAGCCAACCTGCCAGACACATACAGTGGGGCACATCCTTTGTCCTTGATGCAGGGTGTCTCATTTGGACTGTCCAGATGGCAGATGCTCCGCAGGGACATGAGTGCCCATTCATGCTCCATGTGCATTCCATGCATGTCCCTATGTGTCCTTGACTGGATGAGCATTGTAGTACATGTCCAGGATGACCTACATTTCATGGCATTTGATCATCCATTCCATGCCCACTGTGCCTCAGTCCTGCATCACGCACATGTTTAGGGTGTCACAGTCTGTGTGGGGCACAGGCCTCCCCTGTTTCAGGCCCCCGGACTCTGGTCAACTGTTGTAGTGGCTTCTGCACACATGGGTGTACTACTGAGGGTTCATCATGTGTCCTGCTTACTGTCCGATTATCATCTGCTGTGTTGTCAGTTGACTCAGATGATGCAATTGACGCTAGTCAACACTGTCTACCAATACACAGGTCTCTGGTCACCCTTTCGCTGCCATGCAATGCCTCCCTGCATTTTCACTTGGGTGGTGGGGGAAGGGGGTTTGCTTGTAGCCATGCAACCCATTGCATGCACATTGCACATGATGCCTGAACTTGCCCTTACACTGCCTTCACGTTTATTGATAGACATCATAATTTACTAGTTCATGTAGATAGTGGGTAACGTACACATGTTCTGCACTGCACCAACCCACTTCTGAGCCGTGTTACACCGTTCTACATGCCTACTCACTGATGCAATGTCAAAGTGACCTGGCATGTATGGTCAGATTTTTATCCCTTCTCTGTCATGAATGCCACGGGCACAGGTGCATCCTGTGACACATGCACTCAGTAATGGAACTCCCTAGTGGTTGTTTAGCAAAGTTGATTGGTCAATCAGTGGCCTATACCAACGGGCATAGGGCGCAGATTGAATGCAGCCTGCCAATTGGGTTGTAATGACTGTGGAGCTGCCTTCACGTGGGTATGTGTACACTTCCACATACATCAAAGCAAGCAGCGTTGTAGCTGCTTGCTTTGCTTTATTGGATGCTGTTCATGTTCACAATACAGGTGTATGGGGAAAGAGGTGTTTTTAAAATATTTCACATGTACAGACGCAAGCAGCTTCAACGCTGTGTAGTGCAACATTGCGACTACTCACTTATGTGTGTGTGAAAGTGTTCATTTACACATGTGTCTTCCACAGCTTTTTTGTTGACTGACTAATATGAAGTTGATTGACGTTCATGCTGGTGAGATTTCTGCATTGCACACGTTATGTTCAACTGGCATAATCCGAAGGTGCACTGTTGTGCAGTATGTGTACACCCAGGCCCACTTAGCTAATATGGTGGTGCCTGGCCGTAGAGTTTTTACACAAGGAATGATGGAATAAGGCACATTCAGGCCCAGAGGGGTGTTGTGGAGGCTTCATGTCCTGCAGCTCAGACCGAACTGAGCGTTATGGTCCCTCATGCCTGGTTGCAGGCCCTTGCTTTGCTTGGGACATTCACTATATCAACATGGCCCATGCCACCCGGTACGGGCCGAGCTGCAGATGGATGGAGCTATTTTGGTGATGATGGTTTAGTGATGCATGTGTACATGCATATTACATGTGTCATTGTGTGTTTGGATTCACTTGCAGCAGTGGTCAATTTGCAGTTCAGACATGCTTATGGCATGTGCCATCTCTTTGTTGCCATCTGTCTTTACTGCCTGTGACATGTGCCTGACCAAGGTGGTATCTGATGGAGTTCATATACTACTTTTTGTACTTGTGTAGGCTTTGCTATTCATACACATCCATTTCTGCTTTTGGGATGTCTTTGCATATCAGGGCCACTGGATGCATGCCAGGTTCTCATTTGTGTGTGATATGACTGCTTCATGTGTTGGCTGTCAATGTGATGTCTATGTGTGTGTGGATTATGTGCTTCTGACATGTTTACTCATGTTTGTTTTTTTCCCCTTTTCAGATGATGACGCAATGGAGCCAGAGGATGGTTTTGTCATGCCAGGCACAGGGTTGCTATCACACCAGCAATCCAGCACAAGTGGGGGTTGTGGGGTGGTAGACCACGAGAACCCACTTGTGTTCCTAACCATCGTGTCTAGGGTTGGCAATGAGTCTATCCCGAATGATCACTCTGACGACAATGTCGAGTTGGATGTGTGTCGGGTCCATTCGTCAACTGTGAGTGGTTCTGATGTGGATGCTCCTCTGTCAGCGACACCTGGACTGAGGGGCCAGACAGTGGTGGGACCTCTGCCTGTGGTGGATCGGGACGCAGGGTCACACTACACACCAGTTGCTGATATGCCTGGGGCATCACGTCAACAGAGGAATGTAGTCCTGTAGCCGCGGGCGGTGCCAACCCAACAAGGACGGCGGCTCCTTGGGCCCCGCAATTGTCAAGCCCAACAATGCGGTCGCCGCACGCCACCGAGCTATACTCAGTGGGAGCAAGCCATGGTTGCCAATTCCGAACAACAGGGGGCAGCAATTGATAATATCGCTCAGATCATGGAGCGTGTGGCCGAATCCTTGCTCTCACCTTCTAGGCAGGTGGATCTCCAGCAGCGGGACGCACAGTCCATGGCCTGCTCGCTCAGGCTGGGCATGGCGGCCTTAGACAGGGCATGCCGAGCTGAAATGGTATCTCTGCGTCAAGCAATTGCTGGTCATGCAGAGGCACACAGGGAGCCCCTGAGGGAAGATCATGCTTCCCTCCAAGCTACTCTGGGTGTGCTCTTGATGTCCCAGAGGAAGCAGACAGAGAAGAGGTTGGAGCAGCTGGAGAATATACTCTTGGCTGAGCTATGTGCTTGCCGGGAGGTGTACCAGATGTCCAGCCAGGCCATGCTGGAAGAACTCTGTGTTACACGTGTTACCTTGCAAGAGGAAGCACGCGTATCACGCAAGGTTCTGCATGCTGACCTACGTGTCATCGCTGCACAGAACCAGGCTCACCCGTCCTGCAGACTTGCTGCCGACGAGGGGCAAGCTGCGCATAGGTGTGGTCAGGGTACTGTGCCACGTCAACCTTTTGAGCAAGAGGATGAGGAGGCTGACGACTTATCTCCCACACAGGTCAGGCTGTGCAGGCGTTGAGCCCATGGAGGTTTTTTTGTTGTTGATCTCAACATCATTGCATGTGGGTGTTGAGGTGCACACTGTACCTCCCTTCCCGTGTGCACCCCCCTCGGGTCATATGTGGCCATTTTTTATTTTTATAGTTAGTTTAATTAGTTAATATAGTTTAACATTGCTGGTCTATTGTGCATTGAGGTGACGGTGTGGTGCTTTGTGGCTTTTGAAGGCATCCACTGTCTGTTCCAGCTCGGCCCTTCAAGCTTGTCTAGTGTATGTGTTTGCAGCTTGGGGTCCTGACTCACATATGCCACTCCTGCTTCCCTTATGCATGGGCTCGCAAGGATGGTTCGGTGTTACAACCATTTACACAAGGGCATTGGACTTTCGTCATATCTGTGGCCTGCCTGCTGCTGTACTACTTGTGTTAACACCCCATAGTGAGGATTAAGTAGGTTTTCTCCACGGCATGTCTGCAATCAATTTTTGTGGTACATAATTGATATGTCCATTTATTGATGTTGATTGTGATATATGTTCTTTTATTGCCTGTATATGTGCTTGATGCACTTCATGCTGTAGACAGTAGCCTGAACCCTTTGGCTGTCAAAATCACACTGATGGTGGGAGGAGTTTGGTTGTAGGTCTCAAACATGGCCCAGTGACAACCAGCATGAAGACACACACACATGGAACTTTCCAGCCTTATTAATAGCTTTTATGCCCTTTCTGCAGGAAAATGAGCCCCCAGACTACCTTTCCCAGCAGACACGGGCCAAGAACTACGGAAACCTGGCCACGTTGGGTGGTGCACACGTGCGCATGCGTGCGCAAGCATAAGCACAGGGCTTGTGCTCAGACGTCCGACAGAAGGAGACGTGTTTCCAGGAGCTCCAAGCAAGGTGAGCAGCACAAGGGGCCACACCCCAGCCAACCTTCCACCAGGCCCCTTGCACATGCATGCTGAGTAGCGCCAGTGCTGGGGAGCTTGGCCAGGCATTGAGGAAGAAGCGCACAGTACAGCTAACACGCATTGAGGAACAAATTCCAAGTAGCTTTACAAGTTGTCTGGGGCACACGCAGGGGATTGTCGCCCATATTCTCGAGTCCCCCCTGCTCCATAGAAGCTGAGTTATTAGAGCAGTAGCGTTCTTAGCCAGAATCTAATACAGCACACGGGGGCACCCAGCGAGGCACAGACGCAAATGCAGTACCTATCATTTGCATGTGCAAATTGCCAAGGTGCACTACCTCTTGAAATCCTTGGCTGCATGAACACGACTTGTACTGAAGTTGCACCTCGCCATACGCGTCTTGAAGCTCACCCAGGGACCATTCTATCATGTGTGATTCTTGACAAATTGGTCTTCCCTTTACCACGCAGCCCTGTGCGTCTGCCTTACTGCATCGACAGTGTATGAACCATCACAGGGCAAGCTAAAGTATACGAACAAATCAGCAGACAAGAGTGTTTGTTTGTGGAAAAGTCACTTAGTTTGAGGCATAAATGGTGTTGTGTGTGTGGTGAAAACACACACAGATTAGTAACTCACGCTCTCTTTGCAGCATTGAACTGCTCCTGTTACCGGATCTGAGAGTGCGCAGGCAGGAAGCCAGCACTCACCCCATAGACAAGTATCTCTTTGGCTTGCATTTGACTCATTTTGTACAATGTGCATGAAGAACATGGTTTCTCTGATTGAGTATGTGTTATTGTCAATAGCTGCATTTTGTATTTTGCCTACTTTCCCTTGCCTATCCAACTCCCCTCTCCTGCCCCTTTTTCCGGTTATCCTGAATACCAATGCCTATCCAAACAACGGATCCCTGACCCTCTTTCCCCGCCGGGGTCTCGGAGGCCTGTGTAAGTTTTACCTTGCAGGTGCCCAGACCACGGAGGGGGTGGTTGGTTCGTGCGCCTGGAGACCGGAGCTGTGACACTACCCATCAGTTGTTGCATCCTCATTGTACATTGTGTACTAAAAATGGTACCCATCCTGTTGAACCATTGTTGAACTGTGCTACCGTGGTTGTTCTATCATTCTGCTTGGACATGTGCTTGGACATTTTCTGCGACTTCAGGTCATCTACTGGAGACTCTTCCAGGGTTTTTTGGTGGCTACAGGCTTTTTCCCTGGTTTGGGGGTTTTGCTACTTGGTGTTCTCTGTGATTTGGTATTTTTACCAGTTAAGGTGGCCTCTGAGGGGGCTGGACCCTATTTACACGCAAGGTGGAACATGGAGACCAAGGGGTAGGGGGATCCTGAAGTCAGGTAGACTAGAAGGAAGAAGGCTACAGACCCCAGAAACAGTTGTTCAGAAGGTCATGGTGATGTGTGAATGAGGGAGGGCCTTTTGTTGTTGGACAGTAAGCTTGGGCTACAGTGTTTGGACACTCTCTGACATTTTCATTGTTGGGATACTATGTACGTGATGTGTTCTGCTGGTCAATGGCTGTTCCTGTGTTGTGTTTACTTTTCAGGTGTCGGGATTGTTGTGGTTTGACATGCCGGGGTGTACACATGGGCAATGTTCACATGTGATGTGTACAGGACACTGAGGGTCACTTGATTTCACATGAATATATTGTGTGCATGTCCCTAGTGACACACACACTTACACAATGCTCCACCACACATACAACCACCCTTCCATGCCCACACGAGCAAACAGATTGCCTTCTCTGGCACGCTGTGTCCCTGCAGCGCATGATCAATTACCATTTGGGGATCATGTACATGCGTCAATAGGTTATTTTTGTTGCGTGTCCTTTTTATGTGATGCTCAAGGTGTATCCCCAACACAATGGCTGCTCACTGTGCTGTGTGCTGAGCAGTGTGTTGCAGGAGACACACACAGCACACGGGTTAGGGATTAGCATATTTGGTTGGCCAATGTGCACGAGAACAGGCATCAGTCTTTTGTTGATCTACAACTGGTGTCAAGCATTTGTGTATGACTTGGTATGTGTGGGAGGTTGTTGGTGAGTCATTTCATCTGATTCCATGTCAGGCGTGATTGTCTCAGGCCTCTTTCCATTTATCACATGTTACTTTGTATGTAATTGGACATGTGTTGGGCTTTTGCTGTTGCATGCCATGTCATGGCGTGGCAGACAAGGGTGATGTGGGTTGGGAGGGTTTGGGTGACATACCAGTGATTGTCATGGCTTGTTTTGCAAGGGGTGGTGTGATACACACCTTGCATGTGTTCCTTTTGGTCACACAGGATTGCTTATGTTTAGGTAGGTAGGGATGCACACAATGTAGCACTTCCGTGGCAACATTCTCAGGGTGGTAAGGTTGTGACGGTTGACTGTCTCTTTGTCATCATCGATTGTCACCTGGTATGTGCCAGGCCTGTGTGCACTCCGCAGGGGTGGGAGTTTAGGTGAAACATGTGGCCCCAAGCTGGGTCTGGGCTGCCTCGCCACGTGCCCTTTCCCCTCCCATGGGCAGCGCCTGTGCATGTGGTTGGGGATGTGGAGGTACCACCATGTCCACCGGTACGTCCCGCCGTGTTGCAACATTGTGCAGGACACATGCTGCCACAATGATCCTGAACACTACTGGGGGTGCATATAGTAGCTGTCCTCCAGAGCGGTCAAGGGAGTGGAAGCGTGACTTGAGCACTCCGAATGTGCGCTCCACTATGCTCTTGGTTGCAATATAGGCAGCGTTGTATTTTACCTGGGGTGGTGTGGTGGGTTCCGGATTGGCGTCATCATGTGATTGCTCAGAGGGTAGGCACTGTCCCCTGGGGAGGTGATAATGGTTGTGATTAGTTGGGTTTGTGTATATGTATGTGTGTGACATGCATGCATGTGCACAGGCATTTGTACTCACCTAGGAGCCATGTGTCGCCATGCTTCCCAGCTTCCAGGGCCCGGCTCAGGGCAGACATTCTGTATATGAAACTGTCATGGGTAGAGCCAGGGTAGTTTGCATAGGCAGAGGTGATGATTCCCTTGGCATCGCATACAACCTGCACGTTGATGGAATGCCAGTGCTTGCCGTTTCGATAGATGTGCTCAGTGGCCCTAGTTGGACATGGGTGCAATCTATGGCACCAAGCACTTTGGGGAAGTGTGCCACCCTGTGAAAGTCTTGGACCATGGGCTGCCTTTCTGCGGGTGTTCTGGGCATGTATATGTGCCTGCGGACTGAGGGGCGCGCAGTCATGATTGCCAACACCTGGTGTAAGCAGCATGACTGCGTGGCCTGTGAGACACCCCGACTATGGCAGTTGTCTGCTGAAATCACCCAGTGGCTAAAAAATGCAGGACATTGAGCACCTTCTCCAAGGGACTCAATGCTTGGGAGCACAGGGTGGGTGATGTAAGGTCATCTTCCCACTCCCTGACCAGGTCTAGGATCATACGAGGAGGAAACCTATACCTACCATTGTCCTGGTCGTCAGGCATCCCAAAAAGGCTGGTCCGGTTAAAAAAATGCGGGGCTTGGCTATTCTCCTCCTCCTGCGTTGTCCCACGATCAGTTCTGCGACAAATGGGGCATTCATCTTAGCTGTATATACGTGTTTGTTGTTTGCGTGCACTTTTATACTGTGCGCATGGACGCTTCCGCCTGCCTTTGTGTGGTGGATGTGTTGACGCCTGTGCGTGTCTTTTGCCATGCGCAGGTTTCCCGTGTTCGATTCCATGACTACGTGTTGTTCGCGTGCGTGTGGGCGTTCTGTGTATTTCCCTGCAGTACTTCCCCAGATACACCTTCTTTTTAATGCGTTGTTCCCCATTCCGCGTGTTCCGCCCCCTTTTTGGTGTGTGCGCTAACGTTGTGCGCTTTTGCTGTGCGCATCGCGCACAGCATTCAGGATTTTGCAATGACGTGTGTGCGCCATGCACGGATTTGGCGCACACCCCGGGGTAAACACGCACAGGGCCTTCCATGAATCGCACGCGTGCGCGTGCGCATGCTTTTTCATGCTTGCGCCACCTTGCGCCACGATTTTCGGCGCACATTTGTTCCATGAATCAGCCCTTAAATTGGGTTTCCAGGAGGGAAATGTGTCTATTAGAAGATGGCAGTTAGTGGAGATATCTGTCACGTGGCTGGGGGAAATTTGCTAATTGTTGCATGCCTTGTTATTCCTGGGGACAGGCTTCCCGTGGAAATGCAATGTGTTTCATTTCACAGTAAAACCAAGGCATTGTGGAAATTAAATAACTTTTATTGCCAACCTGTAAAGTAGGGATGGGTGAACTGATTCAAAACAATGGAGGCTCAAATTGGGAAAACGATAAAACCATTGGGAGGTGAGGCTCAAAATGTTTTGAAACTTTCAAATAGGAAATTGGGCCACTTGTATAGACAGAGTATTTGAGGATTTAACTCAGATCGAATACAATTCTTTCGTGATACTGAATTCTAGGATACTGGACCAGTATCCTAGAATTCTGTATTACTGGTGGCAAGGAAATAATCAAACAAAGAAATTGAAAAGAACACAATTAGAAAAAGCACGGAGGCCTGGCTTTATTATTTGAGAAATGCACAGATCAACTTTTCCACAATTAACCTGCATTATTCCACATTTGTAATTTAACATATACAACTATATGTACAACCCAAAGTGCCCGGTGGTTGCAAACGTGGTTTGGATGCAACGGCTCTCTAGCTGTGGTGTGGATGCAGGGGCACTCCTGCTGTGGTGGTTCTTAGATACCAACTGAGGAAAATAAATACTAGGATAAAGCAGGCTATATTAAGGAGACAATTTGGTTCTGATTCTGAAAGCGTTTTTCAGTGTGAATTTCCCTTTGCAAAACACTTTGTAAATCGGGCCCAAAGTGTGTTTTCGAGCTGCATATTCAATCAACTACTGTAAAGGTGCTGGTGGAAGACACAGCGATTGAGCAGTGCTGGCTGTAGCTGGTGAATCTAGTCTCCAGGCCACAAGCCTTTCACACTTAATGGGCTATCACTTCCGAGGTTTCCAGTGTGAATTATCATGATCACTCTGTGCATACCATTTGCCATGAACACTTACCCCGCACTGGTGGTGGCGTACATAAAAATCCTGAATGAGCCCACCATTGATCTCAGATTTAATAAATACATATTCTTTCACGTGTGAAATCGGCGAAAAGTTACTGGGCCTCATTACGACCCTGGCGCTAAAGGGTTAACGGTGCCGTAAAAGGCTGCGGCGCCGTTAACCCATTAGCGCCTTACTACGAGGTCCCTTTGCGGGACCCGACCTGAACGGCTGGTCTAGACCAGCCATTAAAGTAGGGACCCACAAAGAGACCTTGGTGCTAAGTACGGTACCGCAATTTGCAGTACCGTACTTAGCGCCTTCCCCAGTCCCACTGAGCCCTATGGGGCAAAAATGGGAATGGGGAAGGGCCAATGTTCAATGGGGAATTACCGCCCCACCAACCTTGGAATGGGGTGGTAATTCCCCATTGCACATTGGCGGACTCGTTACGATACCGGCACCAACCAATAGCCCCATGGTTTAGCGCGAGTATCGTAATGAGGGCCACTGACTGCATCAGGTTTTTGAAGCATATGTATTTATGTACTCCATACCTAATTTACATAACCCCACACGCCTTGCAAAGATGTCTGCACGATTGTGGCCAAGTAACTGTGGTGGTGAAACTTAGCAGGCAGAAGAGAGCAAGAAGCTACCAAAAAAGTGCATAGCACAGTACACACAATGTCAACACTGTGCATCACGGACATTGCAGGTTTCCATCAAATTCTGACACCTCCGTCAGTCATGGCGGGGTTTGTAGTGCCAATGGCCATTGCAGAATGTTACGGTGGAAACACATTCTGTGCGTTTTTGTTTGTGGAGTACAGTAGGAGAACCGGGGTCTGATTCACAGTGTTTTCCATGGCATTGCACCATTATAAAAAGCTTCTGTGAATCAGGTCCATGGAGTTGTGCATGGTCTATGAAAGTAGATTCTAACATTTTTTGCAGGAGCTGTTTCATTGGGAAACATACATGGGCATATAGGCAATACAGAGCACTTCATGCTGATTGACAGTGGAGGCCCTCACATGTCTTTCAGCATTAGTTTGTCAATAGAGCACACTCTCTCCATTCACACATACAAAGGCACTGACATCAATTCTGCTAAGGTACAAATAAAAGCAAAAATCTGCAACTTCCCTGGTTAATAAGGATAGTTGCCTCGCCAGTAGTCGAAGTGACCTAGGGCAGTTGGGAGCGGCGCTGCTCTACTTTAAAAAAAAAAAGTTTTACGGTTCTGATAATTTTATTTTTAAAAGAAACCGTTCCGGAATGGTTTAAAAGTGTAGGAAGAAGATGAAACTTGCACTTTAAGTGCACTACACTGAAAGTTCCCTTAAAAAGCAGGTTGCATGTGTTTGGGGGGTTGGATTGTGTTTGAGACGGGGCATGGTGATGGGGTTTGTGGGGAGAAGGTATAGGTCAGCAGGGAACATAGTTCCACTACTTCTTTTCGCACACTTCGACCACTGACTGTGGCAGCGAAAGGAGTGCTCCTGAAATTGTCAAACTGCATGTCAGAACAGCTGAAATCAACCGCCATAGAGCTGGCATATCAATTTCATCAAGAAAAGGTCTTTAACGTTTAAGCCTATTGCCTGTGCAATGACTGTCCGTCTGCTGGTTGCCTTTCTAGCCTTTAATTGGCTACACATTGTTCACAGAAAGCTGGCAGATCCGAGGTATTCACAACGCAAATACATACGACATGGATACATCAGAAATATGTAGCATAGCATATTGATAGCACAGCTGATCTCCTAGCGGCTCAGATGCATAATCATATTTACACTTCTCTGATAATCTGCATTCAAGCATGCACATTTCCCCAAAGCTGTCAAACCACGACTAAGAAAATCTTCACTTTACAGTGAAAAACATTATCATTTGAAGTCGCACGTTGATGTATTCACACTGCTCTTTGAAAGATTAGAACCATGTTTAAGGTCGGCACAACAACTAGTAGAATGCAATATTGCATTTGCCAAACAAAATGGCACCAGTATTTGTGAAACAAAGCTATCCATGAAATCATTCTCAGAAGCCCTACTTCACAGCAATGGATCTACTCACCAAAATACGTCTCTAAAATATGTATTGAGGCTCTTGTGCAACATTACTGGATACCACTGATGATCACACTTTATGGAAACCTTTTCTGCCAATAAAAACAAACTCTCCTGACTCCACATTTCAGAAGAGTGAGCTTTGCACATATAACCACAACATGTTGATAAAACACTGCAAGGGACATTGAAAACAAACCTAAAATACTGCAATGCCTCCAAAAGAAAACACATTAAGCACAAGGGGCAAACAAGGACATGAATCAGCAACTGCACTAGACCATAAATCAACAACCGAGGCACTACCTTTACATTTTTATTGATACTGAGGCTTAAGCAAGGCGTGCACATTGTCATAATGAGTCAGTGGGGAATTATAGTGGACGGGGCATTACATACTCAAACAATGAATACCACATGTTGTTTTGACAACCCACAGAAGAGCTGCCCAATCAACAGCTCCCCCCCTCCACAAAGAGGAGACAAATGACAGCCACATGTATTGGGTAAAGCGCCATGATTTCATTCGAAAACGTCCAAAATGCAAAAAGCTACAAATGCCCTCAAAAGAAAGTTTAAGCAGAAACCCACGAGTTTTACATATGTATAATCAAAGCAATTGTAAGCTGACGTTTCCAAGTCCATAATGTGAAATACCTTTCAGAAAGGAGAGGAAAACACAGAAACATACCCCAAAGATTGGAACATTCATGTATAGGAAATTCAAGGGGGCAATCTAACAGGCGTGCAAAGGTTGCACCTTTATAGTTCTCATGGTAAATTATATGCCATTTGATACATTTGTTGGAAGGAATGCATTACTTCTGCTAGTTATTATTGTGTCCCCATAACCCAATTTGGAGCAAATAGAGGTTCTTACCTCTGTTTCCCCCTGAATCATCCCTGTCATTGCGTTAGGGACACCTGATTTTCTTCACAGGCTAACCACGTAACCTGTGTGCATATCTTCCACTTCAAGAATAAATATCTATCTACTACTCCCCAATAACCAAGCTTTCTTTGAGTGTTTTCTGCTTCTAGTGCCCTCTTGTTTTTTGTTTGTTGAATAGGTGGCATGCTAGCAAGTGTCTGGTGTTGGGAGGCGGCGCAATTTCACGTGGGGAGCCGAAGCTTCCATGGTGGAATTTGGCAGTATCACTTTATTTGGTGGAATTTGTCAGTAGCCATTTAAGGCCAGGGAAGGGGAGTTTACCTCCTCTCCCCATCACACAGCAAATTACACTTGAGAAGTGGGAGCATGGATGCAGGGAGGGATAGAGCCCTCCATGATCAACATAAGGATGCTGCAAGAACTGCTATGTCAAGACTCTACTGAAAGGGCAGGATGAGAAAGCTTAAAATGGTGTGTATTAGAGGCGTTGCTGGGGGGCTAGGGGGGCTATAGCCCCTGGTCTTTTGGTTGTAGCCCCGGATAGAATCTCAGGAGCTACAGTCAAAAGGCTAGCTAGCCCCCAGTCCCAACAGTTCCGACATCAGCGTAGCCCCAGGTCTTTTCCACACTTAGCAACACCCCTGGTGTGTATATTTGAGAGCAGGCCAACGTGGACGGGTCTATGCATTTATCCTCATGAGCTACAAAGAGAAGGGGGGACTAACAGTACCCACACACCACACGTCTGCAAATAGGAATCAGAGAAACCAACAGCATCTTTAGTATCATCCTAAGTGAGTATTAATAACAGTGCTCTGTGCTGGTGTATGGTATCCCTAGTATGTAATGCTTTTGGCTACAGGAATAGGGGTAACACAACGTTTCAGAACCACAATATTTGGATACCCTTTGTGTTACACAGAGGTATCAGGTTTCTTATGTGGCTCACAGTTGAGGTAGAGTAAAAATCCTATTTTCAGATTAAATTCAAGCATTCTGTGCAACAAGGTTAAGTCATGCAGAGAAGAACCCTTCTCTTCATCCTCAAACTTTGTGGTGCTTCTCCACCCATTCCTCTGATGAAAAATTCACAATTCTCTGAAGTAGACCAGGAATGAAGGTCACTCGTCTGTGAGTACCTGCCGAGCATAGTAGGAGTGCACTGCACTCTCAAACTGAAGGCTGTAGGTTGATGCTCCAGGCCTGTCACCACAACAAGGTAACGTACATGTTCTGCATCTCTTGTTTGGTAGAAAGGGGATTGTGGCACCCTTAAGTTGTTTGTTCCCAGAGGTTAGCCTGTACCTGAACCACATGGTATTATACCTCCCACAGGTTATACTTCAATCTGATCTGTTAAAGGACTTGCTGCTGCCAGTTCCCTTAACAATCATGAATGCTCTGAGTGAGAAGGGGAGGAGGAGTGGGTGATCAGTTGTCTCCTTCCCCCCTTCAACACTCTAATGCTAAAAATGGATGCAACTTGTTGAGGAAGGGAAGCTCAACTTCCTGCATTCATTACTCAGAACTGGGCTTGGGCAGGGGGTAGAGGGGAAGGGCGTCGAGAGTGATGAGGGTCTGCACTCTTCCATATGAGGGGAATTTCTAGCAGTCATGAGGCTTTCTTATCTTTTCCTTTGGTTATCAGGATTCTAGAGACTGGTTTGATGACATTTTGGTTTCTGGACTGGTAGACTCTCATGAAGTCCAGATCCCGTTCTTAAATCACCTTGGGAAGGTCTCTGGGATCTGGCTCGTGGTGGGACATATTCCATCACTGGAGGACACATACACACCTATTCTAAGCAGCATATTTCCCTTCCTGAAGCGACTCTTTAATTTTCAGATTGCTAACAACCTCTGAGCAACCATCCTATCCAGTTCTCTATAAGATATCTGGGTCTAGGTTTTCCCTCTTAAAGGAGGGCTACACCCATATGTTTAAATCAAGCATGCGCAATGACATCTACATTGCACCATATATCGATGATTTAAATTATTTATTTCGGTCATCCTTAACTTATATTTTGCAAAATGAATATTTGCGAACCACACCGGTCCCCAACCACATCTTGTGATAATCTAATCTGCTGCGTGGTCTCCCTAAGGTTAAGTGCCCTGGGGGCAATACATTATAGCATGCACCCGTGTATCTGGTGTCAGCAGCTGAGAGCATTATGCAATGCCCCTTTTCATGATGTTAGCGCAGGATGGAGACAAACGCCTCTGTGTTTATATAACAAAATGCTTTCCCATACTTTGTGTTATACTACTACTAGCTCCCTAATTAGCCCACAACACAACAAGGTGTTTCCGCTTCTATAAAGTGCTCTTCTCTATGGGCTTCCAATTCATTTATTGCGCCTTGAGTAATGGTTTATTATGCAATTATGTCTCTATTGATGCATTATTGGCACCATAGGCTTCTTTGTTATTTTATTATTTTTTGTAATATATCATTTTCTAAAAAAGAGTTACTTCTCTAACTTTTACTTTATGTTTTCTGAAATTACACTGCTAAAATAAAGTGTATTTGCAAATATAGTTTCCGTTTTTGAATAAAAATGTCTACTGTTCTTTTTGGTTTGGTTTCCTTCTTCACTTATCATGTCTGCTATTCAGGGGTTCATGGATGGACCGGAATACACAGACGAGCAAATGTTTGCGAGGCACAGCCATCAAGCAGCAAATGTTGGAGATGACTGCTAGCAGGGGCAACGATTCACCAGATCCTGAATTGCAACGAATGGAAGACGATTCCACTTGTGGTACCTGCCATCACTATCACTAGATTCCAACATTGATCGAAAATACCTGTTGCTGTGAAAACTCTGCTTGTATGTATTCCATATCAGAAGAGGATGTACCGCTGCTAAACATAGCTCAGAAAACATACTTCCGGACAGTGGGCCTCAATCATTCTGTACTTAGAAAGCTGATGCTGCTTTTCCACAAACTTCATGGTACCGTTCGTCCTCTTGTTCCGCGCAATGAGTGAGTATCGTGGCTATCCCTTTTACAGAATAACCTTTATATACATTGCTTTCAAATTACTGCACAATGCATATGTTTATCACCCTAAATTTTTCTCTATATTTGATATGTCAAATGTACTCTTTTTAGGTATCGTCAACCAATCAATGTTCCTATTTTACTTTTTGAAAAAGTGTACAATGTTTTTTTACAAAAAGCTAAACTACAAATAATCGATGTATTTTTAAAATACTCCTTTAGATACTGTCCGGCATATATTTTAATGGAATTTAATTGTAATTGTTTATATTTTTTCAAACTATTTGTGCTGAACTAATTGTAATCAATATTTGTATTGCTGCATGGCTCTAGCAGACTATCCTTTTTAAAAAGATTGAAAAAATATATTCCAGTTCCTTCTACTCAACAACTTCTCTTATTTTCTCTCATGGTACAGGCATATTGCCTATGGACTCCATATGTGTTGGATTAATGGATGATTGGAATTAGACCTGCATGTGCTGTTCAAGCCACACAGCAGGAGTTTCCCAGCGATTCCGGTGTATGCACTGAATCTGTCCCAAAACAGCCACATTAAACTCAATTCAACATATAGTTTTATGTGTTCATCCACATTTTCTTTAAGTGATACATTTTGTCCAATTAAACATGTTCAATAAAATGGTTCTAAAAATATTTTCATTAAACGATTTTGTATTTCAATTGTTGATATTTGTGTTATTCTTTCAAATTAATTTACTTACTAGCAACTTACATTAACCCAATCCTGTTGATTGATACTCAGTTATCCAAAATCTATACTTTTTTTATCTTACACCAATGTATAAATGGATATGTGATATGACAAAGAAAAACCATATGAATCCTATTTGAGATCACAATGCTTATGGGCCTCTTCTTTTCCAATGCGTAATGATCACCTCACTGATAGTACACTGCAAGAGGTCACAGTAATGAATGAACTGTGTCAGATTATAAGGCCACACCATATAGGCATTGTATTGTGTTTCTAAATAAACTATTTTTGAATTAGAAAGATCAATAGATGATCACAATCATAAATGTAATGTTGAAGGCATGCAACCCAGACCACATGCAAGGCAATTAAGAGTTGGCCATGTTTATATTTTATATTCAGTGAAAAAAACTTTGTTAAAGGGATGTTATGGTTAAGTTGCGCTACTAAAAACCTATGAAATTCAGTGAAAAAACTTTGTTAAAGGGATGTTATGGTTCCAAGTAAAACCGAAAAACCCTTGAAATTCGCCAGTTAAGATAAGCTAAGCAACCATAACTCGCGCCACCACCGTGCACTGCTAAGACTAACACCCAGGACATCAAAGATGACATCACAAATGTCATTGATGACATCACTGATGACATCACATGTCTGGCTCACTATTTTTTCTTTTGCTGACATATCTAGGCCACATGGTTTTCTTCAGTAACAGTCAGAAACTAAGAATTTTATTTTATTTGTAGATGTATCCTTCTAGTAGGTTCTTAAAGTAATTCCCTTAGAGTACAGTCACATCATATGAAACATATACATATGGGAAAACACAAGCTTGAAAGACAGCAATCCTTTTTGTGCATAAAGATAATCACTAGACTTATGAGCACTTTCTGATAGTTCTGTTTTTTTTTTATGGCTGTACTTTCCCTGTATATGGTCATATTTGTATACATTGTACTCACACTACTTTCCTTAGGGTCCAATCACATCAAGTGATACATATACATAGGGTAAATAGCAGCTTTGAAACAGAGCAATCATTTATTTGCATGAAACTAATCAGTTAAGTTATGAATTGTTTCTGCTACTACTTGTGCTTTTTTGCTAACTTCACTTTCCCTCTATAAACTCATATTGGTATGTGTTCTTGTGTCTTTGTGTTTTGTCTATAGTAATGCAATTATGTAATACATGGGTTTTATTAGCTACTTATTACATATTTCACAGTACACAAAAATCTATTAAGAAAACAATTATCATTTCATTATTCAACATATTAACATTACGAATATCATACCTTCATCTTGTACGCTGCACACAATGTTATGTTTCTGTATGAGTAGCTTAGTATACTAGATAGAACCCCATAATAGGATGCTATTTATATCAATGCATCGTTCAATGCACTTATTAGGGTATATTTCTTGCAATGATTCTTGACACTTTTTTCGCAACATAATAAGAATCCCTTCTACACATATTTCATGAGAAGTACATACACATGTGATGTCATCGTGATGTCATCAATGACATTTGTGATGTCATCTTTGATGTCCTGGGTGTTAGTCTTAGCAGTGCACGGTGGTGGCACGAGTTATGGTTGCTTAGCTTACCATAACTGGCGAATTTCAAGGGTTTTTCGGTTTTACTTGGAACCATAACGTCCCTTTAACAAAGTTTTTTCACTGAATTTCATAGGTTTTTAGTAGCGCAACTTAACCATAACGTCCCTTTAACAAAGTTTTTTTCACTGAATTTCATAGGTTTTTAGTAGCGCAACTTAACCATAACGTCCCTTTAACAAAGTTTTTTCACTGAATTTCATAGTTTTTTAGTAGCACAACTTAACAATAATGACTTGACTTTATATACATGTCATATGGAACTGACTAGATCTCTTCTTATAAACTTGATGTCCGCGAACTTATTTAATGTTCGGAGAACAGTACCACTACCTAAAAACTGTGGGGGGGTTGGGGGGGGTATGTTTGATTGTTATATCATAATATAGGAACATTTAACAAATTCAAGAAGCAGCACACAAACACATTATATATAGTAATACATAAGAAATGTAACCCATATATGTAACACACTAACCATTCATTTAAATACAATATGTTCTGAAATGGAATATACCACAAGAAGATAAATTGGCTTCCAACATAATTACCTCATAGACACAACAGAACTGAGAACAAGATCAGACCCACTGAATACATAGGACTTATCTTACCAGAAATAGTAAGTGTACTTCATTTTACTCATATATTTATAAACTTTCTGTATTAGATTAAAAAATATATTATCTTTTTTTTTTCTCACAGAAATGTCTAGTACTCTGGAATGGCAAGAGGACAATTTCCCACATGAATTAATGTCACAAGATAGTGAAACTAATGGTAAACACTTTATAATATAAACCATTTATTTATTATTTTTTTTATATACATTTAACATATATATTATTTTTTTGTACAGAGCATACCAAAATAGAAAAAAACTTCAGAAAACCCTGTTATGGATAACAGTCTTCACAATATAGAAGAAAAAATGGATGTATTGTTGGATAATTTTAATAATTTACAAACTTTTGTAGAAAATCATTTCAAACCAAAAACCTTGTACCATTGCCCCACATGTACTTGTCCCTCCTCACCATATCCCTTATCCCCAAACCCTCTCCATAATCCAAAACGTTTTGATGAGACTTCGATCCCTTCTTCACCTAATACCAATCATGTTGAAACCCCAAATTCTCCTGTTTTTGTTTCTGTTTCTGCCTCATCTTCTCTGTCAAAAATTATTAATATATGTTAAATAAAGTTTAATTTTTATATTGAATTGTGAATAGTTTCCGTTTTTTTTTTTTTAAAACAATAAAAGTGTCCGCGGACAGTGCGAGTGTTCTGAAATGTTCGTACATAAACGAAAATTGGAGGTGTCCTGAAGAACACCACACCTGTTCGTACTGTTCGCTAGCAAGTTGAAACTGTTCTAAGAACACAAGTGTTGTCCTGAAATGTTCGTAAAGAAACAAAAATTAAAGAGCACTATATCTGTCCGTAATGTTCGCTATCAACTTAAAACTGTCCTAAGAACACAATTGGTGTCCTGAAATGTTTGTAAATAAATGTTCGTAGTGTTCGCTAGCAACATGAAACTGTACTGAGAACACACGTGGTGTCCTGAATTGTTCGTAAACAAACAAAAATTAATGTGTCCTAAAGAACACTATACCTGTCCGGTACTGTTCTCTAGCAAGTTCAAACTGTTCTAAGAATGCTATTGGTGCCCTGAAATGTTCGTACGTAAACGAAAATGGAGGTGTCCTGAAGAACACTATACCTGTTCGTAGTGTTTGCTACCCAATTGAAACTGTTCTAAGAACACAATTGGTGTCCTGAAATGTTCGTACATAAACGAAATTACACGTGTCCTGAAGAACACTATATCTGTCCTTACTGTTCGCTACCAAGTTTAAACTGTTCTAAGAACACACGCGGTGTCCTGAAATGTTCGTTTCACGTGAGACGCACTTTTAATTACTTCAGAACCCGAACAGTGTCCGTAGGACATCAATGCGAATGCGCTAACCAATCTCCGTGCACTTGGTGTCCTGCGGACAGGCGCTTCCTTCGCAGACTAGTTCGCGAACGGATCATATGACCGCGCCCACGCTCATCGTGTGTCCTGAAATGCGGACACTGTTCGTGTCCCCGAACAATTTAAAAGTACATTTTCAGTTAATCCATAATATTTTTCAATAAAATCTCACCATGGCACAAGTCCCACATAGCAATCTTGAGTTTCTATATACCTTTTGAAACTTTCTGATCCTTTTTTTGTGTTCGATCTGTCCATGGACAGTACGCATGTCCGCGAACCGCGCACAAGCACCCATATAAAAGACCACGCCCAAGAGCTTATTCCCATTGTGTTTCTGGCTATTCTTCAGAACACAGTGATTTTTGCTGCCACCTGCAGACTACACCATCATCGAGATGGCATCCTTGGCTGCGGAACTGCCACTTGGTGCTGCACCTGCTTCAGCATCACCCTCACCCCCTCCACCACCACCACCTCCCCAAGGGCCTGAAGATGGGAACAGGAGTGAGGATGCGGAGGAGGAAGAAGAGGATGATGAGAATGAGGTAGAGGAAAACCCTACTACCCGCACTAGGCGTGAGTCTTGGGTGTGGCGGTTATTTACCATTCATGGTAATGTTCCTAAGGCTCGTGCAAACCGTGTTACCTGCAATGAGTGCAAAATGATACTCAGTCGCGGGAAGCACATTAGGTACAGCTTTGGGACCACTACTATGAAGCGACACCTGAGGTCATTTCACGCTGGGGCTATTTGCTGGGTTGTACCTTGCGAAGAACGTAGTAGGTTGATTTCCTCAACTTCATCCTCTGTTTCTGATCCTGTCACCACAAGGACCACCTCTGTGGGACAGCGTCTTCCTCAAGCTGCCTCACAGGCCATACAGAATGCTGATGACCCTTACCTTCGAGGGTCACAGTTGTATGTATGTACTGTGACACAGTACTCTGCAGGGGGGAGCGACTTCGTAGTGCTTTTGAGACTATCGTCTCAGAGCACGAGAAGACCTGCTCGCTACCCAAATAAAACCCACCCTACATCTTCCTCTCTCAGCTCGCCCTTTCTTATCCCTGTGGTTGGTGTCCCCCCCTTTACCCTCCTTTACCCTCCTCTCCTAGTGTGTCGTGTCTGAAAAACCAAAAAAAATACAAAATTACAAAAATAAAAAAAAATAAGGCTCTTTTCAGAGCCGCCTTTCCCAGTTAAAAAATAGAAGTGAAAATAAATGAAGCAGGGCTCTTTGTATTTTTTAGAAGTCCGCGGGCAGTTCGCGAACATTAAAAAAATTGGGTTGCTACTCCATCACAAACATTGTAATTTTCTCTGGAAAGAAGTGGTGGCTCTGAAAAGAGCCTTTGGGTGGTGTTTGTAAGTCAAAAATTGTAAATGCTTAACATCTACTTCAAAATCGTTGTTGTAATTCCAAAAAAGGTTGCAATGCATTTTGTACATTTCTCAGAAAAATCTGATTGCCAGCATAAGTAAGATGGACTCCATCTCTGCGAAAAATGTATGTACTACAAAACATAATATTTTCATTGTGAAAAGAAGACATGCCAAAATCTCTTAGAAAGCCACAAACAGCCTTATTAACATTGCGCCTTGCTTTTTCCATTTGTGGACCAAATGAAGAAGAAAGTAGCCACATTTGTCTCTGCGCAATCCGTGAAAATATCACTTGAGAATTAGGAAACATGTCCATAACCTTCCTAAGTCCTTCTTTCATAGCAAATTGCAAAAAAATTCCAGTCACATGTCCTAAACTGTTCCCTCCACAATGAATTACAATTATGTCTGGATGTTGCTCTGTCTCCAAAGTAGCACAGAGACGTAGCAAGTCCAACCACTTCATTCCACGTACTCCATGCCAGTGTACTTCCACATGTGGGAATCCAAGATCTACAGCTACTCCACAGCTTTCTGCATGCACCTTCAACCAATGTATCCACGAATCTCCTAAAATCCAAACAATCTGTTTTCTGAAACACACAGCCATAGCTATCTTTTGTTCTCTCAGCAAAAAGAGTATCTGAGAAAATCTCTCCTGGCACAACACACCCACCAAACTTTCCTGACCAATCCCTTTTAGTGCTTATTCTCATTTGCATGACTTCTGAACCCAAAAATCCCCGGATGTAACTCCCGATGTCCGCGAACTACCGCCATGTCCGCGGACATATCGTAACATGAACAGCCCTTCTACCATTTCCACTACACTCTCTCTGCCATTCCCTCGTTGGATGTACCTCAAAAATCACATGACCATGCACCAATCACATTCAAGACCTCTACATCTAACTGCATCATCATAGATCAGCACTGCAAATGTACTCTGAATCTCTCTGAGTACAAGTGTCATATCATTGGCAAGCAGCATCTACCAGAAATACTGTACAAGTCTTCAAGATTTCTACTTGCAGCTCTATGCATATCCATATGCATGAACACAAACTTCAGGTATGCATATTTTCTGTATAGTAGATGAACACATTTTCAAACAGACTTTTACCTTGTAAAATCTGTAAAATGAATTTACTGTACTTTTTTCAATTTCCTAAAATCAACTATCACTTATAAACCTTTATACTATTTACTTTCTTTATACACACACTCAAATCATGTTAAACTAACATTTTTTAAATGAAATATATAGACTACATATATTCAAACAAAATTGCATGCAAACACAATCTATGTTTAAACCTTTATAAAAATATAAAGTGTTCTTAATCATTTGGAAGGAGTGTTTGGTACTGTGCACGTCGGCTCCTCTGACTGCTATTTACTTACGAACGCAGCACTGCGAGCGCTGCTCTTGCTGCCTGGCATCTTCCTGGAGGGGGCGGGGCCTACCATCATCACGTGACGGATCACGTGATCTCCTCACTCCTCATATTGCCGGCACTACCGCCCTTGCGGCGTGTTCTTAATCATTTGGAAGGAGTGTTTGGTACTGTGCACGTCGGCTCCTCTGACTGCTATTTACTTACGAACGCAGCACTGCGAGCGCTGCTCTTGCTGCCTGGCCGCTTCCTGGAGGGGGCGGGGCCTACCATCATCACGTGACAGATCACGTGATCTCCTCACTCCTCATATTGCCGGCACTACCGCCCTTGCGGCGTGTTCTTAATCATTTGGAAGGAGTGTTTGGTACTGTGCACGTCGGCTCCTCTGACTGCTATTTACTTACGAACGCAGCACTGCGAGCGCTGCTCTTGCTGCCTGGCCACTTCCTGGAGGGGGCGGGGCCTACCATCATTACGTGACGGATCACGTGATCTCCTCACTCCTCATATTGCCGGCACTACCGCCCTTGCGGCGTGTTCTTAATCATTTGGAAGGAGTGTTTGGTACTGTGCACGTCGGCTCCTCTGACTGCTATTTACTTACGAACGCAGCACTGCGAGCACTGCTCTTGCTGCCTGGCCGCTTCCTGGAGGGGGCGGGGCCTACCATCATCATGTGACGGATCACGTGATCTCCTCACTCCTCATATTGCCGGCACTACCGCCCTTGCGGCGTTAAGCCCTGGAGGCAGTAAGGGCTGGAGCCGCTGTTTGGCTGTTCGGCTGTGAGTACTGTGGTCTACGTCCATCTTAAGCTACCAGGGAACGGGGTGGAGAGTGGGACTCTGGCAGCTCCATTAGCCGCCGGGCGTTCCCAACCCTGCAACTAACTCATTTCCCAATTGTGGATATATTAGATGTTTTTAAACTGACGTAACCAGAATTATATCAGAGGTTGCGAGCTGTTTTTCCCTCCGGTTTTAACGTAAATACATTCCTTTTGGTACTACTATAGTATAGAAGGTCTTGGTTTTTATATTAGTCCTGTTCCCAGCCTTTTTTATAAAAAAAAAAAAAAATTTTGGGTGTTTCGCACTTTAGAGGCTACGAGCTGTTCTTCCCTCAGGGTGTTCTTTTTCTCTTCTCTAATATCTTTTAATACTTCTCTTTTCTGGTCTCCTTTCTTTTTTATAATATGCCCGCACTCAGAAGCGGGTTTGAAACTGCTGAGAGTCAAGCTATTAAGTTAGCAGAGGACCAATCAGGCTCTCTGACTCATCGTGAGGCGCTTAATAGTATTGACCACATTGAAAATATGGCTGCCTCGATTTCATTGGTTGAGAATATCAATGAAAATTCAAATATTAGAGCGGAAGGGAGCCCGAAGGGACATCCCACCATAGATCCTGCAATTTTGAATGTTGTAACGTTGACTGAAGCAAATGTGGACATACCAGACATAGAGGATATGGGGGCAAATAGGGACATACCAGACTCTAGACAGGAACTCACAGATGAGGAATGTCTTCAACAAAGTCGAATTGATACTAAAAGGGTAGTCAGGTACCATGCGTCCACCCCTCTTCAGAAGAGGATCATTACTGGGAAATTACAGACAGGAGATAAACAATGCTTGGAGTCTCTGATATGGAAGGGGAAACAACCCGGTGGAACTCTGCAATTCACCCATATTTCGCCGGCAACATTTATTTTTGGGAAGGATAATAATGATAAGGTGCAGAAGTACCTCGATTCTCCTCAGTCGGGGAGCTCTAAGCAGGCGGGTGGGAGAGACCAATCTAAAGAGACCCCCATCTGCTCTAAGTATAATCTCAACCAGCCCATTGGCGAGAGTGATTTGGATGATTCCTTTTTTACTACGGCAGATGCTACAGGTCATCTGCTGAAAGAAATAGTTGATTTAGAGATACCAGTAGGTAGATTTTTGTCCAAAGACAAGGGGTTGAGGAGCTTATCAGAGGGTGCGCCACTTGATACACTCTCACAAAATAGAAACACGCCTTCAATGTGGAAACAACAAGAGGGTAAACATCTATCCCCTATTAGACCGATCATAAAGACACTTATACCATCCATACACTGTAAGGCTAGGCATACCCAAACAGATATGGAAAGGAATGACTTGCCCATAACTGTAGATAAAGCTATCGATCTTCAGCAAACTATATTGGAAAATCTTGGGGTAGCCGAAGATAAACAGGAGTCTCCGGGTCTGAGAAGGGAGGAGAAAGGAGATCACCTGATACCACTTTTATCCAATCTACACATTAGTTTGAACTTGGCCTTGAAAACCCTAGGTGAATCCCAAGAGACGATTGGGTGCTCTTTGGTAGGACAACAAGCGGCTTTCAACCAATTGGTGACTTGTCTGGCTTTCTTAGAGGGTATAGTGGAGGTTAAGAACCTTAACGAACAGACTACTAAAGAAAAGAGTCTATCTGAAAAATACAGAGAGGAACTAGATTCTAGGTTAATGACCATGGACGCTAAGATTACTACTCTGTTGGAAGTTATGCTGACAGGAGATCGCCCCACCACGTCAAATATGGTGGCAGAGGATCGAGCCTCCTGGGGAATAGGAGATAATAAAATCAATAACGAAAACTATGGGAAGGAACTATGCTGTCCAGATAGTCCTTCGGTCCTTCTGGATGCCATAATTATGGCAACAGAAGGGCCCATTCAGGAACAGGACAGCGAAAAGTCCAGCGCTCAGATGCAGGTGAGAGAAACGATTAAAGAGGGGGAATGTTTAAACATTAGTAGTGAGGGCTCAATAATCTCCCAACATAATTCTTCAAAAAAAGGACAAAAATGTAAACAAAAGACAAATTACAGAGAGGAACAATTAGCAGTTCAGGTATTAGAAATAGGTTCTAATATGAATAATGAGGTACCTGCTCCAGTTATTAGCTCGAACTACGATATAAATGAGATGCCCCAATCCCCTGTCGGTAGACGAAAAAAGACAAAAAAGCAGTCTATGATGCCCAAAAAAAGCAAAAATATGCCTAATACAAAATTTAAAGGCAGAAATGCGAATCTTAAAGGTATTAGAAATATCCCATCTCAGGAAGAGCCTGATGACAGGGGGAACCACAAGGTATCTAATAAAGAAGATGGTCAGGTTTGGGGGGAACCTAGTATTAAAGACTCCCTGCCCAGGGGGGAAATCAATACTGACCTAAATACGGAGGAGAATAATATACTAAAAGTTGATCTGGAGCGCATACAAACTAAACAAACAAAGATGACAGCCTTCGGTAAAATAATTAGTACCAAACATGCTAGAACATCCGTAGGTACACAACAAATTGGGCACCCTATTACTTCTCAAGAAATTCCAGCAGTAGCATCTCCCAGTACTTCCCCCTTACAAGGACCGATGATGTCAGTTGAGAAGGGGACTGAATTTACTAGTAATAATACGAGAGATACCCTCCAAGATACATACCTATCCAAAACCCAAGAATCTCAAGGAAAGGCTGTGTTTAAATCTAGTACTGACCATATAATGAAGCAATCGAGTCTGGTCGAGCACCCTATAAAGATCGGTACAGGGAAGATACTGGGTTGGATCAATAATAATGATACAGATTCACAGGTTTACTTAAATAGAACTTACCTTTTAAGTCTGTTTAAAAAGATTCCCTTATTACGAGCAATAACAACTGATGACATAGATTCCATCTCTCTACCCAATCATAATAACCATTGTATAGTAGGTTGTTTTCATTCAGCGATGGTAGCAGATATGGTACGTGCTCAAGAAAAGAATCTCAACTCTTTGGGTTATGATCTAACTACTCTAGCAGATGACAAAGAGGTTGATAAGTTTCTCCAATATAAGGAAACAGATAACAACCAAATTCAACAAACCTCACAATCAAGCAATAATAAATTAGAAAACTTGCGTCCAGGGTTGGCACTAATTTCCAGCCTTCTAAACAGTGGCCAGGATTGGTCATGGTTACAGCCAGCACTTAAAACCTTGGAGACATTCAGACAAGATAGCGGGCGCTCCTAACAGTTCTAATATAGATGTGATTTCCTGGAATTCATGCGGGGGAGCTCACCTTGATATGTTTTTGAATAAAAGGGATAACTATGTGCGCCCCCGTATTTATTTTTTTCAGGAAACCATGATGTTGTCTGATATACATATAGAAGGTTTCTATACTTTTTCTTCTTTAGCATCGCGTGGACCGTTGGGGAGACCTAGTGGTGGTCTGATTATTGCTATTGATCGTAATCTGGGGTTGTATGGGGAGGTGATCTTTAGGAGTGAGTGGCTTTTGGGCATCATTCTCACTTCAGAGCATAGGGTTGAACCGATTCTCTTGCTGAATCTTTATTGGAACCCGTTAAAAGTGGCGATGGATGAAGTGGAAGATACTCTGAATATGATTCTGGGAGGATGGTTCGAGAAAGGGTTTGGCAATCGCATTATCTTGGGAGGGGATTTCAACTCGGCCTGCGCCGAGGGCTCCTCACTAAATGAAAGGGGGGTGATTCCCAGACTGTTCCCTCCACATATTAAAAGAGGCATACGGTGGGATAATTATCTCGATCATTGGGACCTGGGTCTTTTAGATCATGCTTGGGATTGGGACTTACCGAAATTTACTTGGAAAAGAGGAAGTAATAAGTCTAGAATCGACTTTTTCTATGTTTCAAATAGCTGGAAGCAAGCTTGTGGAAAGTTGACACTCATGGAGGTGGAATTGGGTGATCATATTCCCTTATGTTTTTCTCTTTACATTCCAAATGTGGGTAATTATATTAATCCCTCGCTATGTGGTCTAAAGGCTGGAAATAATGGGAGAAGGGTTGTATGGAATAAGAAAATAATTATGAAATTTAATAACCTGGTTTTGGGTCTCCTTTCCAGAAGGTCGCCTCATATTACTAGTGGTGAAGATTTAGATCTGGGAGGATTCTACTACAATACTATATTGTCATGTGTCTATAAAATTAGTAGCACCAGCGATAGGGAGGCCACAAAACCTAGGATGAGGGTGGGTGACCCCAGAATCCAAACCTCTAAGCGTAACAAATATAGTGAAATCAAAGCTTTGAAGAAAATGCCCATTCCCTTCTCCGAATTTCAGCTTAAAAAGAAAAAAATTATATTGAAACATAAAAATCTGATCAAATCACTGAGAATGGATCAATATTATGAAGCACACCAATTGATGATGCACAATCTTTGTAAGGGCAGAGATGTTAAATTTTGGGCAACTATTAATTCTATGCTTTTGCCTGCAAAAGACAAACTTGATTGCCCGATCCAAGCAGAAGTGTGGAGTGCTTTTTATAAGCAAAAGTTTGCTTTACCTGTTGACCTCACAAGAGTACAGGACCTGGATTTAGGTCCCCCCGTGGTGGAAGACTGTGGGTGGGATTTAGAGGACATCAAATGGGCCATTAACAAACTTAAACCTTCTAGAGCACCCGGCCCGGATGGCATTCCACCGTTCGTCATAAAGACATCCCCTGGAATATGGGCCGATTTGCTCAAACCAATATTTGATGATATTTTCAAAAACCATACTATTCCTAAAACCTGGGCCCAGAGTATTATTGTCCCTATATTTAAAAAAGGGGACATCCTTAATCCCCAGAATTATAGACCTATAGCCCTTTTAGATGCAGCTAGTAAGGTCTTTGGCATTCTTCTTTTAAGGGATATTAATAAATTTACTAGAAGGAATGTCTGCTTCAGTAAATTTCAGGTTGGCTTTAGAGAAGGTTTGGGAACAGACTTGAACGGAAATATTTTGGCTCACTTAAGAGACACAGTCCATCAAACTAAAATGGGTGAAGTCTACATGGCTTCCTTGGATCTCTCTAACGCCTTTGACGGGGTCATTAGAGATAGATTGTGGTCCCAAATGTTAGCAATGAATTTTCCACGCAAGACTGTCCAACTCTTGGCTCTATTACATAGAAACACCTCTGTCAGGGTGCGCTTATCCTATGAAGGCTCCCTTTCTGATCCCATTGAGACTGAGGTGGGGGATAAGCAGGGCTGTTCACTTGCACCCACGCTCTTCAACCTGTACGTCAGCGATGTGGAGGATATGTGGCAGGGTCCTTCCATCGCTCCCGTTAGGATGGGAAGTTTGGTTATTGAGTGGATGGCCTTTGCGGATGATTTCATTCTTTTCGATCCGACCCCACGGGGTCTTCGTAGAAGGATGGATATTTTCTACCAATATGCTATGATGAATAATCTTTCCCCCAATGCATCTGAATCTCGAACGATTGTAATCTCTAAGAAGAGAGTTGTCAAATCTTATGCTTGGAAGATGGGCGACAACCCTGTGGAACAAGTGCAGGCTATAACATATTTGGGCTATAATTTCTCTAACAACTCTAGTCTAAAGAGGTGGAAATTGGGTCTCGCAGAAAAAGCATCTAAATTAAAAACTCAAATGAAATTTTTGAGGGTTCGAGTATGTAAATTTTCGCTCCTACCCATTAGACGATTCTACCTAGCTAAATGTGAGCCGGTTCTCTTATATGGTCTGGATATCTGTACCAAGGATATGAGTTCCTACTTAAATGTGCTTCAGGGAAAACTATGGAAGGAAGTAATGGGCCTTTCCTTGGCAATCCCTAATGCCATTATCCGGCACGAATTATGTCTTGTCTCACTTAAAGCCAGATATTTGTGGAGACAGCTTTCCTTTTTTAGAAAAATGAACGATCCTCTTAAGAACACCCTTTATGAGTTGTTGAATAGGGTGATTAAATCTGGGTCAGTTCAATCAATCAAGGGATTTAGTGACAGAATGAACTCTCTGCTATCTATTTTGGGCTCTAGTTTAGACGACTTGGTGCAACGACCCGGCCTGGTTAAGAAATTGTTATTCAAGGCGGATTGGGTGGATACAGTCAATAAAATAGAGTCCTATGCAACTTATAAAGAATATGCTAAATTTATACATGCAAGGGAATGTATCCCCATCTACTTACTTAGATTCCCCTGCTACAGGGTGAGAACCACATTTATGCGTTTCAGACTCAATCAGATGCCGACCCTAGAAAGAATTCATTATTGTATACATAAAGAAAAGGTGCCTAATTATACTTTACTTACATGTCGTTTCTGTGGAGAAACGGACATGCTAGAAACTCTCAAGCACCTCGTCTTAACATGTGTCCATTTTGGGTCGAAACGAGCTCTATTCCTCACCGACAGATTTGATGAGGATTTAGAAATGTCGAAAAATTTGTTCTGGAGTCGCTGTATGTGGGGAGCTAATATATCTCTGATTCTGGCATTGAACTCATTGCTCCAAAATATAATGGAGGAATTGGAAGCCAGAAATAGAGAATTGTTTGTGTAGGTAAAATATAGGATACTAATGGGTAATGATATTAACAAGCGTATAATTACTATGTAATCTGTTTTTAGGGCTGGGAAGGAATTTCTTTAAGAATTTTTTAAGAATTTTTTTAAGAATTTTGTATAATGATGATGTCTTTGATGCTTTAGATGAAATTTCTTGCTGTGTTTCTTCTTTTGTATGATACGATAACCATCTTTTGTGTCAGTGTGTTCATACATGCTTATGTATTGGTAGTATGAAAGGTAACAATGTGTTTTCTTTTTCCTATTTCTTCGCTTGTGGCATATGTTGTATAAGGTTTTATGCAAACTAATAATACAACAATAAAAAAAAAAAAAAATACTTATACAATTTCATATTTTTTGTTTTTATTTATTTATTTACTTAATTACTTTAAATTAGACATGACATTGAGGCGCTATTACCTAGAACAGTTTACTTACAGAAATAGTGGTATTCACTAATATATTATAAATTTCACAAGACATAGTAAAGATATTTTTTTTGCTACAGTTAGTCATTCAATACAATTTGTTCATTAAGAACATATCATATGTACTGAACTGATGCAATGTATCTTATGTAAATAAATTAGTTGAATGGTTTTACAGAAGGCACTGAGGATTTCAATTAAAAAAAACAATATCTAAATTAAAAACAGTGCTATATACAAACAAAGTTACTAATTTGAAGCTTTTACAATTGCAGTGAAGACCAGTTTCCTGAAAAGAAGCAGCTGAATTCGAAAAAGAAAGAAAAACTAAGAAGTTACCTGTTAATTTTAAAAAAAAGTAAGTAAAATATCACCATAATATTTGTAATATTAATCAAATATACTATAACGTTAATACGAGCTATTTCGGTTTCTAAAAATAGAGATTTTGTACCATTTTGTCCAAAAATTTCCATGTATTAAACAGCGATTTACAGCCAGAATGGCCCACAAATTTCTATTTTTGGACACACAAATTACCCAACTGAACCACTACAATTTTCATATTATAGAACAAACAACTGTTTTAATTGTATACATTAGATTTACTATTTGTACTTTTTCACACCACTAGCTTACTTTTTTTTGTCATCTGAACCCCAGTTTAGTAACACATAAATTCAAGAATACCTATCCCTACTAGTTTTAGTTCCCAATGCACAATCACACACCATTACATACATCTTTATCATCTTACTCAAACGCTCATGCACACAGCACACATACATTCCAGAACACCCCAACCCATATCTTCTTTATTTTTTTCAACAGACCCTAAAGAATGCCTACCAAAAGTCAAGTCCATAGAAAGCAACGCAAAAGTAGAGCAAATGAAAATAAAGGTGTCCAACATAAGCATCCATCTCTAGCAGAATTTGTAAAAAAAAATTGAAACAAAACAGCTAATACAATCATTTAGTGAAACACAAGAAGTTTCAAGTACAACTTCGCTTCCTCTATCAAAATGTAAAACAAACCAAAAAACAATGAACAGAAAATCAGCTATCTGTACAGATAAAACTACTTCTTCATATTTTAATATAGTGCAAAGTAAGCATACCAAGAAAAGTATTTTAGCCAAAATATACCCTCACAAAGTCCTTCAAAATCTTATAAAAACAGGAGAGAAATCAGGTTCAAACCTTAAAACCTATCATAGGAAATTAATCTTAGAAGCATTGATGGACAGTGCAATTCTTCTCAAAAGAAATTTATTTATTTTACTGTTAAACAAAATGAAACCACTAACAAAACTAATAACTAAATTACAAAAAAGACTTCTCAATAAGCGAAATATCAACAGAAAGAAGTTCTTAAGTATCACCGGAGGTGAATGGAATCACACTACAAGCACAGAACCTTATTTTAATGAAGAAGCGTACAAACAAAAGCAAACGACTACAATTGCCATACATAGCAGTGGTCGAGGTTATGAAAAAGTGAATAATACCATAATGGAACAAGAAGTACTTGTTACAGAAATATGCCCTGAAAACTTAGAATTACCCCTCCATTCAACTGAATCAGAACGTCTAGTGTACAAATGGCCATGCACGTCAATGTGTAACATTCCCAAACAATGTTTCAAATCTTTACGCCAATTCCTCAATAAATATGTAAAAAGCAAAGACAAAATCAAAATTAAATTACTGCAAAATATAGGTACCTGTCCAGTGCGCAAGTACACAGGACTACAAGGACATTCATTGGCCTGCATTACAGGACCTACTTGTAAAACCACTTTCCATGATATCAAAAGGATATGAACACATCATTCAACTATAAGAAATCTAGTCTATAAACTGTACTATGCTAAAAGTCCTGCTTTAGCACTAGCAAAGTTAAATAACATCCTTCTACATGGTACAGCAAAAGACCTACTTGCGGAAATTCACTATATCCAGAAAAAATATTTTGGAAGTGAAAGCCATTTACAGAATGAAATAGCTTTAAACCAATTAAGCAACAATTCTACACATGGCAACCTTTTGCTAAACACATACAAAAAAAAAATACTAAAATTTAAAAGTACATCAGCTGAAGTACCAAACCATGTATGTGTATGTTGCCGTAGAATTTTTTACAAAAGTAACACAAAAACTGTGGACCTATCATACAAAATACAAGACAATGAAGATTCTAAATGGTTTGAATTAGCTCTCTACCTTGTAGCAGAAAACAAATATGAAATAACTGAGCCCTTAATACTTTGCAGTTATTGCACTACAAAACTTGACAACAACCAAACTCCTTCACGTTCTACCAGTGGTCGAGGTTATGAAAAAGTGAATAATACCATAATGGAACAAGAAGTACTTGTTACAGAAATATGCCCTGAAAACTTAGAAGTTTACCCCTCCATTCAACTGAATCAGAACGTCTAGTGTACAAATGGCCATGCACCTCAATGTGTAACATTCCCAAACAATGTTTCAAATCTTTACGCCAATTCCTCAATAAATATGTAAAAAGCAAAGACAAAATCAAAATTAAATTACTGCAAAATATAGGTACCTGTCCAGTGCGCAAGTACACAGGACTACAAGGACATTCATTGGCCTGCATTACAGGACCTACTTGTAAAACCACTTTCCATGATATCAAAAGGATATGAACACATCATTCAACTATAAGAAATCTAGTCTATAAACTGTACTATGCTAAAAGTCCTGCTTTAGCACTAGCAAAGTTAAATAACATCCTTCTACATGGTACAGCAAAAGACCTACTTGCGGAAATTCACTATATCCAGAAAAAATATTTTGGAAGTGAAAGCCATTTACAGAATGAAATAGCTTTAAACCAATTAAGCAACAATTCTACACATGGCAACCTTTTGCTAAACACATACAAAAAAAAAATACTAAAATTTAAAAGTACATCAGCTGAAGTACCAAACCATGTATGTGTATGTTGCCGTAGAATTTTTTTATAAAAGTAACACAAAAACTGTGGACCTATCATACAAAATACAAGACAATGAAGATTCTAAATGGTTTGAATTAGCTCTCTACCTTGTAGCAGAAAATAAATATGAAATAACTGAGCCCTTAATACTTTGCAGTTATTGCACTACAAAACTTGACAACAACCAAACTCCTTCACGTTCTACCACAATTAATTTGGAATTGTACCCAGTACCAAAACCTCTACAACAACTTAATTTATATGGGAGTATCATAATTCAAACAGTACACCCATTTCAAGCAATAATGCGCCTTCAACCAAAAACAGCAAAATTACCTCCCTCTGAATTGGTAAAAGGCATTTGTGGAAAAGTAGTTTATTTACCATTAAATCTAAAAGAAAATGTGCATATTCTAGGAGTGCAATGTCCAATGCAGCAATCTTTAATTATATTAGTAAATGGAGTACCTACAAAAGACAAAAAAAATATGGCAACAGCTGGTAGATTTATAAAAAAAGTTAGACAAGCCTTCCAATATCTTAAAGAGAATAATGAATATTACAAAGAAATTAATATTGAAGAAAACTTGAAAGATACAACTGAAATAATTCAAGAAACACAAGAAGCTGGTCAATTTGAGCTACGAGATCCTGCTAAAATATCTAATACTTTAGACCATTATACAATTCATCCTTTGCACTGTAATGACACCGTACAAGATGTACTGGAAATGTACCAAATGCGTCAAACAAAAGGATCGCCAATCAGTATATGGGAAAAAAGTATAGAAGCACGTGCTTTTCCTCTACTCTTTTCTACTGGCAAAGGAGGAAGGTATGATGATAGACCTATTCAAATATCAGCTTCAGAATACCGCTCATTACGGATGTATTCTGAAGATCCCAGATTTAGACAAAATGTGGAATACATATTCCACCTACTCTTTGAAAGTGAACTAGCAACTTTATGTTACGGAGTTGCACACCTATTAAAATCAGAATCACACTTTCAAAATATGACAGCTACACAATTATTAGAGAAAGTGCAACAAAAGGATGAGGTTTTACAATCAAATATTACAAATCTATTAGCAAATATGCGTGGTACTAAAGAGTACTGGTTTCGACGTCATGGAGATGTACGTTGTATGATCAGAAACCTTGGCCCACCCACTTGGTTTGTTACATTAAGTTGTGCAGAATATGCATGGGAAGATTTACATGATTTCCTACGCATATCAAATAAAAACAAAACAAACATAGATATTCTAACACCTGGAGAACTTTGTTCTTTGGATCCTGTTAATGTTTCAAGATATGTTCACCATCGCTTCATTGCTATGCTACATTTTATTTGTAATAAAACTGTTCCTCCCCTTGGAGAAGTGCAACACTTCTTTTGGGGAAAAGAATACCAAGCCAGAGGAGCACCACATATCCACATGCTTTTATGGATTAAAGATGCTCCTAAATTTGGTCAAGACAGTGATGCCACTGTTTTACAGTTTATTGAAAAATATGTCACTTGTGAAATTCCATCAGAAGCCACAAATAGTGATCTTCATGCACAAATTTTACAATTTCAAAGACACAAATGTGGAAAATATTGTCGTCGCAAATACAAAAACAAAGGGAAATACTAAACCAAATGCCAATTTTGTTTCCCTAGACCAGTTACAATTACAGGTCAAGTAAACAACCTCATGTCTTCAGTTAGACATAGTGTTAAAGGTAAGTCACCTAAAAATACATATTACATAAAAAGAAAAGAAGAAGAAAAATATATCAATGATTATAATGCAATCATTGCCCACTTATGGAATGCAAACATAGATGTGCAGTACATTGCAGACAATTCTACTGCAGTTGCACAATATGTCACAGCATACTTAACTAAAGCAGAAAAGACAGAGCTCCAAGACCTCTGGAATGACCTGTCATCAGATAAAACAGTATCTCAGAAATTATACAGCTTGGGCATAAAAATACTCACCCATAGAGAATGTGGATCTTATGAAGCAGCTGATCGTTTAACTGGTACTTCATTGTATGGTAAATCTGAAAATATAGTATGGCTAAGTCTTGGTCCAGCTAAATCTAGAAAAAGAGTTCTAAAATCATATGAAGATATAGAAACAATAGCCAAACATGATCCCAACAGCCAAGACATTTTAAAAAACAATTTATTGGACACATATTACCCAAACAGAAGTAATACTTTGGAAAACATGTGTCTATACCAAATACCCCAAAACTACACATACAAAAATAATATGAAACCTGGTGAAAAAAAAGGTAAATATAGAGTGACAGACTGTGAAGGCAGCTTAGTTAAACTCACTAAACCAAATTTAATTAATCATATCAAATTGTCATTGAAGACTCCTCAACATAAAGAAGTATATTACATGTCCCTGCTACAACTCTTCAAACCATGGAGAAAAGAAGAACAATTACTAGATAACTATGACTCATATGAGGATGCTTTCAAAGCAAATGAAAGCACTATAACTGATGTAAACTTTACACAGTACAAAACAATGTTGCACAATGAACAGCAACATGAAAAGAACTCCAAGCCCAACTAGATAAGGATACTCCTGACAGTAGTCAACCTTCTGTAACAGGAAGCCAAGAACCACTGGGAGAACCACTAATAACAAATGAGGCAGAATTAGCTATGTTAGAAGTAGAAAACACCATGTGTCAGTATGAAGATAAGGAAGACCTAACTATACTACAATCAAAACTAAACAATGGGCAAAGTAGCATTTTTCAAGAAGTAACAAAACAAATTGCACATGGTGTAAAACATGAAAATAAAGAATGTTCCTGCCATAATTATAAACCTATACTTCTGTAAGTCAGTGGTGAAGCTGGTTCTGGCAAAACATTCCTAATCAAAATCATTAGTAAGTTCCTTCAACAATTGACAAACAACAAACTGTCAGCTGTTGTCACTGCCCCCACAGGTTTAGCTGCCTACAACATAGGTGGTGTTACATTACACCGATTACTACTATTACCAGTAGAACACCAGAACAAATTAGACTATTACAAACTTTCTGCAGAAGCTGCAATGGAATTACGCAGAATATTGAAACAAATGAAAATGCTACTAATAGATGAAGTGAGCATGGTCTCCAACCTGATGTTAGCTTTGATTCACCTCAGATTACAAGAAGTACTCAAAACAGACTATGAAGAGCTCTTTGCAGGAAAACACATTATTGTTTTTGGAGATCTGCTTCAATTAACACCAGTAAAAGGTGAACCTATGTTAAAAACATTAGGTCACAAATTCTGCTGTAAAACTGTTGGCAGCATTGGAAATGTCAACCTTTGGCAACATTTCCAATACAGAGAATTAACAGAAAACATGCGCCAATCTGCAGATCTAACTTATGCCAACATTTTAAAAAGTTTGAGAGTTGGTATACTTTCTAAAGAAGCAGAAGCAACATTGAAAACCCGGCACATTAATGCACTTTATGGCGATAATGCATGTGCTACAGATGTTATGGGACAATTAGCCCACATAAATGTCAATTGTATGGCCTTAATGCCAACTCTTGCAAGCTGTCTCAAATTCAATGAAATAATGTTAAGTAAAGAAATGCAACCAATAATGGAAATTAGCGCCACAGACAAACTAGATGTACATGGTATGACACTACCCATGTGTGACCAAGCCACAACAAGACTAAATAATTTAGAAAAATCAATCTCAAACAAAGCAGGCTTAGAAAAGATGTTAAAATTATCCTTAAATTGCAGAGTAATGCTTAAACGTAACCTTGACGTGGACCAAGGACTAGTTAATGGAGCACTGGGTACAGTTGTTGGCTTTCAAACATACCCACGTGACAACAAAATTCAGTTTGTCAATATACTCTTTGACAAACTTTCAGAAGTAAAACGGATAGGACGCTCAACAGCTAGATTCCTTCTCTTCAAAGATATGTATGTACGCAGAGAACAATTTTCTCTAACTCTTGCATACGCAGTCAAGATTCATAAATCACAAGGTCTTACCCAGACAAAGCAATGATAGATATTGGTAACACAGTCTTTAAAGAAGGCATGAGCTACGTAAAACTATCACGCTTACGTACACTTGACGGTCTATTTCTAATCAACTTTGATGCAAGTAAAGTAAACGCTGATATTCCTTGCATTTTAGAATATAATAGACTTCGCTCACTATACACTCCCCATCTAAACACATATTCTGTTCCACAAAAACTAAAACGTTGTAAAAGAAAACTAAATCAAACCGAAATGCAACAGGACGTCACTGCAAATCCTCCAAAGAGAGTAAAAGAAACTAATACTTCATCAAGTACCACAAACAAAAAAGAAACAATTAGAGAAAGTAAACCAGGTACTTCTTTAAAGAAGGAAGACAAACTCCAAAAAAAGCAGTTAGATACAGAACTACCTGGACCATTTACATTCTCAAATATAGTTGGTGTAAGTTGCTATGCAAATGTAGCAATGAATATTCTATTTCAATTACCACCAATTGTTGACAACATTTACTTACACAGTACAGACCCTTTGTGTTTGCAAATCTTAGTACTTCACAGAAATGCAGCAAACAATCCTGACAACACATATAGTGTTTTTGGAATAAGACGACAATTGAACTACTGTGCTGGAATGGTGAAATTCACTATAAACTCACAGGAAGAGCCACAAGAATTTCTAATGTACTTACTATTAGTACTGGAAAACAAAAACATACCTATAAATGAAATCTTCCAGATTTCATACATGTGGAAACATACATGCATTCTGTGCAACAATGTGACACAAGAAGACATTCCCAATGAACGCTTCATATATATATCAATACCAAATTGTGAATCCATTCCATTTCAGCAACTTGTACAAAATGCAAACCATGGTAGATTATGCTCTACCGGCAATTCAGATAATCGCTCCACGTTAGTAATACAAACACATAGTAAATACGTAATACTAATGCTTCTACGTTACAATGCAGATTGTACCAAAAACAACTGCAAGCTGACTGGATTCACACATAGTCAAATATCACTTGGTAAGAAAACCTTCACAACAATAGGTATAATCTACCACGCAGGAGCCACAACCAATTCAGGGCACTACACGGCATATATAAAAAAGAAATGTGGATGGTTTGAATGTAATGATAGCACCATTACTCTAAAGCAGAGATTACCAGCAAATCTTACAAACGCTTATTTGATGTTCTTAAAACCAAAATTTGATAAATAAACTGTATTTAAACCTTTAAGTAAATTTGTGTTAAAAAAATATAAACTGTTAGAATACTCCAAAAGCTATCTAACTGCTCAAAGATTCTACAACAACTAATCAGATAAATGAATATCACTAAATTAGACCACAAAATACACAGTTAGAATACGCCAATTGGTATCTAACTGTCCCAAAATTATAAATTTGTGTTAAAATAATATAAACTGTTAGAATACTCCAAAAGCTATCTAACAGCTCAAAGATTCTACAACAACTAATCAGATAAATGAATACCACTAAATTAGGCCAAACAATACACAGTTAGAATACGCCAATTGGTATCTAACTGTCCCAAAATTTAACAATATCCAAATAGATAAATCAAAACCACTAAAATATATTAAAAAAATAGACAGTTAGAATACGCCAATTGGTATCTAACAGCTCCAAAATTTTATAATATCAAAACAAATGAAGAATCTGTTACTGCTCCAAAAAAAATACAACAAAGCAAAGTATAAAGCATTAGCCAGAAACAACAAGTGAACACTGAAAACAAACAAACAAATAAACTGTAGCATAACAGAAAAAGGTTTTTTTTTTAATCCAACATGGATTTGTTTTTCTCCCACAGACCCAATGATTTTAGCAACAAATACAGAAACTGAGCAAATTGCACAGTACTCTGATTTGTACTCTACTAAATATGAGGGTCGGAAAAAAATAAAAGTATATTGCTTATACAATGTAATAAGTCATTACAAAATACTAATACTAACATGCTATTTTCTTTTATCACAGACATGAAGAAGAAAAACATGGACTCCCATTACTAGACCAAACAGTAAGTATACAATAATAAGGACAACCATAGCAGCATATCACATCCATAGTATCTAATACCTTTGTTCCTTATACATTTGTTTTTCACCCAAAGTTATAAGCAAATATGAATGTGATATGCTGCGGTGGTTGTTGCTAGGGCATACAGTCTTGGGTGCATGGCCAAATGGCCATGCACCCAAGACTCTATGCCCTGGCAACAACCACTGCAGCATTGCACACCAATAGAGTCAAACATTTCAACTATGATCTATGGGAAACTTTTAATGTCCGCGAACAATGTGAGTGTTCTTAGAACACTTTGAACTTGCCAGCGAACAATACGGACACCGTTTTCAGGACACCCCCTACGAACATTTCAGAACAACGCGATAGTTCTTAGAACACTTTCAACTTAACAACGAACAATACGGACAGCGTCCTAAGGACACCCCCTACGAACATTCCAGGACACCGGGAGTGTTCTTAGAAGCGTCTTCAGAACACCCCCATCTTGTTTATTTGCGAACATTTCAGGACACCGCAAGTGTTCTTAGGACACATTCAACTTGACAGAGAACAATACGGACAGCGTCCTCAGGACACCCCCTACGAACATTCCCCGGACACCGCGAGTGTTCTTAGAAGCGTCTTCAGAACACCACCATCTTGTTTATTTGCGAACATTTCAGGACTCCGCGAGTGTTCTTAGGACACATTCAACTTGACAGAGAACAATACGGACAGCGTCCTCAAGACACCCCCTACGAACACTCCCCGGACAACGCGAGTGTTCTTAGAAGCGTCTTCAGAACACCCCCATTTTGTTTATTTGCGAACATTTCAGGACACTGTGGGTGTTCTTAGAACACATTCAACTTGACAGAGAACAATACGGACAGCGTCCTCAGGACACCCCCTACGAACACTCCCCGGACACCGCGAGTGTTCTTAGAACAGTTTCACTTTGCTTGCGAACAAAACGCACACATATTGAGTCCTTAGAACACCCCCCCGTCAGTTTATTTAGAACATTTCAGAACACCCGTGATGTCCGCAAACAAATCGAACACAAAAAGAACGTCTAACACATAAAAAACACAACTTTCCTATCTCATACACTCCCACCCTCCCCAAACACTCCTGCACACCAACACACTCTACAAAATACACATTTTGAACAAAGTTTCACCGCGCTGTCCGCGGACGTCTGCGAATCCAAGATGGCGGGCGCTACCGAAAAATCTGACACGCTTCACGCTCCACGCCGTCCAATCAGCGAACACGTTGCATGTCCGTGAACATCACGCAAGACGATTGGCCAATCAGGACACTGTCCGTGGAGCGAACAGGGAAGTGTGTCCGTGAACCGAACACAGATATCACTAATTTTTTTTTACCTACTTTTTGGTCATTTTAAAAAAAACGACTGGACGGATTTTCACCAAATTTGCAAAAGCACGCATTCGGGACCAAGCCTCTGCTCCTGGTCCAAATTTGGTGGAAATCCGTCCAGCGGTTTGGGCTGTAGGCGCGAGCAAAAATGTTTTCCCATTCAGTCTATGGGAAAAAAAAAGTTTTGGGACCCCCCCTATAACTTTGCCCCCCCTGGATGAATCCTCCCACCAAACTTTGCAAAAAAGTTCAGAGTGACCCAAATACTTTTTTTTGCAAAGTTTGGTGAGGATCCGTCCAGGGAGAGCGAAGTTATAAGACACCCAAAAAGTGCTCTTCCTATGGAAACAGCAACTTAACCATAACTACATGGCCACTACCGTGGCCATGTAATACTTTCTTTATTTTGCTTGCTATGTGCTTCTTGTACATAAATGCCATTACATGACTTCACAATTTAATGTAAGTCATATGTATATATCCTTATTCAACTATATGTTATGGTGCTCAACATTTGTTTTAAACATACAAATTAAACAAATTGGGCCTCATTATGAGTTTGGCGGCGAGGGAAAAAGTGAAGGGAATTTCGTTAATTCCATATTTCCTGCACTGTCAAACTACAAGTTGGACGGAATTACCACTGGCGGTATTACCTAGTGGTAATTACACTCATTTTCGGAGGAAAAGTGGAGGATCTATCTCCAGCTTTAAGTTGGAGGTAAAATCTTTACTTTGCCTCGAAGCGTTGTCAGCATTACCACTATGTACTTCTGCCAGTGGTAATATCACCAAAAAATCCCAACCGATCCTATGAACTCCAGAAAATGGGGATTAACCTTGCCTACCACCACTTGCAATCCTGTGGTAAACCCGCAGGACCAAGTGATATAATGGTAATTTCCATTTGGTGGTATTTTGGCAGATTTACCGATGAGATACCACCAAACTTGTAATGAGGCCCAAAGTGTTTATTAGTGTGAATTAGTGTTACTAATAGGAATACTGATGCAAAAGGTGCCGTATGGATTATTGCAGGTACTTAGTATCATGTTACTAACTTGTCCTATACTTAACTAGGTGATTCTTTGTTTAATTTTCAAAGTTTCAATAGTTATATTATGTTATGTTGATTTATACCGCTCACCACTACCACCCTGGGGCATTCTCCAAGTGCTAAATAGTGATTTGCCAAGTATCAGAAATGCACTTAAAATGAGTGTCATCAAAATATAAATATACAATCACATACATATTATCATGCATTGAATGTATGTCAACACAAGCATATGCTCTTCTGACTTCAGTTTGAGACAACCAAATCCATTGTACTATACACAGGGAATGTGCACAGGTGGTCCTGTAGGAACCGAAGAATGCACTAATTTCAAAATCCATTCACAGTATAAAACAACCAGATGAGGTATCTAAAGCTAATGAAGTTAGACCGCGGTTATAAGCATATGTCACTGGTTCTGTATTTGGACAGAGACATTTCTCCTGACATCATTTTGACACCCTCACCCTTTTCAAGGGCAAGGCTTACTAAAGCTACTCTCTGACAATGTATGTGAAAGACTTGTCATAGATGGTGCGAGAAAGTCCTTACCTCTAAAAATAAGGTATAGCACATAGGTATCTTGCATCAGATGGCTTTGGCCAAATGGCCACTGCAGAGCTGACATCTACTTTGAAGGCTGTCCCAAGGAATGTACATATGTCACGGGTGGCCAGAATTAAATGCAAGGCTCACTGTAATGCTGAATAAGTTGAATTTTGTGCTTGTAACCAATTTCCTAAGTTTAAGTGGCAAGATACCTCTGGGTTATGCTCGCTATATAAATGTTCAAATAAATAAATGCAATAAACACTGTAGCCAACCTTTGAAAATGGACATGGACATTCGGTCATGCAGAATGCAGGAATGTCAATACTTCTGAACATAACGTCCAACACAAATTAATTTTGCATTAGTTGCCATTGGCCAAATGGCCAACATTGACCAGTTGTCTACAGCCAGTACTTTGAAGGCAGTCCCTGGGAAACAACATATGTCAGCAGTGCTTTACTTTGCCATGAACATTTCTCCCCTCATAATTGTGGCACCCTCTCCCCATTGAAATGCAAGGCTTACTTTAGCCAACCTCTGACAATGTGTATGGGCCACTACTTATGGAGGATGCAAGAAAGATCCTTATTCCAAACATCGTGTACAACGGAAAGGGATGTTGCATCAGATGCCATTATATAATGGTCACAGAAGAGCTAATACCTACAGCTAGGACTTTGAAGGCTGTCCCTGGGAATTAGCATATGTCACAAGTGCTGGTGGCCGCCTGCAACCTTTCCCCTCACATCTTCTTGACAACATCACCTGACCGCACATTTAAGTTTTGACATTGTATATTGGCAAATCAATATATTTACAGTGCCCAACAAACACTATCTAACAGAATCTTATCCCATGTCTTATCCCAGTGTACAAAGACAACTTTTAATCCAAAGGAAGACCACTTCTCTGCTTTGCATGACATAAATTATTCTCATGCAGGAATTTGTCTTCAGTTCAGAATCACTCATAAATCTTATGTCTTGTTTCATGTTGTTTTCTATTTCAAATTTCATATTCTTTGTATGATTTCCTCCATCCATACATTTTCTCTTGATCTATAATTGTTTATTATTTCACAATTGCATTTGTATTTTTTCCTTGTAACAATCACATTATTTTCTAGATTCAGCTGCAACTTTCTAATGTATTGTTGTGTCAATCAGTTAAACCCACGCAACTTAATTTTCTTTTTTTAATTTCAGAATTTCATGTGTCTACTAAAATGCCCTCCTAGATTGTTTTTGGATGTCCGAATGTACGAGGACTCCCGATGCAGTGGCATTTTCCAACAATACCTGTTGTTGCTATGATTTTGGTTGATCAACTGTGGCTTTCCAGATTTTGAATTTGGCAGCCGTACCAAGGATGACTCTGTGGTTGTTAAGGGAATTCACTTCCCTGTGTGCATCATGCCTTTTTCGACAGAGATGTTGTATGCATCTTCTTAATTCATCAAAAAGGGTCACCCAAGAATGACTCAAAAGATACTGCCAAATCTTCTTCCCACTGCCTTTCAACATACACCCAGAGATGTCAGTATGAAGTAGAACGGTATTTTTAATTTGTATTCTTCTCACCATTATTATAATATTATGTATCATGTTTCCTGTATTACTCAATAGATACATTCTTTTCAATTTTTAAGGCAAATACTTATACATTTGCGAAACTTAATTTGTTTTCAAAACTTTAAACATTGTTTCTATCTGTTTATTTATTTATTTATTTATTTATTCATTTATGTATTCGCATTTGTTGAGCGCACATCAGACCGAAGGCATCGTGGTGCTTGTTACAGTGCTGCTTATACTTAGTTACATACAGTTCATGTCCGTCGGTGTTACATTGGACGATATTATTCTTTAGTTACATACATGTATTTGAGCAGCCGGAGAACCAAGTGAACAAGGTTAGTTGAAGAGGGCGGTTTTGAGTTTTTTGCGGAAGGAGAAGAGAGGTCAGTGGGCAGGAAGTTCCAAAGCTTAGGTGCGGGGCAGGGGAAGCCTATACCTCCTGCCTTAGTTCTATTGATGTGCGGTATAGTTAGTTGATTAGTGTATTGTGATCTGATCGGTCTGGTGGATTGAGTTCTACATAGTGTGTCAGATAGGTAAGAGGGCGCTGAGAGGTTGATGCATTTATGCGTGGTTGTGAGAATTTTGAAGGAGATACGGTCCTTGACTGGGAACCAGTGAGCTGTCTTCCTGGCTTGTGTGATGTGATCTCTTTTCGGTATGCTGAGGGCTGGTCTAAGAGCGTTGTTTTGAGTTGTTTGGAGCCTAGATAGGTGTTTTATGGAGGTGCCAGCTAGGAGCGCATTACAGTAATCTAGTTTGACTCCTATGGTTGCTCTGGCGATGGAGAGGCAGTTATCCTTAGTTAGGAATAGTTTTATTGCATTGATGAGTTTAGTACTCAGTGCAGAGGCCGAAACTATGGCGCTGACTTGTTTGTCCATAGATAAGGTTGCGTCTATGTGAACCCCCAGTGTTTTGACTGAAGATAAAACTTGGATGATACAGTTATCTATGTTGAAGTTGAGGTACAGCGGGTTGAGGTTGGAAAGTGTGGATTTCTGTCCTAGAATGAGTATTTCGGTCTTGTCCCTGTTCAGGCAGAGGCCATTAGTAGCCATCCACGCTTGTATGGTGGAGTAGATTTGCTGTAAGGTAGCGGCGTCTTGATGATAATTCCCCGTCAGGGGAAGGAGAACCTGCGTGTCGTCAGCGTAATTTGTGTAAGTGATCCCCAGTGCGTCTAGTTTATCAAGGCGTGGTTTGGTAAAAAGATTATAGAGCGTGGGGGCAGTGCAAGAGCCTTGTGGGACACCACAGTGGATTATGGAGAGTGCTGCATGAGCTGTGTTAAAGAACACTTTCATAGCTCTGCTCTCTAGGAAAGAGGTTACCCAAGACGCTGCATCCTTAGAGAAGTGTGCAGCATGCGTCAGATGACTGGTAAGTGTGGTGTGATCTTCCAGATCAAACGCAGCTGAAAGGTCAAGGAGAAAGAGGAGAGTGGGCTTGCCTTTGTCCAGAATGTTGGTGATTTAGTTTTTTAGGTCTAGAAGGGCAGTTTCAGTTCTGTGTCCCTTGCGGAACCCGGATTGTCTTTTTCCTAGGATCACGTTCGATTCAAGGTAAACTTGAATCTGTTTGTGGGCGGCCTTGTCAAGTATTTTCAGGAGTAATGGAACTGTTGTTATGGGTCGGTAGTTTTTGGGGTTAGCAGGGTCTAGCGTTGTTTTTTTTAAGAGAGGGCGCACCCAGGCCTCTTTAAGGCTGTCTGGGACTATGCCCGTTTTGAAAGACGCATTGATGAATGCCGTGAGAAGAGGGGCGAGCGGTTCTGAGCAGTCTTTGATGATTTTAGGGGGGCATACATCACCCTTACATTGTGAAGGTTTGAGGTGTCTTAAGATGTCAATGACCTCTGCTTCGGAGATTTCAGTGAATGCGAATTTGGGCATGTTGCTTGTTTTTACATTTGGTTTTATCTGTGCATGTGTGCTTTGCTTAGGTAAAGTATTGAAGTGGTGGGGTATCTTATTTTGGAGGAGGTTTATTTTTGCAAGCATGGCTGATTGTATGACTGTGCACCATGCCTTGTCTTTGACGATCTCATCAGGGCAAGTAGGTGGTACGGTTAATTCTTTAAAGATACTGAAGAGTTCTTTAGAGTGGGAGTTGGCAGCGGAGATACGGTGGTTGTAGGCTTCAGATTTAGCAAGGAAGATGGCATCTTTATATTTTTTGGCCACGGATTTGAAGTGACCTTTTGTGGTGTCACAGGGGTTACACTTCCAGTTTTTGTGCGCCTGGCGTTTGTCTTTTCGCAGAGTCTGGAGTGTGGAATGATTTTTTCTCTTTTTTGATTTCCAATGGGGCAACAGTGTTGACAGCCATTGTGATGGTGCCTTTGAATATTTCTGCGAGGATGTTAGGGTCTGTGGAGAACGGGGGCGCTAGGCACGGCAGATTAAGGAGTGCACTGACGTTGTCCGTGGTGAGTTTTTTGGCACTTCTGGCTATGGTCGCCGGTGCTGCGGTAGGCACTTTAGTGCTTATTGAGACAGGGATGTCGAATAGGAGAAGGTTGTGGTCTGTCCATGGGAGGCTAATAATCCAATCTAGGATGCGTCCTTTTGCATGAGTAGGCGATGTGCTCTTTTGAGAGAAGCCTAGGTCGTGGAGGTCTTAGGCAAGAGAGATAGCAGTTTTGTCCTTAGGGTCGTTGAATCCTAGGTTAAGGTCTCCTATAAAGATGCTATAAGGTCTCCGCGGGGTGCGCCGCACTAATCCTTCTCGACCTATCAGCCGCCTTTGACACGATCAATCACTCTATACTCCTTGATCGCCTCCTCTCCCTAGGAATACGTGGAACCGCCCTCAAATGGATAGCCTCATTCCTCAAGGGCAGGCACCAAATAACGACACTCTCCAACTTTACCTCCCAAGCCCGACCAGTCGACACAGGAGTCCCACAAGGAGCGTGTCTATCTGCTCTCCTTTTCAATCTCTACCTGATCACCCTCCCACCGATAATTCGTGCACACAACATCCTATGTTACAATTACGCCGATGACACACAACTAATTCTAAAATTCTTGAACACGAATCCTAACTCACGACCTGACCTGGCAGCCTGCCTCCTTAACATTGAACGCTGGATGACCCAAAACCACCTCCTGTTAAACCCCTCCAAAACAGGAATCATGGTGTGCGGCAACCCAGATCTTCTCCCACACCCACTGCCCTGGCCAACCGCCATGGGCAACTCGCCGATCCCCTCCAACACAGTGAAAAACCTTGGATGCACCCTAGTCTCTGACCTAACACTCTCGCGCCAAGTCAACAACGTCTCAAAGTCCTGCCACTACCACCTCAAAAACCTTAGGCGCATCTTTCCTTATCTATCATTTCCTAACAGAGTCTCTGCGGTACAATCAATCGTCATCTCTCGGCTGGACTACGGCAACCCCCTATACCTAGGAATCCACGCCTACCAAATGAACAAACTTCAAAGAGCACAAAACGCGGCGGCCAAAGCGTTACTTGCGCTTGGTCCAAGAGACCATGTATCCCCAGCCCTCAAGACACTGCACTGGCTTCCAGTAGCCCGTAGGGTAGCTTTCAAAACCTTATGCCTCACCCATCGAGCAGTACATAAAACAGGACCGCAATATCTTCAAGAAAAACTAATAGCTTATCACCCCACTCGCACCCTTAGATCAAGCACAGCCGGCCTCCTTGTAATTCCTAAGACAAACTCATTCAGGTTGGGCGGAGCATCATTCTCAGCCCTAGCCCCAACCCTGTGGAACTCACTCCCACCCCACATCAGGCTAACCGAGGAACTATCAACTTTCCGCAAACTACTGAAAACCTGGCTCTTTCCCTAAAAACCAACCGGTTCCCTCCTAGCATCATCAAAAAAAAAAAAAAACAAAAAAAAAAAATCAAATCAAAAATCGCCTGTATCAGAAATTGCGAAAATTAAAACGAGTAATGTACATCTAAACAGTGAAGTAAATAATACGAATTGACGACTGGATAAAAGAAAAATAGAGCATAGACGAACTTGGAGAGTCGATGTATGTGGTAAACAGATGACTGTAGAGCGCGGATGACTGTGGAAGGCGGTTGACTGTGGAAAGCGGATGACTCTGGGGGGCGAATGACTGTGGAGGCCGGATGACTGTGGAGAGCGGATGACTGGGTAGCGCGTTCGACTGGCCAGGGCGGATGAATATGGAGGATGTATGCCTATGGAAGGTGTATGCCTGTAGAAGACAACTGTAGAGCGCGGATGACTGTGGAGGACTGTAGAGGACGGATGACTGTAGAGGGCGAATGACTGTGGAAAGCGGATGACTCTGGAGGGCGAACGACTGTGGAGGCCGGATGACTGTGGAGAACGGATGACTGGGAAGCGCGTACGACTGGGCAGGGCTGATGACTATGGAGGACGTATGCCTATGGAGGGTGTATGCCTGTAGAAGTTGACTGTAGAGTGCAGATGACTGTGGAGAGCGAATGACTGTGGACGGCGGACGACTGGGCAGGGCGGATGAATGTAGAAAGTGGATGCCTCTGGAAGATGACTGTAGAGGGCGGATGTCTGTGGACAGCGGATGTCTGTGGAAAAAGGATGACGGTGGTGGGCGGATGCCTCCTGGCCATCCCTAAACCAGGCAACGAATGAGTAGGCTGCAGCTTCATTTTTCCGCATCATGGGACCATGGGTCGGGTGAAGGAGCCCCAGTCAGTATACCTGCTCATCTACAACAGGACCTCATTTGGTGGGGGCAGGATGTGACCCTCATGGTGGGCAGACCATTCAAGCGATCATACTAAAACTACAGATTCCGAACTCCACAGGTGGGGCTCTACATTGGGCACGTTCAATGCAGTCTGTGGTCTGTACTGACCAACAAAATCACTGAGTGCAGAGTGAAGGAGCGCAGATAGCGGAGGCGCGTGGAGAGCAGAGAAGCATGAGAGCTACTGAATGGGGGGAACGACTGAGTGGGGGGAGCGACTGAGTGGGGAGTGCGACTGAGTGGGGAGAGCGACTGAGTGGGGAGAGCGACTGAGTGGGGAGAGCGACTGAGTGGGGAGAGCGACTGAGAGGGGAGAGCGACTGAGTGGGGAGAGCGGTTGAGTGTGCAGAGTGGTGGGGGAGCGACTGAGTGGGGGAACAGATGAGTGTGGAGTGCCGATGAGTGTAGAAAGCGGATGAGTGCAGAAAGCGGAAGAAAGTAGAGAGCAAATGAGTATGGAGGGCAGATGAGTGTGGAGGGCGGATGAGTGTGGAGGGCGGATGAGTGTGGAGGGCGGATGAGTGTGGAGGGCGGATGAGTGTGGAGGGCGGGTGAGTGTGGAGGACGGGTGAGTATGGTGGGCGGGTGAGTGGGGAGGGCGGGTGAGGGTCGAGGGCGAGAGAGCTGAATAGGAGATCGAATGAATACAGATGAGTGTAGATGAGCGTGGAGGAGGAGCGCTGCCGGCAGACGTGTGTAAAGCGCGGATGAGTACGGAGGTTAGCTTAGAATAAAGAGCGGACGAATACGAAGAGCAAATGAATGTGGAAGACAGATGAATGTAGAAAACACATGAGTGTAGAGAAGGGTTGAGTGTAGAAAGAAGTTGAGTGCAGAGAGGGGAGGAGCGTGGACAGCTGAAGTGTCCAGAACAGACGACCGTACAGAGCGAAAGAGCGTGGAGAGCGAAAGAGCGTGGAGAGCGAAAGAGCATGGAGAGCGGCCGATGTGGAGAGCACATGAGTGTAGAGAGGGGTTGAGTGTAGAACGAAGTTGAGTGCAGAGAGGGGAGGAGCGTGGGCAGCTGAAGAACGTCCAGAACAGAG